>NC_141552.1:24750000-25052500 GCF_021556685.1 Rattus norvegicus
TACATTGATGCCCTGTTTAATTCAGAAAAGTTATACCCTCCATGACTACTTATGGTGTTATTATATCAATTTAACATACCGAATGTACTGTAAAAGTAAAGACTAGAAGTTCACCCAATAATAGCATAGGCATTGCCATATCCTCCATGTGGTTTTGGAGAAACTATTAATGTGAAAACCTTGACTTTCAGGAATTGTGATAATCATGGAATTCAATATCTGTGGAGATGTTCCAGTGGTTGTGGCCCATTGCTATAAAGGCCAGCTGAAGGCCCCCACACTCACCCCTGAGAGGAAGATCAACATACACTGCCCAGAACTTACTCCACATTCCCCATGTCCTGTGTCCATCATTACCTTTAGGTTTCGTTTGCTTCACTCTAGACTCTTCTCTATCAACATCAACTCTCCCAAAGCGCCTGAGAAGACGGGCAAACATGCCTGTGGATATATCCTTTGGACACTAAGAGAAAAAGTAGGGAATTGGTTGTCACAACGATACTGGTGACATCACAGGGATTCCAAGGTCTCTCTAGGAGACAATAGAATGTCCACGAAGGGCCGGCTGATGTCACGGAGAACAGACTTTGCCTCCCTGCTAATGTTCTCCCTGTACTGAGCAAAGACTGATGTGCCCTTTTCAGGAGACTTCCCTGTGGCATAGCCACTGAGCACCACATGCTTCCAAAGCCAAATTTGGCTCTAGGCTTGATTGGAAAAACCTAAGTCATTGCTATATATCTAAATGAGTGCTTCCTCCCCAATCCCTGCACAGAAATGTTTCATCCTACCTCAAATTCTCCTCAGTCAGCAATATTACCCATTAAAGATTACTGAGAAATCACACCAGTTCCTATAAGTAGCCAAAGAGGTCTCCTGTCTCATCATGTGCAGGTGCATGAAATCACACCCAGAAATAGCCTGTAGGATAGGTTGCGATGTGGGTGTGTGTTATAGGTACAACCTGAAGCTTTGTGCTTAACATTTAACAGTTGCCACCGGATTCCTTAGGAGAAAGAATTGCATTCATTATGGTCCTGGCAACAATGTGGTGATCTGTTAGCAGAGGAAACTGAAATATTGGATCCACCAGTGAATGCACCCTCAGGCTGAGTGTGGGGCTCTCCTCTCTGCACCTAAGTTACAAAAGCAGGATTGCTTACAGGCCTCTCTAAGCTATAACGTCTGATTTCATCTGAAAAATAAAATAGTCAGCAATGTGTGTGTGGGGGGGGTACAGCCAAAGGAGTTGGACAAGCCTAGAGACATAACTCAGTGGACAGAGTAAGAAACAAGCATCTTCACTCCTGTTTCATGGATCACCCCACAAAACACAAACGCATCTATCCTACTAAAAAAAAAAACAAGTTATTTTATTGAATGCATACACTAATACTGTTTACAGTATTGGTAGCAAAGCTCAGATTTTGGGGGCAGATCCATGACTTGAACTATCTTCCTGACAACATATAAAACAATAAATAAATAAATAAATAAATAAATAAATAAATAAATAAGAAAAAACAGAAAAATAAAAAAACAAAAAAAGCACAAGCCTTTCATGTGAAGTTACAGAAGAGTGATCCAGTGGTCACTTCTGACCAGGCCATTTTAGCTATGACAGTGCATAGTGAACCTTAATTTGATGGGTCCTATATAAAGCTTTGTGCAATATTGTCATTTTAACCAACCTCATCCAGAACATACATAACAACACAGGATATGATTGCCATGTCCTTGCTGTGTATAAAGTTATTTTTCTATGTCCTTGATTGTCAGGCATATTACAGCAACAATCTGAGATGGCTGGTAGACTTGGAAGAAAGTGGATATGAAAGATCCCCGTTTGATATCAGTACAGCCATTTCTTACGAATGAGAATCTTTTAAGCTGGCCCTCGCTTAGCCCCTACACATTAGACAATAGACCAGAAAGTACAGAAAGCACATTCCCACCCACTCTCTAGGAAGCTGCCGGACCATAAGAACAGAGGGTACAGAACATATTTACTGCAGGGCAATTAGAAGACAGGAAACATCTCTGGGAAGCTGACTGACCACTATAGAAGTGAGATATCCTTGGTACTGAATGCAGCTGTGCTATA
Organism: Rattus norvegicus; assembly: GCF_021556685.1. Classification (NCBI taxonomy): domain Eukaryota; kingdom Metazoa; phylum Chordata; class Mammalia; order Rodentia; family Muridae; genus Rattus; species Rattus norvegicus. Next base: position 24,752,105 of record NC_141552.1, read on the forward strand.
GGCTGACATAGCTATAGCCTTGTCCTGGGAACTCCAGAAGAGAAACACCTGCCAAGACAGATATCCTTGGTCCTTGTCCTGGGAACCCCAGGATAAGAAAACATATATCAAGTCAGACGTCCTTCATACTGAAATAGCTGCATTGATGTGGTTACGGCCTTATCCCAGGAATTCCAGGACGAGAAACATCTGCCTAGTTATCCTTGGCACGAAATAGCTGAGCTAAGGAAACTGTGTAATCTTAACTGACATTTTAAGCTGTATATTTCTGTTGTTTGAGGCTCCTTACATCCCTCCTGCGTGAGGACCGTGTCCAGCCCCAGTGCATTGGTATCCCAAAGTAAACCTCTTGTTTTTACATCAAGACTGAGTCCTGTGTGTTCATGGGACGGTGATTGTCCTCAGGACTGGAGCGAGAGTCTCCTCTGTCTGAGGGTCTTTCAGATAAAGCTATAGTTGTGGGTTACACACCTCAGCTCTCATTGGCTAATGCTGTCCTCACAGTCCTTGGAGGCCCCTTTGTAAGACTACCTGTTGGAAAGTGGAAGCAGCTTTATTTGAGCTCAAAGTGAACCTGACGAGCAACGTAGAGAACAAGATGGGGTAATTGAGAACCTGTCTAAAACCAGCACAGAAACCCACCCTCCATTCAAAGCATCATCTACCAATTCTTGAATTTTTACCATTCTCTGCCAACCAGTCTTTCATTCAGGAAAGGTAGAAAAGAACTGGAAATGATCTTTGTATTCTAAGGACCTCGATCTGTCTTTCCTTAGGTCCACGTTAAGAACAAATGAAATGGGTATCACCATCTGAATAACTTAGTATCACCTACTCAGCATTTCTAGCCTAATACTGTGCCTATGGCAATCTCAAGCTTCCCTGAGTGTTGCTGCCCCAGCAAGAAGAATGAAGAACTGAGGTCAAACCCCAGTGAACCTTTTAAGGGGTTAGAAGAAAGCCACCAGAGATACTGCACTTCTTTGTCCTTCGATTAAATCAAGATGATACAACGTGAATCTATTGGGCTATTCCACCACACATCTTCCTCACAACCCCACCTATCTGAGGTCATTGCTTGGCAGAATTCATGCCCCACCATCCGAGATATTTCTTGATTCATTGCTGCCAAGGGCCAGGTTTCCTGAGTTTTGTTTTTTATAGAATTGGGTGTAGTCAATCATAGTTGCCCTCTGTAAGAAATGACAATTATCTATAATAACTGAATATTCTGAAGGTTTTTATACTGGTTTTATTATACATATAACTGTGAAACGGAAAACATACATATTTCATCAATGAAATGAGTAAGATTGATTTAATGAACAGAAAAATGGATGGTACTTCAAAACTTCCATGATTACATATTATCTATTTAATTCCCTCCACAATAGCAAGAAACGGACATTATTATTTACTTAAACCGAGAAAATATTAATTGTTTGGCCTGCTTTTCTGAGCTTCCTTAAGGTATAGTAAATTGACAGAGCTGTGGTTTAAAATTAGGGTCCATATTCTTCTGTTTTAAATGTGTGCCTTTTCTTTCTATTTTTTTCTCCATCTTTATTAAATTGGGTATATCTTATTTACATTTCAATTGTTATTACCTTTCTGGGTTTCCAGGCAAACATCCCCCTAACACCTCCCCCTCCCCTTCTCTACGGGTGTTCCCCTCCCCATCCTCCCACCATTACCACCCTCCCCCCAACAATCCCTTCACTGGGGGTTCAGTCTTGGCAGGACCAAGGGCTTCCCTTTTATTTCTAGTGGGTGCTGCTCTCCCTGCTCCGTGGGAAGTGGATGGGGGGAAGGCCCGGGCCTGAGGTGAGTTGGAACTGGGGTAGAAAGGCATAGGGCCTCCTAGGTGAGAATGCCAAACCACCACTGCTGCTGCAGCCACCATGGAGAAGCCCTTGTTCCTGCTGCAGGGAGGAGAGTCTGGTGCCCACAAGATGGCTGAAGGGGAGCTGAGAGTGGACAGCTTCATCACCCGCCTGCTGGAGGTATGAGGATATCGTCCGGGAAAAATTGTGCAGATGACTGAAGCAGAAGTCCGAGGGCTGTGTATCACGTCTCGTGAAATCTTTCTTAGCCAGCCAACAGCTGTGAACACAGGTTTCTTTTGGAGAGCAGGCCTGTGCAGGTCCAGAACCTAGGTGGGACAGTTCAAGCTACCCTTTTCCATGGCCAATCTCAGATCATATTCAGAAAGTATTTCTTGGGCTAAAGAGATGGCTTAGTGGTTAAGAGCACTGACAGCTCTTCCAGAGGTCCTGAGTTCAAATCCCAGCAACCACATGGTGGCTCACAACCATCTCTAATGAGATCTGATGCCCTCTTCTGGTGTGTCTGAAGACAGTCACGGTGTACTTGTATATGATAAATAAATAAATAAATCTTTAAAAAAAAAGAGTATTTCTTCCAGGTGATGGATTTTCAATTTATGGAATTGAACTAACTTACTGATGGTGGAAGTGACACAGAGAGTTAAAGTACAGAAGGAATAATCCAGAATGTCCACCAAAAGTTGCTGTCACACCAGGGCTTTTAAAAGCTCAGCTGCTAGAGAAGCAATGTAGTCTTTGGTTATTCTCAAGCTTAGGTCTTCTAGTCATTATAAGCTGACCATGACACAAAAAGAGTCATCTATATCAAAATAGAGAAGAGTAACTAGATTCACACCACACTATCACATTACTACTGTATTTGAGGTTCTCAGTTAATATCTAAGAACCTGGAAGAGGCCTGGGTCTTGCTACACAAACTCATGATTTATGTCCCCATTGTCAGCTGAGATTCTTCATGCAGCCTGGGGTCAAGGAGGTCATCCCACAAAGCACAAAACACCCATCTCAGATAAACATGTATGGTTTATTGAATCCAAAACATCCATGAATTTCAGGACACAATTAAATGTTGAAACCTAAGGATAATAGATAGAGAAGAGAATTAAGATTTCTAGTTCATAGATCCAGTAAACACCTTCAACAAATCATAGCAGCAAACTTTCATAAGGTAAAGAAAGAAAAGGCAATAAAGGTACAACAAGCCTACAGAACATCAAACTACTTGTACCAGAAAAATTCCTCCATTCACATAATAATTAAAACGCTAAATGCACAGTTCAAGAAAGAACATTAAAAGGGGTAAGGTATAAATATCTAGTAACAAATAAATTGAGACGTATCTGAATTACACCAGACTTCTCAACAGAGATTCTAAAAGTCAGAAAATCTTGGGCAGATGTAATACAGGCACAGGCTCCTATATCCAGCATAATCATCAATCACCATAAAAGGAGGAACCAGGATATTTCATGACAAAACCAAATTTAAAGAATTCTTTTCTGTAAGAAAGCACAACAGAGGCTAATAGGAGGAAAACTCCAAGACAATGAACTAAACTATACCCAAGAAAAACCAAGAAATTAATCTTCTCTCAATAATTTAAAAAAAGAGAAGCACACAAACATAATTTCACCTATAACCAGAAAAAGAAGAGAATGCAGCAATCATTGGCTTTAATATCTGAACAGATCTTCTTTCCCTAATCCCCAAGCTCCCAGGGGCCAAACTGCCAGCCAAACTGTATGCAAGGATGCTCTATGGTTCAAGGTGAGGCCTGTAGCCCCACCAAAGGCAGATCCTAGAGGTGTGAGGTGGGGATGGATATGTGTGGGTGCAGGAGCACTGTCACATAGGCAAAGCTGAGCAGAAATGGAATGTAAGGTTTGATGAGGGGAGTCTAGAAAGCAGGACAACAGTTGAAATGTAAATAAATAAAATAACCGATTAATAAAAAATAGCCAAAAATAAAATAACAAGTAAAAAGGTAAATGAAAATTAAACCAAACCAACCAAACAAACAAACAAAAATCCCTGTAGTGGATTGGCCTAATTCTGCTTTTATTTTAATGCTAATTTGTGGAACTCAGGACTGGTTTACCCCAAATAACTGACCCTGTTCCCAGTTAACTGTGATTATAAAGAAGCCAACAGCCAACAGCTGCACAGCAGAGAGATGGGGGAGGGGAGCTTTGAGGGCTTTGCTAGAGAGGATCATGAGGAGGGAAGAAGGAAGAAGAAGCTGCCAGAGAATAAAGGAAGAACGTGTGTGATGGAGAGGAGAGAGGAAGAGGACAGCAGCCATGGTTAAGGGAGAGGAGAGCCTGGTCCTGAGGGCTGTCCAAGTGGAACAAAAACAGTCAAGATGCTACACAGCCTGTAAGAGTTGAGCGTTATTGTTTGGAAAGTAGATCTGATACCATGGAGGGCAGGCAGCTGCCCAGCTACTGTGCTGACGAATGCATACTAAAAATAAATTTAACAAAATATGAGTAACCAGTAAGACAGCTCTGTAGAGGATCCTAAAAGGAATACTTTAGTTTGAAGGGAAGGACAAAATACCAGAGAACACAGGGGATAAATTAATAAAACTAGGAAAGTTAATCAAAGAAGACTGGGAAAACCACAAAAATTAACAAAATGACAAAATTTAATACATAGGTTTAAATAATAATTACATATCACAAAACTCAATATCTAGGGTGGTGGGGCATGAATTCTGCCATGGTCTGAACTCAGAAAGGTGGGGTTGGGAGAAACATGTCTGGTTAAATAGTCCACCCACATTGTGTCAATGTGATTTAATCTAAGGACGAAGAAGTGGAGCATCTCTCATGGCTTTCTTCTAACCCCTTGAAAGGATTACTGGGGTGTGGCCTCAGTACTTCATACTTCTTGCTAGTTCAGCGAAACTCAAGGAAGCTTGAGATTGTCACAGCACAGTCTTAGGCTAGATATACTGAGTAGATGATACTAAGTTGTTCAGATGGTGATATCCATTTGCATGTGTTCTTAATGTGGACATAAGGAAGGAGAGATCAAGGTCCTTAGAATAGAAGGAACATTCCCAGTCCTTTTCTACCATTCCAGACTGAAAGGCTGGTAGGGAGAAAGTGGTTAATAATAAAGAATTAATAGATGATGCTTTGAATGAAGGGTTGGTTTTTGTGCTGGTTTTAGACAGGGTCTCAAGTATCCCATGTTGCCCTCTTCCTGGCTGGCCCGGTTCACTTTGAACTCAGATAAACCTGCTTCCACTTTCCAATAGATAGTCTTACAAGAGGGGCCTCCGAGGTCCTGAGGACAGCATTAGCCTTTGACAGTTGAGGTGTGTAACCCACAACTATAGTTTTAGCCACTTTGTTCCATGTCTACCAGCTATTTCAGATTGTTGCTGTTCTATGCCTGACAATCAAGGACACATAAAAATAACCTGATAGAGAGCAAGGACATGGTGATCACATCCTTGCCTCTGCTGTATGTTCTGGATGAGGTTTGTTAAAATTCCAATATTGCAAAAAGCTTTATATAGGGCCCATCACATTAAGGGTCACTATGCACTGTTTCATCTAAAATGGCCTAATCAGAACTGACCGCCAGACAACACTTCCTGCGAAGTTCCTATGAGAAGCTTAAGTTTTTTGTGTTTTTTCTTCTTCCTTCCTTCCTTCCTTCCTTTCTTTCTTTTTTCCTTTCCTTCTTTCTTTCTTTCTTTCTTTCTTCCTTCCTTTCTTTCTTTCTTTCTTTCTTTCCTTCTTTCTTTCTTTATAGGTTTAGAGGAATGTATTTGGGGCCACGGATCTGCCCCTAGTATCTTAGCTATGGATGTGATCAATCAGTGTTAGTGTGTGCATTCAATAAAATGTCCATTTTTGACTAAGGTAGATGCTTCTGTGTTTTGTGCGGTGACCCATTGTCAATGTGTAGTGAGTTGGGGCCCTGGGTATGGTCGCATACCCCCAGGACACAGGGGGTGCAGAGCAAAGGCAAAAGAAACTGCACGCAGTTGTAAGCTTTATTAATCCTTATTAAGCTAAGAATATGCATTACTACAATTTTCATTGTGTCAAGATACCATAAGATCATTATTCCCAGGATACCAGGAACAATGAGGGAAGATTAAACAAAGAAAGACGAATAAACGAAAGCTCCTTCTAAAAATATTCATATAACAAATAACCTCTCTTATTATAATCAAAATATACTCACCATTACCAAGAGAGCGTTAGAACCACTTCCACAAAACGGGACACAGCAGAACATAATTTAAGGCCAAGTGAGAAAAACATTTTCTTCTCCAGGGCGGCATTCCAGCCCCTACTTGAATCTGGCACCAGGCCTTTCTTGACCCTGCCTGGGAGCTGCATCTCTATGTCTTAACAATTCCTTCTTTTTTCTTTTGTTTTAAAGTAACACTTTACATAACATAGCTAAAGGTCCTTGTAGGGGTTTAGTCATGTAAAAATAAAGCAACATAATACATAATGTACATAAGATTATGGCAAAACTAGCTCCTCCCATGCTATGGAAAATCCTTTGAAGCCAAGCCTTGGGATCTAATCCTGTCAATTGATCAGCCAATAATTTCGCTATTCCATATCTTCTAGCTGTTTACCAAAAGACATTCGAACATCATATTTCAAGGCATTAATTACTTTTGAAGCACTTTCATTACCCTCTAAATAGGCTTGAATTAACTTCCAATCATGTTCTGTGTCATTATCCATATATTTACTAACAGAAAAGTAGTAGGATTTCATCATGATAAGCAATATAAGCCCGATAACTGGCATTGTCCGCAGCAGAAGAAACCATGAGTAAAACACACATTGCTAAGAATAAGTGCTCAGCCGTAAAGGACTTTCCTGAAGGAGACAAAATTATTCCTTTCAGTGCTTAATCGCTTCACCTGACCCCACATAGGTAATAGGGTTGTCACTACACGGATCCTTATCCATTGTTGTTTGTGGACACTAAGAGAAGCCAGGGCCTCAGTAATGGAGGACACCTCCTCATCTCCTGAGAACATCCATCAGGAGAAAATGTAGCTGGTTTAACTGGATTCCTTTGAGGGTAGGGAGCAGTTCTTATTATTCTGTGCTTGGATCCATCTCCCGGGTAACCAGAATAGTCTCCCATCCTGTAATGAGACAAAACCCTCTCCCCTATATACAATGATGTCCTTTCCTGCCATTCAGCATCCCACGCAATTTTTATCCATACTGTCTTTTCCATGCCTTCTTGGGGGAAGTTCAACAAAGTGTCTATTGGCTCTTGATATAACTTCACCTTGTGGTAAATTAAGAAAATTAATAACGTATAATGCTTGTGCCAATATAGCCCTGGGACTGGTCTGCAAACTCCATTCAGGTTGCATAAGGCCATCTCTTTTCCCCCTTTTTAATTTTATAATTTGTCATTTCAGGGTATGGTGAATTCTTTCAACAAAAGCTTGTCCTTGTGTATTGTGTTCTGTACCAGTAATATGTACAATATGATATCGTTGACAAAATTGTTTATATTGATAAGAAATATATGTTGTCCATTATCAATTTTAATTTTAGAAGGCAGTCCCATAACAGCAAAAGTTTCCAATAGATGCTGTATAACATGAGCAGTGCGTACTCCTGGCAATGGTGTAGCCCACACAAATTTTGAAAAATTATCTATGCTTACATCTATATGTGAAAGGCGACCAAACTCAGAAATATGGGTTATATCGATCTGACACGATGTATTAAGTTGCATCCTTCTGGGATTAATTTGAGATGGAATACATTTTATACGTGAAGACTGACACATAGGCAATTAGCAATAATTTGTTTGGCTTGAGAATAGGGGATCTTATATTTAATATGTAAATATCCTGTATTGGCATGATTATGACTGTGTTCTTCTGGGGTAGCAAATGCCACTAATTGATCTACCATATGATTGCCAAGTGTTAAAGATTCTGGAAATTTTGAATGTGATCTAGTATGTGTAATGAATATTCTAGAGTTTCATAATAACAATAGTCCTTTAATATGTGAGAATAACATTTAATATAGGCTTAGATGTAGAAACAACAGCAGTCGCAATATTCTGTACTACTCCTACAACATAAGCGGACTCAGCTATAATATTTTTACATCATGAGTAAAATCCTGGAATACATTAATTACCGCTAATAATTCATTTTGTTGTACTGACCCAAAAGAAGATTCTTGTCCCCAAAATTAATCTTTGGTCCAATAAGCCATCTTGGTGTTAGAGCCATCTGTAAACACAGTAAGGGCTGATGGTAATGGATCAACAGAAATTAGTGTATTTATCAAATTTTTTTTTGTTTTTTAAAGCAATCCCACAATTTACTATGGAGAGGATGAAATTCAACATTTCCAGTGTAAGAAATCATGGCTAATTGAAAAACCTCAGACATCTGCATTAAATATTCCCCTTTATCTTTGCTTAATGGGAAAACAATAGCAGCACAATCATATCCCCACAGAGTAACAGGTCTTTGTATGCCTTGCTGAATAATTAAAGAAATTTGTTCCTCATTAATTGTTAATGTTTGGTTAAAGTTTTATTTAATATAAACCCATTCTAAAGGCAACTCATCCTGAGCGAAAGTGCCTGTAGGATATTCAAGAGTATTTAAACATATAATTTAATAACTCTATCTGGATCAATACGTGCCAAATATGCATCTTTCCATTTTCAGAAAAGATACCCTTGCATGCCTTCATATAAGCATTAATATCCCCAGCCTCCTTTATAGGTAATAATGCTCTCCTGTACTCTTAATTAGCATTTTCAAAAGCAAGCATTTGCAGCAGTTGTCCTCCAGCTACCTCTCCTACCATTGTTCTTTCCAATGTTAATTTTAATATACATAAAAACTTAATATATGGTTCATAGAAAGCTACTACCTTTTTCAACCAACCAGTATCATCCTTTATAATAAGTCGGTTGGGCCACACCTTGAATCAATGCTGGCCTAATTATAGGAAAAGAAAAAGCAGGTGAATTCGTCATTATCATCTTGTGAATCTAATGGTCAACATGCCATCCTCGGAAAAGACTTAGAAAAACCTGCTTCAGGCAGTGGTGCAGAGGGCAAAACTTTTACTTTCGTTTTGTCTTAATGAAGCTCTAGCTTCTTGTTCTGTATTCGTTATTACCCTGTCTGCATTCATGGCCTTGAACACAGTAAAAATTACAGCCCAAAGAGACCAGAAATTGGAATCTTTTTGCCCTGCCTGACAGCCTTTTTCTCCTTAACTTTCACTTTGACCCAGATATCAGAATCCCTGGAACCCTCGTAAGGGAACCATGGAGTGTACTCTTGCTGTCTCTAAACACTTTTCTAAACCAGACTGATAGACATGAATTCCCTGCACTCTTAAAGATGCTTAAGCATAGCGAGATGAAGAGAAGATTTATCTTGTCCCATTTCCTTGTAATAAATTGTACTTACCTTATCTGACTGTCCAGACTTACCTTCAGGGACCCTGTTCCAGTGCCATAGGTCGACGTCTAGGGTGTTGGGAGCCCTGCGTCCGGTCGCATTCCTTTCTGTGTTTCCCGATGCTCAGTGGCCATGCCACTCCAGCATGCTTTGAAATGAACCAGTCCGCCGACACCACCACCACCACCACCACCACCACCACCACCACCACCACCACCACCACTACCACCACTACCACCAATTTGGTTTTGTAAATAAAGTTTTATTGACATCGCCATACTCAGCATTTACATCCTGTTCAGTGCTGCTTCTGGCTGCAGCTGCAGGGCTTAGGAGCCACAGAGCCCTTTAGGCTCCCAGAGCTGAGAGCATTGACCTTTGCCTTGTTTGTGAAAGAGGTGACTGACCCCTGTGCTCAAGGTGGCCTTTCCGTGCCCTTTAACCCATAGCATAGGTCTCTGTGCCATCCTCTCCCTTTGCTATGGTGTGCACTTCCTGGTACATTTCCGTTAGCTCTTCACATTTCCAGAGCATTGGGTCTTGCAAATTGAATTTGCATGGCACCAGGAATAGACCTGATGGCAGGGTGTAGGACACTCCCTATGGGGACCCTGCCCAGGGGCATAAGCTTACTTTTCCAGTCAACTCCCTGAACAGTGAGCCTTTGTGGGACAACGTACTTCACGACATGACTTGACCTCTCTGCAGTGCACCCAATCCCTGCTTGGCTCAGATGTCCCCCAGAGAGGTTGTGTGAGTGTCCCCAGTAGAGGCAGCACTCTGTGTGGTGGCATTGACATGGCATCCAGGAAAGTCAAAACCAGAGGGACATGTCGGGCAGTTGGAAGCAGATGTCTGCGTCCATGGAGAGAAGGATGGGCTAGACACTCCTACAGGGGGTGAGCTGAGAAGCACTTCCTTGGCTTTTTCACAGCCGTGTAGGCTGCATGCCATGCTGTGTACCCATGCTGTGCTGAAGCCCCAGACTTTGAGTCTCCCACAGCTGCTGTGTCCTGGGGCCAGGGTAGGATTAAGCAGACTTCAGCAGGAGAAAGGTGAAAACCCTGGTTGCGGGGTTGGGATGGCACAGTCATAAAACTCCTGCACATGAGGCCCCTGACTTAGAGCCGTATAGCAGCTGTGACAAGCCAGCTCTGGTGACACTCATCTGCAATGCCAGGCCATGGGGGGTAGAGGCAGTAGGATCAGTTGTTTAATTATCCTTGGCTACACGGCAAGTTCGAGGCCAGCCTGGGCAACTTTGTCTATGAAAATAAGACAAAACTAGGTCTTGACTCTGAGCATCACTGCCTGTACCTGGCACGGTTGCCCCACCCCAGGTAAGAAACCCCTCTGTCCAGAGGCCATAACTGCAGGAGACCCCTGGCCAAGTGTCTATACCGCGCCTTGTTTGACTGGACTGTGCTGAGGACCAACCACACTCTCAACAGTAAGGATATGGGAGAGGCTGTTTCTGTGAGGTCCCAGGCCCTGAGACGGCCAAGAATAAACCCTGTCCTTGGGAAAGCCATGGAGACTAGGAACCCAGGGGATCTCTGCAAACACCAGGGCTGGCAGGGGACTCTCATCCTCTACAGCAGCTGCTCTCAATCTGTGGGTTCTACATCAGAGCTCCTGCACACCAGACATTTACATTACAGTTCCTCACAGTAACAAAGTTACACTCATGAAGTAGCTCTCCAATAAGTTTATGTTCGGACGACAACGACATGAGGAACTGAAATAAAGAGTCACAGTGTTAGGAAGGGTAAGAACCGCCATTCTATAGGAACCCAGGCATCTGCACTCGGTGTCTGGAAGTGTGGTAGGCTAGGCTTCACCCTCAGCGATGCCAGCATGTGGGCACCAAGCCCTAGGTTCCACCCCAATGCTTCCTGCATATGTGCAGGCCTGGTTCCATCAAGAAGTAACAAAGGAACCCTTGGTAAAAAACACTGGGTACCAAACAGGTCAGGAAAACACACCCCCTCTGCTGCAACTCCTCTCAGGAGGGCTAGTCTTTCCAGGAGACCCCGGCTATAACCACACCTTGTCTCCCAGTGCTTGCCCATTGGTGTCTTGGCCATTTTCAGATTTGAGGACTTTGAACAGAATAGCTTCCAGCAGATTTGCATCAATGAATCCAACAAGTAGTTGCAGTCCTACTTCATCCAGCACACCTTCAAGCTGGAGCAGGTGAGAGTGGACACCTATTCCCCAGCCCAGCCCAGCCATCACCCTGAATGTCAGCTGTGTCCCACAGTATCAGCAGGATGGGGCCTGGGCACCGTAGGTTCCCCAGGACCTAAAGCTATGTCCTTGAACTCAGTGCCATGCTCAGCCCTTCCAGCCTCTTTCAACCCTTCTGGAAGCTCAACTGCTCCTGCAGCAAGGCAGCAGTGTGCACATTCTGTCACGTCATTTGTGTGTGTCTACAGGAGGTCAGAGCCTGTCCCCTCTGGTCCTTTCTTTTGCTGTATTTGCCTTTCTGAGGAGGCAGCACCCACAGGTATGGGAGGCAGCCACATGCATATTCTGCAGCCATGTCTGATTCCTCTGAGGCTCAGTCCCACTTACACACCTACCCTCCAACCTCCCCCCTCCATGTCACCCCTGGGGCTCTGTAAACCTTCCTGCTTTCTGTCTTTATATAACTGGTGACACTGCAGCCCTCAGTGGTGTCATACAGTGTTAGTTTGTCTTTGCACTGCCTGGAGGTCTGACTTAGGAGAATGGCTACCATTCTCATTCCTGTTCAAGGATCAGAATCTGAATCCTATGTAAGGCTGAATAATATTCCAGCACATGGCTGGACCATGTTGAGTTCACACAGTCACCTATGGATATTATGTTTTGGCTTGTAAACACACACATATAAGACTCAAGTGACACCCAAGTGGAGAATTGCTGGAGTCCTCCATGGCTTTCTGAACTGTCTGAGAGACCATCCTGTCCACAGTGTATAGGGCACCATCTACTCATAGCTCACACAGCATGAGAAGATTAGTGAGGGTTAACCTGGCTTCTCTGTCTCCTACTTTCTGCCACACTAGCCCTAGCATCTTTCTGTATTGCAGTGAATGTTTAGAACCCAGGAGGATGGCAGCTTCCTTGCTCAAATATAGCAAGTTCCTCCTTGCCTGCTTTGAGACTGAGTCTCATGCTGCCCAGGCTGGCTTTGATCTCACCATTAGTTACGATGGCCATGAACTCCTGGTTCTCATGCCTCAGACGTCTCTGAGTGCTGGGTGACAGGTATGCACCACTCTTAAGTCCTGCCACTGGGACAAGAGTGAGCAGAGCCAGCTCTGAAGCACACACTTTGCTGGTGTCAGGGATGACTGACTTATGATCCTGTCTTCCTTGCCCATGGCCCTTCTCCTTGGTGCATGCCATCCTTCCTCCCTGTGACTCATGGGGGACACCAAGCCTGAGGATGTCAGGAAGAAGTTTACTTACTTCACTGGGTTGGAGGCTGTTAGGTTCCTGCGTCAGTAGGTGCGATTCAAGCTAGAATGTTTGTGGCATGAGAAACTGGAACAGAACTGGAATGGCAGGAACAATCGTCGCCTGGCTCTGAGAAGACCAGGTGGGCAGAAACTCATCGTTGGGCAGGTAGTGAGCTCAAGACCAGGCTGGGCATTGCTCAGCGCACGTGAACAGGTGTGCTTACATGGACATGTGTTTCCCCCACATGGTCACCACTTATCCAGGCACGGTGAATACTCCAAGGAGCTTTTTATGTTTTAACATTGTGTGTGTTTGTGTGTCCATACATACACATACACACATACATTCGTACATAAACACGAATACACGTACCTGAAAACACATGCATATACATGACTATACACATTCATGCTCATGCACAGATATATACACACCTACATGCATACACACATACATACACACACATACACACATACACACATACATGCATACACACATACACATATACATACACACATACACACACATACAATACACATACACACATACAAATACACCTATACACACATATAGACAGACATATACACACATATACATATACACGTATACACATACATGCATACACACATTCATATCCACACGTACATACAGACATATACATATATACTCACACACATGTAAGCACATGAGTGGAAGCCAGAGGACAGCTTGTCCCTTGGTTCTCTCCTTTTTACCACGTGGGTCCTGGGGATTGAGTCAAGCTCATCAGACTTGACAGCAAGCCCCTTTAACTGTAGAGCCCTCTCATTGGCTGCCAGTTGCCTCTTTCCACAAATTCTATCCATGGTGGAATGTTTACAGTTGTTATTCTCATGATTCCTTCAGCAATAGCGCAGACATCATTTACACTGCATTAGGAGTTATAATTCATGTAGATGTCAGGAGAGCTGGAGGCGTGCATGAAGAAGAGAGCACACTTTCAATGTCATTATGTGGTATTGCCTTAGGCCCTTTTATACACTCCCCTGGCTTTGTCTGAGTATATGTTTGAGGTCTCTCTATGACTGTGCAAAGAAGTAAGAGCTAGGGCTGGGCCACAAAATAGGAAAGTACTTGTTCATCCAAAAACAAAAACAAAAAACAAACAAACAAACAAAAATAGCTCTAGGGTTAAATATTGGTGCTAGTACTGAACTACACAGCCAGAAGGTATTTTTCTAAGTAAATAACACAATATTGGGGATGACAATATGATCAAATATCCTACAACATAAGTTTGCAATGTTACCTACATTTTATAAATCAAGTCTGACCACCGTTTTGGTTGTTTCCAATCCTGTCTGAGTGCATCATCACGGGAATCCCAAGGAAAATCAGAAATGGGTTCTTGAAGCTGTTGCACAGGGCCAGTATATACCTAAATACCACAGAGGAAACCTTGATTCTTATCACAAGGGATCATTCACCATCCCTCTTGTCACATAACTTATGACAAGACGTCACCTTTCCTAAACTTAGCCTTTTTCCCGAGTGCTGCAGAAGGGAAGACCTGGTGTCAAGGGGTCTGGATTCAAACCACAGGACACTGAATTCATTTAAATAGGTGTAGTTTATTAATGCACACACCAATACAGTTCAACCAGAGCAACAGCTCACAACTGTGTACTGGACATTGCTAGGCCCCGCTCATTGCAAAATCCACATGGGCTGGTGCACAAGTGTTGGAAATGCTTCGGTCTTTGGGCCCTGACTCAGGCCATTTTACACATAATTGTTCCTATTTTCCTTGAATCTATTGGGTCCTATGTGAAGAATACACTTGGGGAACTTGTTAAGATTAACAAACCTCATAACATACAGAACATAACAGGGTATGTGACCAGCACCACACAGTTCAACGTCAGAGTTTTTTGTTCTTTGTTAGTGTTTTTCTTGGCATCCATGATGTGGAGGCGTATTACAGAGCAATAGGAAAGAGCTGGCTGCTGTGTAACAAATTCAATGCTATTAAGGTAGGTATGGGGGCAAGACCTCAGCAGTAGCCCTTAAGATCGGAAGGAGATGATGTGTTTAATAACTGTAAGGAGCTGCCTCAGCTGTGTTTCTCTGCCTGCTCAGTGCCCATTCAACATCACTCTGTCCCTGAAGAGGAACTCAAGGTCTGCCCCCAGCTGCCTGTGAGCCAGGAAGAGGCACAGAAAGGCAAGGCCACAGCACTGGTTTCCAATCCCTCAGTAATGCTGGATTTCCAATAATGTACTTGTATACACAAATACAGTGTGGTAAGTTGCAATAGATACTAATCATTTCTCACATAGGGCAGCAGTTGATTGCCTACAACTAATTCTATTAAAAAAAAAGAAACCTGGCTCTTGTAGAAATATACAAAGAAATATCTATGGTGGTGGGGAATGAATTCTGCCATGGACTGAACTCAGAAAAGAGGGGTTGGGAGAAAGATGCATGGTTAAATAGCCCACCAGGTTCACATTGTGTCAACTTGATTTAATCTAAGGACAAAGAAGTGGAGTATCTCTGATGGCTTTCTTCTAGTCCCTTTAAAGCATCACTGGGGTTTGAACTCAGAACTTCACACTTCTTGATGGGGCAACTACACTCAAGGAAGCTTAAGACTGTCATAGGCACAGTATTATGCTATATATACAGAGTAGATAATACTAAGATGTTCAGATGGTGATGTCCATTTGTATGCACTCTTAATGTGGACCTAAAAAAAGAGAGATCAAGGTCCTTAAAATAGAAAGATCAGTTCCAGTTGTTTTCTACCATTCCAAACAGAACGACTGGTAGGGAGAGAATGGTAAATAATCGAGAATTCGTAGATGATGCTTTGAATGAAGTGTGGATTTCTGTGCTGGTTTAAAACAGGGTCTCAAGTATCACATGTTGCCCTCTACCTGGCTGGCCAGGATCACCTTGAGCTCAGATAAACCTCCTTTCAGTTTGTAATAATTAGGCTTAAAAGAGTGGCCTCCAAGGACTGTGCACACAGCATTAGCCTTTCACAGTTGAGGTGTGTAACCCACAACTATAGTTTTAGCCATGTTTTTCCATGTCTACCAGCTATTTCAGATTGTTGCTGTTCTATGCCTGACAATCAAGGATGCAGAAAAATAACCTGATACAGAGTAAGGACATGGTGATCACATCTTTGCCTCTTCCGTACATACTGGATGAGGTTTGTTAAAATTCCAATATTGCAAAAAGCTTTATATAGGGCCCATCACATTAAGGGTCACTATGCACTGTTCTATCTAAAATGGCCTAATCAGAACTGACTCCCATATAACACTTCCTGCAATCCTCATATGAGAAGCTTGAGCTTTTAGTTTTGACTTTGTCTTTTCTCGTTCTTTCTTATTTTTTGCTATATAAGTTGAGACAAAGGTAGTTAAGGCCATGAATTTGCCCCCAAAATTTGAACTACGGATGTGATCAATCAGTGTTAGTGGGTGCATTCTATAAAGTATTCATTTTTTACTATTATAAATGTGTTTTTCTATGATAAATGTGTTACTACTTTTGTGTTTGGTGTGGTGGCCATTTCCCAGTGTACAGGTGCTGGGACCTTGCTCTATCCACTTAATGATGTTTATAGCCTCATTTTAGACATCTCTGTGCACCCTCTATATCTCTTGTTTATTTTATTTTTCTGATAGAAGCTCATGGTACATCTTACTCAGGCCTGTGATCAGTGCTCCTTTAGCGACATTGGTGCAGAGAGCAGAACCCCACAAGCAGCATGAGGTTCCCTTCACTGGTGTCTCCAATATTGCATTTTCCTCTGCCAACTGGTCTCCACACTTTTCCTAGCACCTTAAAGACTTCAACTCTTTCTCCTAAGGAATTTTCTGGCAATTGTTGATTGCTAAGCACATGACTTCATGAGTGTTCCCCTAATACACACCCATGTTGTAACCTACCATGCAGACTATTTCTTGATGTGATATAAAGCACCTGTACATAATGAGACAAGAGGACTTTTGACTGCATATTCAAACTGGTGTGAAATCTCAGGAAGGTTTAATGGCTTACATTGGTGAATGTGGACAATTTGAGTTAGGATGAGACATTTTTTGGGAAAGGTTTGAAAGGAAACATTCATTTAGATGCATAGGAATTACTAAGGTTTTTTATAATCAAGCCTTGAGGAAAATTTGGCTTTGGAAGCAGGAGATGCTCAGTGGTTCTGCCCCAGGAAAGTCTCCTGGAAAGGCCACCTCAGCTTATGCTCAGTACAGGGACAACATTACCAGGGAGGCAAAGTCTGCTCCCCATGACATCTGCTGTCCCTTCTTGGACATTCTATTGTCTCCTAGAGAGTTCTGGCATCCTCTGTGATGTCACCAGTGTTGTAGTGACAACCAGTGCCCTAGTTTCTCTCAGTCGGAGTCTGGCGGTTACAAGCTAAGACATGTTTTCCTGTCTTCGCAAGCGTTTTGGGAGGGGGAACGTCGATTCTGGAGAGACTAGAGTGAAGGAGTCTGGCCTTTCGTCTCAAAGTAATGAGACAGCACTTCTGGGGAATGTGGAGTAAGTTCTGGGCAGTGTATTTTGAGCTTCCTGCCAGGGTGGCTGCAGGCTTACGCTGACCTTTCTAGCAATGGGCCACAACTGGAGCATCTGAAAAGGAATTGAATTTCCATGAATATCACAATTCCTGAAAGTCAGGATTTCAGAACTTTAGTTTCCCCATCCCCACTGGGAGGATATGGTAAGGCCAATGCTATTATACTGTGGACTTCTGGTCTTTACTTTTCAGTTCATTTGTTCTGTTACATTGATATAATAACACCATCAGTAGCCATGGAGGGTCCACCTTTTCTGAGTTTAGACAGGGCAGCAATGTATTTCACTATCATTGCTTCTTTAAATACAGTGGGTATCTGACAGTAGTAACAGGGAGAGATTGTGCTCCAAGGAAATAACCTTATGTTCTTAGACCTTCTCTGATTTCTTCTAACTGGCAGGGTCATCGTTAGCTTTATATATTAGAGTGTGTGTTACAAACATGTTTCTAAAATACCAAAACTATTTGGAATGTGTAGACCAAGAATCAGCTGTAACCTATTCGCACTTCTGGGGCATTTGGTATTTCACATAGGGACACTGATAAGTCTGTTGAACATATCCTCCCCGGAAATGCGTTTTAAATCCAAAGTTGTTGGCTTAGAGTATCAGGGTAGGGCATCTGAGTGTCTCCAATCACTCAAGTTTTCTGGATGGTGAATTTATCATCTGAGTTCTGAAGCCAAAGGAGTGAGGGTCCTGAAACCAAGCTGTACCCTGTTCAGCTGATGATAATCCTGGAGAAGCCATCTCCGTGGTACATGTAAGCACGTGATGTCCGGCATAGGGAACACCTGGCTGCTTATGTCTCTTGGTATCTATAGAGTAGTGGGAGAACTGAGATCCACTGAGGAGGCCTCTTAAGCATAGACCAATCGCCTAGCAGTGACACTGGGTTCCTGGCTTATTCTCCTGTTTAGGCCTCACTGAGGTCTATGAACACTCTATGCATTCTCCCCATGCAGGTTCACTTGTGTTCTTCTACCTACAGACGCTGGGAGAGAAACATCATCCCCTGAAACTGCCCTAAGCGAGAATCAGGCCAAGAAGGAAAAGGAGAGGCTGATTAAAGAGCTGCAGCTCATTACCGAAGAGAGAAATGACCTGAGAGATTGCCTGAGGTTTCTGACAGAGAGATCCATGAAGAACAGGTATGAATCGCTCCAAATGCTCTTGTTTCATTCCTGGGTCTGCAAGGTCACCTTCTTATCCTATTAAGGTTTTGGGTTCTAGAAAGCTGTGCCTCCCTAACCACCCTGTGCTAAACCTCACCTCCCATATAGTGGAGATTCAGAACCTGACCCTTCCTGAGGAGTGAGATTGAAAATGGACTCATCTGCTTCCATTTATTTAAAAGCAGAACTTGTGGTCTGAATGAAGAATTCAGGGATAAAGTCAGGGAGAGTGAGTTCCCAGTGTGCATTTGCAAAGCCCTTGACAGCTGGTGGCTTTGCAAGATTGTAATTGCAGTGAGTTTATGGTGAGTCTCTGTACTTGCTAGGCAGGTGACTGAGTGCTGGAAGATCCAGGCAGCAGCCTGGGGTAATTTAGGACTCACCCTGAGTTCATATATTCCTAAATGCCGATGTTCATTGTATTCTATCATTTGGGGCCAGGCCACACTTCAGGCCAAATCCATATTATGAAGACCTGGAGAGAATGGAGGAGGCTGTCATGTCAATTCTGCACAACTTAGAGATGGAGAACACTGAGGTCCATGAGAACAACCATAAGCTGAAGAAGGAGATTACCTTCTCTAGGTAAGTCCTGGTCAGAAAGGCTATCACTTGTGGAATGGCCATTTCTGACTTTCTTTGTTCTGGATTGGACGGTCTTCAGCTCTGGTTCTATCTCTTGTGCTATTTACCCATCAGTGTTCCAGGGTCATTAGGACTCAGTTTTCAGTTCCATAAAAGACTGTTCCTCATCCCAGGATTTTCTAGGCATCTTCAAAAGGCTCTAGAGAGAACAGCACTGATTGAAGTCAGCAGAAGTTTATTAGGCTGACCTGGACCTATGGTGTCACACCAGGTTTTACAACACTCAGTGCGTGGACCACATGGTTAGCATGACCTTCTCTTGGTTCTACTGACCTCTTTTGAGGGTGTTGGCCCAGTACTAATTCATGTTGCCCCCATGCATTGGGCTTTCATGGATAGTTGTGGATCCATGTTCTTTCTCAGAGGTGTGGACACTAATTGGTATCAGGCCAAGCAAACAATTTATTCTTCCCCGAATTAACTCTTTATGTTTTGTGCAGCAGCCTTATATGTATCAAGATGCATTTTATTAAGTCTTCATGGGTATCTGGGACCTGGTAGAGTTAGTGGGACTTGGGAGTAGGAATGGGAGAAAGGGCCAGCATAATCTTACTATGCAGACTGTATTTCCAGAAACCTGCTCAGCCAGCTCCTGATGGAGAACACATGTAGGAAGAAGTTGGTCCCACTGAAGCAGGAGAGCAAGGAGGTACATCTTGATTGTGCACTGAACCAGAAATATTTGGTTGACTTTAACAAGAAAGATAAAGACCATCAACGGCCAGAACCAGCATTATCAGGTAGGGACCTGTTAGCTTAACAATATCTGATAAAATTTGCCACATTGATACATCTTTGCTTCTCTTACCACCTTTCTAATTTACACTCACAACCAGCCAACCACCTCATGTAATGGAATTGTTCATTGCTCTGCCTATGCACAAGTATTCTGGGAAGTTAACCACTTTTCAGAAACTGAATTATTGTGCAAGCATATTTTGCTGCTCTTTTTGAAGCTGCAGTCTAGAAATGGTGACAGATGAATAACATATCATATTATTGCATATCCATGTGATACATTGGATCCTATGTAGAGTTTTGAACAAGTTCTTGGTTCTTTGACAAATGACACTCTGTGGTCATGTGATCTCTTGTGTAGGAAGCACCTTTGGGATAAGAACCAAGTGCAAATGTCAAATTAGTACTTGTCATTGGCTTTATCCTTGGTGACATATGGACATCTCCTTTCTTCCTGCAACCTGATGAGGTCTCTTGCCATTGCCCTGTTCTTGTTTTGCACTGGTATATGTCTGGGTCCCATATTGTCAGCCCACATTACTGTGAGGCTCTCTGGAGATTTTGCCCTGCCCACAGAGTTAGCAACAATGATATCACTTAAAATGTCCATGTCGACTGTCCAATAGAACTGAGGTGGTAGAAGGCAGTATTCTGACAGCTGGCTTGCATTTCCCCACCAAATCAGTGTCTGAAAAACTGCCTTCCTCTCCCAGGTCTCAGAAAGTGCAAGAGAGCTGGAATTGGACACACAGCAGTAAGAGAGCTTCCTGAAGAATAAGTTGCTTTCTCAGGAGTCCCTGATGACCAACATCCTGAATGGTAACAACATTTTTTGGATGAGTATTCATCCTCTGAGTTAATTTGTCATTTCTTAGAGACCCTAAATTTATATACCACTAAGCCAGCCAGACTGATTGAAGTCTTACTTTCTTCTCAGAAAACAGCACTTGAGAGACAACTTGGGGGACCGCCTTTCATTATGTGTGCTAGAGGAGAAACAGCAATACATCTGTGCTTCTAAATGTTCCTTAAGAATATGCTTTTAGAAATATTTTTGTTATGATTTTAATTGAAGTTTTCTTTTTGTTGTTTCATATTTATATGTTCTTGTTACTATTTTTACTTTCAAATATTTTTAAATATTTTTATTCATTTTAATCCTGTTTTGTTGTAAAAATGTATTTGTTATGAATAAAAATTGAATTCTATCTCTTGACTCTTAAGACCATCATTCTTACTCAAGGGTTCTGTCCCCTCCTGTGGACTTAGAACTGACAGCTACACATGGATCTCTGCATGTTCCATGGATCCTGGGCTAATAAGTGAATTCAAAGTCACCAAGGGGTACTCAGTGTGACAGTGTCTTTTGTGTGGAGAATGTGGCTGTTCCTCGGACACACACTTTATGATGTAATCACTGACACACTTTACCCAATTGTTAGGGTCCATGTGGTTCTTCTGAGAGAGCAGCAGGTGCTCTACCCTGTGAGTCATCACCACATCTCCTGCAGGTGGCTTTTGTTATTCCACATGAGGTGCTGTATTAGGTGGACAGGATCACCTATGATTAAATAGAGAGATCTCAGGAGATGTGTGTTCACAGGGAACTTACTGAGCTGTGCGTGCTCAACGTGTTAGGTTGCCAGGCATCCCTACAGGGCTCTGGTGTCCCCAATGCTCATTGTGGGTCAGGATCATCCTCCAGCATCACTTAGTGTCCATATTAGAGCAGATCATTCACCTGTTATCAATGATGACCATATGTATTCTGCACATCTGATAAAATACAGAATAGAAACTAGCTTCTTGTAGGCCAGCTTGGCATAATCAGTTTTTTGATTGTTAGCAAGAAAATTATTGTAATCTAAGCAGTTTAGGAAGGAACCTCAAGAGCATCCATAGTGAATGTAGCCTGCAGCTGTGAACACAGGTTTCTTTTGGAGAGCAGGCCTGTGCAAGCCCAACCGAGGTGGGACAGTTCAAGCTACCCTTTTTCCATGGCCAATCTGGGATCGTATTGAGAATGTATTTTTTCCAGGTGACTGATTTCCAATTTGTGGAATTCATCTAACTTGCTGAGAGTGGAGGTGACTCAGAGAGTTAAAGTACAGAAGGAATAATCCAGTATGTCCACAAAAGCTTGCTGTCACCCCAGGGCTTTTAGAAGCTCAGCAGCTAGAGACGCAATGTAGTATTTGGTTATTCTCATGCTTAGGTCTAGTCATTCACTATAAGCTGACCATGACACAAAAAGTGTCATCTGTGTCAAAACTAGTTGTAACTAGATTTACACCACACTATCACATCACTACCGTATTTGAGGTTCTCAGTTACTATCTAAGAACCTGGAAGAGGCCTGGGTCTTGCTACACAAACTCATAATTTATGTCTTCATGACACTGTGTGCTTTGTTCTGTTGATGCTACCATTGGCATACAATACCTTGGATACTTTGTGCTGACATCTGTGACATGAGACAATAGTTCATGTCATCCTATCCTGAATAAAATGTCCTTAGAGTACAGTGTAGTGGGAGGGGCCTTCTTTTCCTGTGAGATAGCAAAACATTTCCAGTCTTCAGTCAAGTCTGACAGCCATTGTCCAGTACCTGTCTTGAGTTGTCCACATTTTCAGCTGAGAGTCTTCATCCAGGCTGCTCTATAATTCTGTAGAAGATTAATAGGGTTCCAGCCCTAGGATTTAATTCAGTGTGACTGCACTTGCCGAACATGCTCAAAGCCCTGAGATCCACCCTAGCCCTCTGTGCTTTAGAGAAAGAAAATAAAGAACCACATTGCAGTTGAAGTTTCTCATCCAACAAAAGGAGAGCCTGCATAGGGCCTTTAAGTAACTCTAAACCCCAGCTTCCCCACAGCTCCCTCCATCAATTCCATGATTGGTGTGTTTTCACTACTACTCACTTTCTTCTGTGTGCAAAGAATGTGCACCATGTCAGTAATTGTGTGTGTATGTGTGTGTTTGTGTGTGTGTGTGTGTGTGTGTGTGTGTGTGTGTAGTCCCTAGTGAAAACTGTCGAGATACATGCAGACTCATGCTACTACTGTCCCATGGCACCTTGCAGGGAACCCTGAAATGGTGGCTACTTTAATACAGTCTAAACCGGGTGTGCATGGTTTCTGTAAGGTCACCACTACAGAGAGCAGGAAAAGCTTCAGTAGTCACATGGATGTGATCAATCAGTGTTAGTCATGCCCTTCCAGCATGGTAGACTGCAGGTTGTCTGTCCCCAGCACTTTGCTCTCTTGTGCCCAAACAATGCCAAGGTCAGGGCCTTTGAGCCGTGAGGCAGAGGCTCACCACCCTCAGTGCTGCCTAAGACCCCTAAGACTGTCTCTTTTGGGTGTGTTCGTGCTGGACACTCATGGATCCTGAGATCTCCGCAGCTGAGGTGAAACAGTACCGGAGCCATTGCAATGTGGGCACACATTTGGTTTTGGAGCTGGGCCACTCTTTGACTTTTATTGAGTGGAGAGACAACTGTTGGCTGAGCCTTTGGTGAACAGGATGGCCCCTGGCCACGTCAGCAGTCAGCAGTATCAAAGCTGAGCAACCAGTGTTTTAAGTTTCATTTTGTCATCGCTGGTCAGTGTTCTGATGCCACAGCACATGGCTGGTCTCAATCTCCCCATGTGGCCACAATCCCTAATTGATATTGCCTCCACTTCCCAAGTGCCACTGGGATTTCTGTAGAACCCCTAAGGCAGCAGCAAGCAGGAGCTCCTGACTATTCCCTCCCTGCTCTCTGGATCTGCAAGTCGTTCTGTGTACATATGGCTATTCCCTCATATACTCTTGATCCCATGATACCTTAATAAACACTTGAATCATGCCCTGATGGCCAGTTTTCAACTGCTACCTGACACCATCTATAATCGCCTGGGAAATGAGGGACAGTCTGGATCAGACTGGCCTTTGAGCATGACTATTCGTGACTGTCTTCGTTGCTGTGGGAGATGCCAGACAGCCTCTTTTCTGATCCTAGAGTCCCTATACCCAGCCACTTGTCCCCTCTACAGCCAGACCCTACTTCTGCTCCTAGGCACTTCTTGGACTTCCTTCCCTCAGGTGGCTTCTCTCCTTTGGTTGCTACAGAAACCTGTTATGAGGAAAGGAACAGGGAGTTAAGAGTTCAAAGCCATCTTCCCACTGATGTTCTTTCTCAGAGGTCAGTGGGACACTTAAAGAGTTTTGTGTATACATTTTATTAAGCAAGGGACAATCATGCATCAGACACAGGAAACTAACAGCACATCTACTGGACCTCCTTCAATACCTGGGCATCTCTTCTGGCCTGTGCTTCTGTGTGCTGAAACCTGGGGACCAACTTCCTGTGGGGTTTCCCAGGGTGACTATGCACATTACTACACTGGCGTAAATCCTCAAAACTCACAAACATCAACAGGACTGCCACAGGAACGGTTCTTCATCAACAGATACCACAGATCAGCAAGCAGAAGCATGGGAGGGTGGTGCTGTGGCTCACACACTTCTCTTTCCTCACTAGGGCAGGTGACCCGCTGAAGAAAACAAGGGGGCAGCTGGATAGAACAGGAAAACTACAACCCAGTCCTTGCATTAAACACCCAAGCACATTTAGACTAGAAGAGAGAAGTTTGCCAAGAATGAGGGCCACTTTGGACATCCATCATCAATAGCCCTGGCTGTCTAGGCCAGCATCAGATCCAGCAGTCTCCAGGCAGCTTTCCGCCAGGCCCTCAAGGGTGCTAAGAGCATTAACCATGAAAAATAGAACAAGATCTCTGCCTCTTGCCTGACTGACAGCCAAGCATGTGTATGCCCTGGCTATGCTCACGCTGGGACCCCTGCTAGATATTAAGATATAGAGACCTGATAGTTGATTAGGACCCTGTTCGAAAAGGAAGACACCGGATATTTCCCTCTGGCATCCATATGTGCATGCATGGTTGTACAAGCTGGTAGAATCAATCTCTCTCTCTCTCTCTCTCTCTCTCTCTCTCTCTCTCTCTCTCTCAAAGTTTTGAAGCACAGCAGAAGAATCTCTGGGACTCTAAGCCTGAGCAACCTCATCTGTGAGCCACAGCTTCTGTGTGAGAGCTCCTTTGTGTGAGAGGGGTAGGGTGACTGAGGAAGTTTGCTGGTGTCCATCCCTGGCCTGCATGTGCATGCATACAGAGACATGGACACATGCACATGCTGAGTACCCCTCATCCAATCCTGAAATCTGAAAACATTGAATTTCAAATCCAGGCATTCTCCTAACCTACACCTTCCCTCAGGAATTGGAGATGAGGCCTTGCAAGAATCCTCAACCAGTGAGACTGGCCCAGACCTTCTGAGATCCATTCTGCCCCAGGAGAACACAGCAGGTGGTATCAGGACAACACAGAAACTCAAGACTCCAGCCTGATGCAGGGACCGCCTGCTGGGTTAGAAAACTCAGCATCAGGTTCCTGAAGGAAAACATCACCTCTGAACACACAGGGTCGCTGTGGCTATGCCTTCAAGGCATCTTCAGCAGCAGCTTAAATGGACTAGAAATGACTATGGGAATCTGCCTGCAGGGTGATGTGAGAATCCTTTTGCTCAGGCTTGATCGCTAGATGTTGCCACAGAAAACCTTGAACTCTTCTTGGAGTACAGTCCAGGCAGAGGCTGAACACAAAACATTCTGATTATGAACTGAGTTTAACAGATAATCCGGATCCTGAAGGCCACAGGCCCAAAGGTCTGCACTGCAGGGGTGAGGCATCACTGCAGGGATGACCACACAGTGCAGGGGTGAGGAGTCACTGCAGGGATGACCACACACTGCAGGGGTGAGGAGTCACTGCAGGGATGACCACACAGTGCAGGAGTGAGGTGTCACTGCGGGGATGACCACACACTGCAGGGGTGAGGTATCACTGCAGGGATGACCACACACTGCAGGGGTGAGATGTCACTGTGGGGATGACCACACACTGCAGGGGTGAGATGTCACTGCAGGGATGACCACACACTGCAGGGGTGAGGTGTCACTGCGAGGATGACCACACAGTGCAGGGGTGAGGTGTCACTGCGGGGATGACCACACAATGCAGGGGAGAGGTGTCACTGCGGGGATGACCACACACTGCAGGGGTGAGGTGTCACTGCAGGGATGACCACACACTGCAGGGGTGAGGTGTCACTGCGGGGATGACCACACACTGCAGGGGTGAGGTGTCACTGCGGGGATGACCACACAATGCAGGGGTGAGGTGTCACTGCGGGGATGACCAGCAGTATCCCAGCCTTGGCCTGGGAATAGCCATTGACACCCACACTTTCTGGGGCAACATTGTCTCCTGAGGATAGAGTCAGGCCAGGAGCAGCAACTGATGTTCACGAGGGACAAACTTTCTTCACCTACTGCCCATGCTGGCCCTAGGATCTGGGCTTTTTTGGTGACATGAGTGCTGAGCCTCCCAGGTAGATGGGTTTTCAGGGGTCAGGTGGTGCTTGTCACCAAAGATATCCATAAGGATAAGTCATACTGTACTAATTCCCATATTAGATCCCTTCTCACAGGTCACAGAGGCCATAGTGGGTCCTAAATGTGGAGTCAGGTTCCTGTGCACTTTTGAGGAGACTGGTCAGACATTTAGGCTTCGTGATATTTTGTTGGCATTATTTTGGGGGGATTTTATTTTTACTGTTGGGGCCAAACCTGGGGCTGCCATGTGGAGGGAAAAGCTTTGCCAAAGCTGTAGATCATCCCTAATAATAAACTCCTGAATTCTCCCAATCCTGGAACTATCTAGGTCCCTCACATGATGCAACCTTTGGGGCATTCCTCACATAGAATCATGGGGTGGACTGCATCCCAAAGAGAGACAGTGGGAAAAATTCCCCAGTGTCTCCCTGTGGCTGTGACGATGGGAGTGCTGACCAGTGGAATGCAGGCCCCATGTGAAAGCCTTTTGGTTTCTACTTGAGTGGAATCTTCACCATGCCTTTTTTTTTTCTTGAAACACAGGTTGCTCTGGAACTTACAGTCTTCCATCACCCTGACTCAGTTTCCCATGACTGGGATCATAGGCTTAAATTACTATGCCCATTTTTCTTTTTTGTATTTATAAATCTGCTAAAAAGCCAGAAGGATCCAGAATGTAAAATGGTGCGGTCCAAGGCATTTCCAACAGGGGATTCTTGACCTAGGAGTATCCAGACCAGTGTTTATTGTGTGGCTACTTCATTCCCATAACAGCTTATATTTGACAAAGAATTCCAAGTTGTGATATCACTGGGCAGCAGGTGATATCCCATACAGCAGGACTGACTCAGGTTGTAATTAAGGCTGGAGAAAATTACTAGGACCCTGGTAATCCTACCACCCTGGGGCCTTTAGATAGCCTTAATCTGATCTTCCCCCCTGTGCTATTAATCAATTGCTCTTGAAGGTAGATTTGAATTTACAGTCACTGTGAGGCAGGAGAATTAGGACCCTACAGTCACTCTGGGCTCCATAGGAAGAGCCTGTTTCAATAGTAAAAGAGGTCACCTGTGAGTTCTTACTGTCTTCCCTGAGGCCTTACTGCTGGAGTTAGACTAGCTGTCTCACCAATTGAAGTAGAGGGCAGAATGCTGGTGCCTTCTATAGTGAGGACTAGTGATAGATGGTCTATGGAAATTCTAGAAAGGTCTACAAGTATTTATGTCCTGTGCATGGGAACTGCTGGCTTCCCTGTGTCCTTTGCCTTTATTTTGCAGTCCATGGGGCACCTGGAAATGTCCCCAAACCAGGCTGTACACAGGGCCTGTCCCGTGACTCTCACTTGCACTCAGAGCCTGCCTGATAGTCATAGGTCTGACAGAGCCCTGACACCTGCAGAGACCACTATAAGGGACCCTGCAATCCCCATACTGCCCATCAGTGTCTATAATGTCCCTATACGACACTGAGACGGTCTAAGCTCCTTCCCATCTTTATGCTGCATCAGAATCTGACCATTGCTACTTTTGCTCCTCTCATACCCACACTAGAAGCCCTGTACCCACACTAGTCCCAGCTGGCCTGTTGCCTACTGACATCTCATGGACTCTGCCCCAATATTCCCTCTTTGCCTGGGTCCCTGCAACTGTGTCCAGTTCTGGCTGCTTCCCTGCCTCCCCACTTCCATTTTCCAAATGGCCACATTGACACATGGGTTCCTGGGTCTCCTACTCCTCGGATGCTGGGAACAGGTTCATTCTTTGCTGTTTGAATGGTTGTCCTAACACTGGAGGACCTTGCTTCAAGTAGTGGCAGTCAAACCTGGTGCTGATCGTGTCAGATCTGTCCAGGCTGTCTGTGTGACTGTGGAATGCGCCTCTGTTTTGGCTGAGTGTTATTTACCTCCCTCATGGCCATGTGATAACCAGACCATGAGCATGTTCATTGTTTGGAAAGAAGGGTGTGGAGGACATATGCTCCTCATCCTAGCATTAGTGGAAAAAAGACATAGGCAGATGATGCATTCTAGACCATCCTGGGCTATAGAAACTCTGCCTCGAAGAATGCAGGTGGAGCAGGGCTGGGGTTCAGTTGGTTGCCTAGCAGCCTACCACATTGAGCAGGCACTGCTCAACCACCTGTACATACACATCTCCTGAGATCTCTCTCCTAAATGGGAGGTGATCGTGTCCACCTAGTACAGCACATGCCCTGGAAGGACAAAAGCTACCTACAGGAGCTGTGGTGATGACTCCCAGGTTAGAGCATCTGCTGCTCTCTCAGAAGAACCACATGGTCCCTAACAATCATCTACAATGGGGAATGCTATTCCCTCTTTTGGATCATGAGGGAAATGCACTCAGGAGTGGCCCAGACATACATTTGAAAAAAAAAGATCCATTGAGTTAAATGATAAAAATAAATATAATCAGCAACAATAAAAAACACAGCATATGAATGATCAAGTGAAACAGCACCTATAAAAACCTATTTCCCAAAATGAGTTGATGGTCATTATCTTTGTGGTTTAATAATAATGCTGTATTGTAAGAAAAACTGAGGCACATGGTTCTCGATTAGGATTATTCTATATTCCTTTGTGAAAGTTGTCATTTTTTCTGCAGCTCTACATGCATGAGTGTGTGTTACTCAATATCTGGTGCACACAGTCAATAAGGAATGGGTGTTGTAGACTGATATAGACTAGGATGAGCAGAACACATGACAGCATGGATACAGTATGGCAGTGATTACATCATAAAGTGTGTGTCCATAAAATAAGTCACATTATCCACACAAAAGACACTATCACCCTGTGTACCCCTTGGTGGCTTTGAATTCACTAGATCATGCAAAGATCCATATCCAGCTGTCAGTTCTAAGTCTACAGGAGGGGAAAGGACCCTTGAATAAGATGGTGTTAAGTGTCAAGAGTTACAAATCAATTTTTATTCATAAGGAATACAATTTACAAAAAACAGGCATAAAATGAACAACTAAAATGGTATAAAAAATGAAAAACAGTAACAAGAATATATAACTATGAAATAACAAAAAGAAAACTTCAATGAAAATCATAACCAAAAACATTTCTTAACAGCATTTTCTTAATGAACATTTAGAAACACAGTTGTAGTGCTGTTTCTCCTCTAGGACGTGAGATGTCAAGGCAGTCCCCTCAGTTGTCTCTCAAATGGTGTTGTCGGTATGAGAAAGGAGAAATACCTCAATGAGACAGGCTGGCATACGGATACATAAATTTAGGGTCTCTATACATTGAGGAAATTATCTGAGAAGAAGAATATTCCCCCAAAAAGTCTTTGACTGGGAGGATTGTCGTCACAGGGAACTCCTGAGAGAGAAACTCATTCCTCAGGGGGCTGTCTTCCTGGGATCCGTCCTATGCCATGTCTCCTGCAGTTTCTGAGACCTGGGAGGAGAAGGCAGCTATTAAGACACTGATTTGGTGGGGACATGCATACCAGCTGTCAAGTTGCTGCCTTCTGTTCCCTCAGCTGCATTGGACAGACAGCACTGATCTTTTCACTGAAATCATTGCTGATATCTCTGCAGGCTGGGAACATCACCAGCAACCCTCACAGTACCGTGGGAGAACAAGCTGCTCCTCAGACTCTACCAGTGCAAACCAAGAATGGGGAAATGGGGAGAGACCTCATTGGGGTGCAGAAAGAAAGGAGAAGGCCACATGATACCCAGATCAAAGCCAATGACCAGGACTCATTTGCCATTTGCACTTGGTTCTTATCCCTACAAGGTGCTTCCAACCATCACATGACCCCTGTATGACCTTTGTCACACGACCAAAAACTCATTCAAAACTCTTCATAGCATCCAATCTGTGATAGGGAGATGCAGTCATGTGATATGTTATTCCTTTGTCACCATTTCTGGACTGCAGTTTCAAAAAGGGCAGAGAAGTGTACTTGCCCATAATTCAGTTTCTGAAGAGTGGTTAACTTCCCAGAATACTTGTGCATAAACAGA
This sequence comes from Rattus norvegicus, assembly GCF_021556685.1. NCBI lineage: Eukaryota > Metazoa > Chordata > Mammalia > Rodentia > Muridae > Rattus > Rattus norvegicus. Next base: position 24,782,462 of record NC_141552.1, read on the forward strand.
GCAATGAATAACTCTATCACATGAGGAGGGTGACTGATTGGGTGTGGGGAGATTAGAAAGATGATAGGGGAAGCAAAGATGCATCCAATAGGCAAATGGTATCAGACATTGTTAATCTGACTCAGCTGCTTGTTCCTACCACATTTTGCTGGGTCTGGAGGTTGCTGGCCTTCTCCTGTTCGTCTTCATCCTTCGGGTTCAACTCAAACAAATATCGCTGTACCTCCTTGCTCTCCTGCTTCAATGTGACCAACTTCTTCTTCATACATGCCTGGTCCATCAGGAGCCGGCTGTGCAGGTTGCTGGAAATACACTTTGCATAGTAAGATCCTGAAGCCTCTTCCTCCCATTCCAACTGCCAAATCCCACAAACTCCACCAGGACACAGATACCCATAAAGACTTCAAAGAATACATCTCCATACATGTAAGGCTGCTGCACAAACAGCAAACGGCCAATCCAGGGAAGAATAAATTGTTTCTGTGACCCAAGCACCAATAAGAGTCCATGTCTGTCCAAAAGAACAAGGGATCTACAACTACCCATGAGAGCCCAATGCATTGGGACAGCATCAATTAGTAGGCAGTAAACAACCACAAGAGGACAGTAGAACCAAGGGAGGTCATGCTAACCATGTGGTCCACACATTGAGCTTTGTTAAACCTGGTATGACCCCAGAGCCGCAGGTTGGCCTAATAACACTCTGATGCCTGAATCAGTGTAGTTCTATCCAGAGCCTTCTAAAGATGCATAGACACTGGGCTGAGAAGTCACAGTCTCTTATGGAACTGAAACTGAGTCCAAAAGACCCACGGCACAGTGATATTTAAACAGCAGAAGAGATGGGCCCAGAGCTGCAGACTTTCCGGTCCAGAACAAAGAGAGGCAGACATGGCCATTCCACAAGTGATGGGCCCTTCTGACCAGTACTTACCGATAGAAGCTAATCTCCTTCTTGAGCTCCTGAAATTTCTCACGATGTTCAATGTTCTTTGTGTCTAAGTTGTGCAGTAATGACATGACCTCTTTCTCCTTTATCTTCAAGTTTTCATAAAATGGATTTGGCCTGAAGTAGGGGCTGGCCCCAGGAAGATAGAACCCAATGAACATTGAGGTTTAGGATTATATGAACTCAGGCTGTGTCCTGTACTACCCCAGCCCTGGAAGGACACTTTCTGAATTCTACATATTTGGATCTTCTTCAGCTTCAGAAACTTGGAATTGTGTGCCCAGGACAACAGAAGCTAAGCACCCAGATAAAGGGTTCCCTGGCTCACTTTTTTCAATCAGGAGGTCTGGATCTGCATTCAAACCTGTTATGCTGTCAAGAGCCTAGGCCACAGAGCTTACCCAACCACACACACACACAAACCCATACACACACACACAAACACACACACACACACAAACACATCCAGAATCCTCTGATTTCAATTTTCCTGTTTTGACAAGTGGAATGCTACAAGCCGAATAACTAATATTCTAGAGGCAGACAGTACACATAATTCTGGAGATGAGACCAGATATTGCCACAAACTTATAATCTGCCCAAGGCATACAAATGTATAGACAAATGTGACCACACAGGCAAAGAACTGTACTGTTGAAAGTGGGGCTTCCAAAATAAAGCACTTACACCTCCATGAAACTATTATACAGGTATATCCTGAGGTCAAAAAACAGACCCCTAAATTCCAAGTGTGCAGGGACATAGAAACATATAAAAGTTGTGCATATGCATGCAGACCTGTGCACACACAGACACACAAACTGGGACACACCCACAAGAAAAGAAAAGTAAACAGACTCAGAGAATGAGAAAGAGAGACAAATATGGAAAGAGCACAATGAGAATCAGTAGACATGTATGCACCATTACTGTCTCAGTGTTTAAGGCACACAGACAAGAAGGAACAGGCCTGAGCCTCAGGCCTTCTAGTTAAGCATGGAGATCAACAATGTGGGACCTGTTACCTAAGGGTGCTGCCATGAGATGATAGCGTTCAGTCACCTTCCTAGCAAGTACAAACACTGTCCACAAACTCACAGCACCTAGAACCTTGCAAAGCTGCCACCTGTCAAGGGCTTTCCAATTGTACACTGGGAACTCATGCTCCAGTGACTTTATCCCTGAATTCTTCACTCAGATCACAAGTTCAGATTATCAACAGGCGGAATCAGAGAGTCCATTTCCAAACTCACTCCTCACTAAGGGTCAGGTTCTGAATCTCCTCTCTATGGGAGATGAGGTTTAGAACAAGGTCGTTTGTTTGGAGCAATGCATACCTCGTGCTCATGGATCCACCTGTCACATAAAGGAGGCGTTCTGTCAGCTCATTTCTCTCCTTGGTAGTTAGCTCCAGTTCTCTATTCAGCCTCTCCTCTTCCTCGTTGGCCTGCACCTTGTTTAGGATATTTTCAGGGGATGACATCTGTCTGCAGGCCTCTGTAGGTAGAAGAACAAAAGTGAACCCGCATGGGGCGAATGCATAGAGCATACACAGACCACAGTGAGGTCCAAACAGGAGAACATGGTTGGAAGCCAGTGTCACTGCAAGGAGTTTGGTCTGCGTAAGAGGCATCCTAAGTGGATCACAGTTCCCCCACTACTATATAGAGACCAAGAGATATAAGCAGCCAGGTGTTCCCTATGCCCGCCCACACAGGCTTACAAGTACCAGAGAGATGCCTTCTCCAGGATTATTATCAGGTACGCAGGCTACAACCTGGTTTCAGGACCCTCACCCCTCTGGTTTCAGAAGTCAGATCATCAATTCAGCATCCACAATGACTTGATCGATCAGGGATACTCACATATCCTACACTGTTACTCTAGTCCAATAACTTTGCATTAAAAAGTCATGTAGGGGGAGGACATGGTCAACAGACTTATTAATTCCCCCTACTGAAATGACAAATGCCCCAGAAGTGCCAATAGGTTACAGGCTCTTTCTCTACCTGCTCCATATAGTTTGGCTACTGTAGAAAAATATCTGCCACACAGAACCTCTAATATATGAAGGTAAGATTGGCCCCGTCAGCCAGAGGTAGTCAAAGGAGTTCTAAGAATATAAGGTCATGCCAGGAGCACAGTTCTCTCCCTCTTACTACTGTCAGATAGTCACTGAATTTAAAGAAGCAATGAAAGTGAAGTACATTGATGCCCTGTTTAATTCAGAAAAGTTATACCCTCCACGACTACTTATGGTGTTATTATATCAATTTAACATACCGAATGCAGTGTAAAAGTAAAGACTAGAAGTTCACCCAATAATAGCATAGGCACTGCCATATCCTCCATGTGGTTATGGAGAAACTAATGATGTGAAAACCTTGACTTTCAGGAATTGTGATAATCATGGAATTCAATATCTGTGGAGATGTTCCAGTGGTTGTGGCCCATTACTAAAAAGGCCAGCGGAAGGCCCCCACACTCACCCCTGACAGGAAGCTCAACATACACTGCCCAGAACTTACTCCACATTCCCCATGTCCTGTGTCCATCATTACCTTTAGGTTTCGTTTGCTTCACTCTAGACTCTTCTCTATCAACATCAACTCTCCCAAAGCGCCTACAAAGACGGGCAAACATGTCTGTGGATATATCCTTTGGACACTAAGAGAAAAAGTAGGGAATTGGTTGTCACAACGATACTGGTGACATCACAGGGATTCCAAGGTCTCTCTAGGAGACAATAGAATGTCCACGAAGGGACGGCTGATGTCACGGAGAACAGACTTTGCCTCCCTGCTAATGTTCTCCCTGTACTGAGCAAAAGCTGATGTGCCCTTTTCAGGAGACTTCCCTGTGGCATAGCCACTGAGCACCACATGCTTCCAAAGCCAAATTTGACTCTAGGCTTGATTGGAAAAACCTAAGTCATTGCTATGTATCTAAATGAGTGCTTCCTCCCCAATCCCTGCACAGAAATGTTTCATCCTACCTCAAATTCTCCTCAGTCAGCAATATTACCCATTAAAGATTACTGAGAAATCACACCAGTTCCTATAAGTAGCCAAAGAGGTCTCCTGTCTCATCATGTGCAGGTGCATGAAATCACACCCAGAAATAGCCTGTAGGATAGGTTTCGATGTGGGTGTGTGTTATAGGTACAACCTGAAGCTTTGTGCTTAACATTTGACAGTTGCCACCAGATTCCTTAGGAGAAAGAATTGCATTCATTATTGTCCTGGCAACAATGTGGTGATCTGTTAGCAGAGGAAACTGAAATATTGGATCTACCAGTGAATGCACCCTCAGGCTGAGTGTGGGGCTCTCCTCTTTGCACTTAAGTTACCAAAGCAGGATTGCTTACAGGCCTCTCTAAGCTATAACGTGTAAGGTCATCTGAAAAAATAAAATAGTCAGCAGATGTGTGTGTGTAAGGGGGTGCAGCCAATGGAGTAGGACAAGCCTAGAGACATAACTCAGTGTACAGAGCAAGAAACAAGCATCTTCACTCCTGTTTCATGGATCACCCCACAAAACACAAAAGCATCTATTGTACTAAAAAAAAAAAACCAAGTTATTTTATTGAATGCATACACTAATACTGTTTACAGTATTAGTAGCAAAGCTCAGATTTTGGGGGCAGATCCATGACTTGAACTATCTTCCTGACAACATATAAAGCAATAAATAAATAAATAAATAAGAAAAAAAACAGAAAAATAAAAAACACAAAAAGCACGAGCCTCTCATGTGAAGTTACAGAAGAGAGATCCAGTGGTCACTTCTGACCAGGCCATTTTAGCTATGACGGTGCATTGTGACCCTTAATTTGATGGGTCCTATATAAAGCTTTGTGCAATATTGTCATTTTAACAAACCTCATCCAGAACATACATAACAACACAGGATATGATTGCCATGTCCTTGCTGTGTATCAAGTTATTTTTCTGTGTCCTTGATTGACAGGCATATTACAGCAACAATCTGAGATGGCTGGTAGACTTGGAAGAAAGTGGATATGAAAGATCCCCATTTATATATCAGTACAGCCATTTCTTAAGAATGAGAATCTTTTAAGCTGGCCCTCGCTTAGCCCCTTGACATTAGACATTAGACCAGAAAGTACAGAAAGCACATTCCCACCCACTCTCTAGGAAGCTGCCTGACCATAAGAACAGAGGGTATAGAACATATTTACTGCAGGGCAATTAGAAGACAGGAAACATCTCTGGGAAGCTGACTGACCACTATAGAAGTGAGATGTCCTTGGTACTGAATGCAGCTGTGCTATAGGCTGACATAGCTATAGCCTTGTCCTGGGAACTCCCGAAGAGAAACACCTGCCAAGACATATATCCTTGGTCCTTGTCCTGGGAACCCCAGGATAAGAAAACATATATCAAGTCAGACGTCCTTGGTACTGAAATAGCTGCATTGATGTGGTTATGGCCTTATCCCAGGAATTCCAGGCCGAGAAACATCTGCCTAGTTATCCTTGACACCGAAATAGCTGAGCTAATGAAACTGTGTGAATGTAAATGACTGTTTAAGCTGTACATTTCTGTAGTTCGAGGTTCCTCACATCCCTCCAGCGTGAGGACCGTGTCGAGCCCCAGTGCATTGGTGTCCCAAAGTAAACCTCTTGTTTTTACATCAAGACTGAGTCCTGTGTGTTCATGGGGTGGTGATTGTCCTAAGGACTGGTGTGAGAGTCTCCTCTGTCTGAGGGTCTTTCAGATAAAGCTATAGTTGTGGGTTACACACCTCAATTCTCATTGGCTAATGCTGTCCTCACAGTCCTTGGAGGCCCCTTTGTAAGACTACCTGTTGGAAAGTGGAAGCAGCTTTATTTGAGCTCAAAGTGAACCTGACGAGCAACGTAGAGAACAAGATGGGGTAATTGAGACCCTGTCTAAAACCAGCACAGAAACCCACCCTTCATTCAAAGCATCATCTACCAATTCTTGAATTTTTACCATTCTCTGCCAACCAGTCTTTCATTAAGGAAAGGTAGAAAAGAACAGGAAATGATCTTTGTATTCTAAGGACCTTGATCTGTCTTTCCTTAGGTCCACGTTAAGAACAAATGAAATGGGTATCACCATCTGAACAACTTAGTATCACCTACTCAGCATTTCTAGCCTAATACTGTGCCTATGGCAATCTCAAGCTTCCCTCAGTGTTGCTGCCCCAGCAAGAAGAATGAAGAACTGAGGTCAAACCCCAGTGAACCTTTCAAGGGGTTAGAAGAAAGCCATCAGAGATACTGCACTTCAGTGTCCTTAGATTAAATCAAGATGATACAACGTGAATCTAGTGTGCTATTCAACCATACATCTTCCTCACAACCCCACCTATCTGAGGTCATTGCTTGGCAGAATTCATGCCCCCCATCCTAGATATTTCTTGATTCATTGCTGCCAAGCGCCAGGTTTCCTGAGTTTTGTTTTTTATAGAATTGGGTGTAGTCAATCATAATTGCCCTCTGTAAGAAATGACAAATATCAATAATAACTGACCACACTGTACTACAAGTACAGTAGTGGAAAATTCAGCATAACTGAGGAGTGGGAAATCACCACTGTGTCCTGGCCTTTCTCTGCCCATATCACAGCTCACAGGCGGCTGGGGCAAACCTTGAGTTCCTCTGTAGAAACAGAGTGAGGGTGAATGGACACTGAGCAGGCAGAGCAACACAGCTGAGGCATCTCAATTCCAGCAACAAATGCATTATTTGTTTCCCATCTTAACAGCTCCTTTTGAGGACTTGTCCCCACACCTAGCTTAAACACAGCAATTTTCATACATGCCCGCCTGCTATTTCTATTGTTGCTGTAATACGCCTCCACATCATAGATTTCAAAAAAGAAAGAAAATAAACCTGACACTGAGAAGGGTGATGCTTGTCAACATCTAGTGTGTTGGGGGCCCAGGTATGGTCACAAATAACCAGGACACAGGGGATGCAGAGCAAAGGCAGATGCAACTGCATGCAGCTGCAAGTTTATTAACCCTTATATAGGCATGAATATGGATTACCTCACTTTCCCTTTTGGCAAGATATAATAAGATCGTTATTCCCATGATACCAGGAACGACTAAGGCAAGACTAGGCAAAGATGTGAGACTGAGCAAAGGCTTCTCCCTAATATATCTGTATAGCAAATCACCCCTCTTCCTAGCATCACAATATACTTGTCATAACCCAGAGAGCATGAGAGCCGCTTCCACAAAAAAGGGACACAGTACAGCATAGTGTAAGGTAAAGTGAGAAAAACATTTTCTTCTCAAGGGCAGCATTCCAGCCACCTGCTTGCATCTCTCAGCCGTCTTTCCTTGATCCTGTCTGGGAAGTGTCTCTCAGTGACTCCACAATTTCTCTCTTTGTCCTTTTGTTTTAAAAGTAACACTTTCTATAACATAGCTAAATGTCCTTGAAGGGGTTTAATCATGCAAAAAGAAAGCAATATAATATATAATGTATGCAACCTTTAATGAGTGTATCTATTTTCTTAGGGGTATTTTTCAGATACCTTCCCAGATCTGGATTTAACTTTGGTAATTGTTATCTGTCTACAAAATCAACAATATCGAATAAATATTCCAGTTTTCTGGCGTAAAGTCCACGGGAGTAATAACTAATGATTTTGGAATTTGCTCGGTGTCTATTGTTATGTCCCTCATTTCATTTCTGATTTTTAATTCATGTATTGTCTCTCTTGTGCATTGTTAGTTTGAGGAAGTGGTTGTCTCTCTTGTGGATCTTCTCAAAAAAAAAAAAGAGGAAGAAAAGAAAAAGACAGCTCTTGCGTTCCTTGACTTTGTATTTTTCTCTTTGTTTCTAAAGGCTTGATTTCAACCCTGAGTTTATTGCCCTTCATCAGATCCTACCAGACTCTCTATGGGATGAGGCTTTGCCTCCTCTTGGTAACAGCAGCATGGAATAAATGAAGCTTCTGCGGATCTCTGTTGTGGTGTTGCACATCACAATCTCACTGAAAACCATGCATAGCCTGGTTTTAGGCTCTATTAAAGCAGCCCACTATTTCAGTGTTCCCTGTAAGGTGCCATAGAATGATAGTAACATAATTCTGCATGCATATCGACAGGTTTCTACACGGTCTTCTGGGTCATTTAATAATAATTTATAGTGAGTTCATGGATGAACACACACTCACACACACACACACACACACACACTTTACTGACATGGTGCATATTCTTTGCACACCAAAAATAAAGTGAGCATTACTGAAAATGCACCAATAGTGCAATCGATGGAGGGAGCTGTGGGGAAGCTGGGGCTTAGAGTTACTTAAAAGACCGATGCAGATTCTCCTTCTATTGGAGGAGAAACTTGATAGACAATGTGGTTCTTTATTTTCTTTCTCTTGAGCACACAGGACTAGGGTGGCAGCTAGGGCTTTGAGTGTATTCGGCAAGTACTGTAGCACTGAATTAAATCCTAGGGCTGGAACCCTATTAATCGTCTACAACAATTACAGGGCAGGCTGGATGACGACACTCAGCTGACAATGTGGACATCTCAAGACAGTCACTGGACAATGGCTGACACACTTGTCTGAAGACTGGAAATGTTTCTTGATCTTGGAGAGGAAAGAAGGACCCTCCAACTACACTGTCCTCAAAGGAAGTTTATTCAGGTGAGGGATGACATGGATTGTTTTGTCTCACGTCACACATGTCAGTAGAAAATATCCTAGGTATTGGATGGCGCTGTTAGCATTAACAGAACAAAGCACATAGTGTTGGGAAGGATAATAAATTATGAGTAGGATTAGAAAACCCCAAGCCTCTTCCAGGCTCTAGGAGAGCAAAAAAAAAAAAAAAATACCAGGAAATACAGCATTAATGGGATAGTTTGGTTAAATCTAGTTACTAGTTTCTATTGTGATACCTATTGTCAGTGCCTGCGCCAACAGTGTGTGAATATCGGGTGTAGGTTTGTGGGGTTGAAAGAAAACACGTACACGGGTCACCCCTTTTTAGCCAGTGCCACCAAGGCTTTACTGAGATCTCCTTATATACCAGAGGCAAAAGCTGTGGAAAAACAACAAGGCAGGTGAAAATCCCCAACCAGGATAATAGGACAAGTCTGTGTGGTGAAAGTTCCAGCCCACTCAGGGGCATAAACAGCTTCTTAAAAACAAGAAGCAGGAAAGCTCAGTGGGGAGAAAGGGTGCCATGGAAAATCCCAGCCCAAATCAGGTGCTAAGAGCAGCTGTCAAAGGTGTAAACAATTTCTTGCTAGAGCAGGCTGAAAGGCTCAGCGAGGGGGGAGGGAAACACCAAGGTAGGGCCCAACAGGAGCCTTCACTGGTGGCTCTAATGTTTCACTTTCCTCTGCCAACTGGCCTCCACACTGTTTCTAGCACCATAATGATTTCAAGTCTTCCTCCTAAGGAATTTTGTGGCAACCATTGAATGCTAAGCACAAGGCTTCATGGGTGTTCCCCTAACACACACCCATGTTGCAACCTTCCATGCAGGCTATTTCTTGATGTGATTTCAAGCACCTGTACATAATAAGACAGGAGAACATTTTGACTGCATATTCAAACTGGTATTATTTCTCAGGAATTTTTAATGGCTAATATTGGTGAAGGAGGATAATTTGAGTTAGGATGAGACATTTTTGGGCAGGATTTGGAAGGAAACATTCATTTAGATGCATAGGAATTACTAAGGTTTTTATAATCAAGCCTTGAGGAAAATTTGGCTTTGGAAGCAGGAGATGCTCAGTGGCTCTGCCCCGGGAAAGTCTCCTGGAAAGGGCACCTCTGCTTATGCTCAGTACAGGGAGAACATTAGCAGGAAGGCAAAGTCTGTTCCCCATGACATCAGCTGTCCCTTCTTGGACATTCTATTGTCTCCTAGAGAGTTCTTGGCGTCCTCTGCTATGTCACCAATGTTGTAGTGACAACCAGTGCCCTAGTTTCTCTCACTACGAGTCTGGCAGATACATCCTAAGACATGTTTTCCAGTCTTAGAAGTGTTTTGGGAGGGGGGATGTCGATTGTGGAGAGACTAGGGTGAAGGTGTCTGACCTTTCGTCTCAAAGAAATGATGGACAAAGAAAGTGGTTCTGGGGAATGTGGAGTAAGTTCTGGGCAGTGTCTTTTGAGCTTTCTGTTGAGGCAGGGGGAGGGATGGTGGGGGTCCTGCAAGCTTAAGCTGACCTTTCTAGCAATTGGCCACAACAACTGGAGCATCTGCAAAGGAATTGAATTTCCATGAATATCACAATTCCTGAAGGTCATGGATTTCAGAATTCTTTTCTGTAAGAAAGCACAACAGAGGCTAATAGGAGGAAAACTTCAAGACAATGAACTAAACTATACCCAAGAAAAACCAAGAAATTAATCTTCTCTCAATAATTTAAAAAAAGAGAAGCACACAAACATAATTTCACCTATAACCAGAAAAAGAAGAGAATGCAGCAATCATTGGCTTTAATATCTGACCAGATCCTCTTTCCCTAATCCCCGAGCTCCCAGGGGCCAAACTGCCAGCCAAAGTGTATGCAAGGATGCTCTATGGTTCTAGGTGAGTCCTGTTGCCCCACCAAAGGCAGATCCTAGAGGTGTGAGGTGGGGATGGATATGTGTGGGTGCAGGAGCACTGTCACATAGGCAAAGCTGAGCAGAAACGGGATGTAAGGTTTGATGAGGGGAGGCTGGAAAGCAGGACAACAGTTGAAATGTAAATAAATAAAATAACCAATTAATAAAAAATAGCCAAAAATAAAATAAGTAAAAAGGTAAATGAAAATTAAACCAAACCAACCAAACAAACAAACAAAAATCCCTGTGGTGGATTGGCCTAATGCTGCTTGTATTTTAATGCTAATTTGGAGAACTCAAGACTGGTTAACCCCAAATAATTGACCCTGTTCCCAGTTAACTGTGATTATAAAGAAGCCAACAGCCAACAGCAGAGAGATGGGGGAGGTGAGCTTTGAGGGCTTTGCTAGAGAGGATCATGAGGAGGGAAGAAGGAAGAAGAAGCTGCCATAGAATAAAGGAAGAACGTGTGTGATGGAGAGGAGAGAGGAAGAGGACAGCAGCCATGGTTAAGGGAGAGGAGAGCCTGGTCCTGAGGGCTGTCCAAGTGGAACAAAGAGCAGCCAAGATGCTACACAGCCAGTAAGAGTTGAGCGTTATTGTTTGGAAAGTAGATCTGATACCATGGAGGGCAGGCAGCTGCCCAGCTACTGTGCTGACTAATGTACACTAAAATAAATTTAACAAAATATGTATAACCAGTAAGACAGCTCTGTAGAGGATCCTAAAAGGATTACTTTAGTTTGAAGGGAAGGACAAAATACCAGAGAACACAGGGGATAAATTAATAAAACTAGGAAAGTTAATCAAAGAAGACTGTGAAAACCACAAAAATTAACAAAATGACAAAATTTAATACATAGGTTTAAATAATAATTACATATCACTAAACTCAATATCTAGGGTGGTGGGGCATGAATTCTGCCATGGTCTGAACTCAGAAAGGTGGGGTTGGGAGAAACATGTCTGGTTAAATAGTCCACCCACATTGTGTCAATGTGATTTAATCTAAGGACAAAGAAGTGGAGTATCTCTCACGGCTTTCTTCTAACCCCTTGAAAGGATCACTGGGGTGTGGCCTCAGTACTTCATACTTCTTGCTAGGTCAGCGAAACTCAGGGAAGCTTGAGATTGTCACAGCACAGTATTAGGCTAGATATACTGAGTAGATGATACTAAGTTGTTCAGATGGTGATACCCATTTGCATGTGTTCTTAATGTGGACCTAAGGAAAGAGAGATCAAGGTCCTTAGAATAGAAGGAACATTCCCAGTCCTTTTCTACCATTCCAGACTGAAAGGCTGGTAGGGAGAAAGTGGTAAATAAGAAAGAATTAATAGATGATGCTTTGAATGAAGGGTTGGTTTCTGTGCTGGTTTTAGACAGGGTCTCACGTATCCCATGTTGCCCTCTCCCTGGCTGGCCCGGTTCACTTTGAAGTCAGTGCTTCCATTTCCAATAGACAGTCTTACAAGAGGGGCCTCCGAGGTCTCTAGGACAGCATTAGCCTTTGACAGTTGAGGTGTGCAACCCACAACTATAGTTTTAGCCACTTTGTTCCATGTCTACCAGCTATTTCAGATTGTTGCTGTTCTATGCCTGACAATCAAGGACACATAAAAATAACCTGATAGAGAGCAAGGACATGGTGATCACATCCTTGCCTCTGCTGTATGTTCTGGATGAGGTTTGTTAAAATTCCAATATTGCAAAAAGCTTTATATAGGGCCCATCACATTAAGGGTCACTGTGCACTGTTTCATCTAAAATGGCCTAATCAGAACTGACCGCCAGACAACACTTCCTGCGAAGTTCCTATGAGAAGCTTAAGTTTTTTGTGTTTTTTCTTCTTCCTTCCTTCCTTCCTTCCTTCCTTCCTTCCTTTCTTTCTTTCTTTCTTTCCTTCTTTCTTTCTTTCTCTCTCTCTCTTTCTTTCTTTCTTTCTTTCTTTCTTTCTTTCTTTCTTTCTTTCTTTCTTTCTTTGCTTTATAGGTTTAGAGGAATGTATTCTGGGCCACGGACCTGCCCCTAGTATCTTAGCTATGGATGTGATCAATCAGTGTTAGTGTGTGCATTCAATAAAATGTCCATTTTTGACTAAGGTAGATGCTTCTCTATTTTGTGGGGTGACCCATTGTCAATGTGTAGTGAGTTGGGGCCCTGGGTATGGTCACATACCCCCAGGACACAGGGGGTGCAGAGCAAAGGCATAAGAAACTGCATGCAGTTGCAAGCTTTATTAATCCTTATTAAGCTAAGAATATGCATCACTACAATTTTCATTGTGTCAAGATACCATAAGATTATTATTCCCAGGATACGAGGAACAATGAGGGAAGATTAAACAAAGAAAGACGAATAAACAAAAGCTTCTTCTAAAAATATTCATATAACAAATAACCTCTCTTATTATAATCAAAATATACTCACCATTACCAAGAGAGCGTTAGAACGACTTCCACAGAAACGGGACACAGCAGAACATAATTTAAGGCCAAGTGAGAAAAACATTTTCTTCTCCAGGGCGGCATTCCAGCCCCTACTTGAATCTGTCACCAGGCCTTTCTTGACCCTGCCTGGGAGCTGCATCTCTATGTCTTAACAATTCCTTCTTTTTTCTTTTGTTTTAAAGTAACACTTTACATAACATAGCTAAAGGTCCTTGTAGGGGTTTAGTCATGTAAAAATAAAGCAACATAATACATAATGTACATAAGATTATGGCAAAACTAGTTCCTCCCATGCTATGGAAAATCCTTTGAAGCCAAGCCTTGGGATCTAATCCTGTCAATTGATCAGCCAATAATTTCGCTATTTCCATAGGGGTAGTATCTTCCAGCTGTTTACCAGAAGACATTCAAACATCATATTTCAAGGCATTAATTACTTTTGAAGCACTTTCATTACCCTCTAAATAGGCTTGAATTAACTTCCAATCATGTTCTGTGTCATTATCCATATATTTACTAACAGTCAAGTAGTAGGATTTCATCAGGATAAGCAATATAAGCCCGATAACTGGCATTGTTCGCAGCAGAAGAAACCATGAGTAAAACACACATTGCTAAGAATAAGTGCTCAGCAGTAAAGGACTTTCCTGAAGGAGACAAAATTATAACTTTCAGTGCTTAATCGCTTCACCTGACCCCACATAGGTAATAGGGTTGTCACTGCACGGATCCTTATCCATTGTTGTTTGTGGACACTAAGAGAAGCCAGGGCCTCAGTAATGGAGGACACCTCCTCATCTCCTGAGAACATCCATCAGGAGAAAATGTAGCTGGTTTAACTGGATTCCTTTGAGGGTAGGGAGCAGTTCTTATTATTCTGTGCTTGGATCCATCTCCCGGGTAACCAGAATAGTCTCGCATCCTGTAATGAGACAAAAACCCTCTCCCCTATATACAATGATGTCCCTTCCTGCCATTCAGCATCCCGGGCAATTTTTATCCATACTGTCTGTTCCATGCCTTCTTGGGGGAAGTTCAACAAAGTGTCTATCGGCTTTTGATATAACTTCACCTTGTGGTAAATTAAGAAAATTAATAACGTATAATGCTTGTGCCAATATAGCCCTGGGACTGGTCTGCAAACTCCATTCAGGTTGCATAAGGCCATCTCTTTTCCCCCTTTTTAATTTTATAATTTGTCATTTCAGGGTATGGTGAATTCTTTCAACAAAAGCTTGTCCTTGTTTATTGTGTTCTGTACCAGTAATATGTACAATATGATATCATTGACAAAATTGTTTATATTGATAAGAAATATATGTTGGTCCATTATCAATTTTAATTTTAGAAGGCAGTCCCATAACAGCAAAAGTTTCCAATAGATGCTGTATAACATGAGCAGTGCGTACTCCTGGCAATGGTGTAGCCCACACAAATTTTGAAAAATTATCTATGCTTACATGTATATGTGAAAGGCGACCAAACTCAGAAATATGGGTTATATCGATCTGACACGATGTATTAAGTTGCATCCTTCTGGGATTAATTTGAGATGGAACACATTTTATACGTGAAGACTAACACATAGGACAATTAGCAATAATTTGTTTGGCTTAAGAATAGGGAAGCTTATATTTAATATGTAAATATCCTGTATTGGCATGATTATGACTGTGTTCTTCTGGGGTAGCAAATGCCACTAATTGATCTACCATATGATTGCCAAGTGTTAAAGATTCTGGAAATTTTGAATGTGATCTAGTATGTGTAATGAATATTCTAGAGTTTCATAATAACAATAGTCCTTTAATATGTGAGAATAACATTTAATATAGGCTTAGATGTAGAAACAACAGCAGTCGCAATATTCTGTACTACTCCTACAACATAAGCGGACTCAGCTATAATATTTTTACATCATGAGTAAAATCCTGGAATACATTAATTACCGCTAATAATTCATTTTGTTGTACTGACCAAAAAAAGATTCTTGTCCCCAAAATTAATCTTTGGTCCAATAAGCCATCTTGGTGTTAGAACCATCTGTAAACACAGTAAAGGCTGATGGTAATGGATCAACAGAAATTAGTGTATTTATCAAATTTTTTTTGGTTTTTTAAAGCAATCCCACAATTTACTATGGGGAGGATGAAATTCAATATTTCCAGTGTAAGAAATCATGGCTAATTGAAAAACCTCAGACATCTGCATTAAATATTCCACTTTATCTTTCCTTAATGGGAAAACAATAGCAGCACAATCATATCCCCACAGTGTAACAGGTCTTTGTATGCCTTGCTGAATAATTAAAAAAATTTGTTCCTCATAATTTGTTAATGTTTGGTTAAAGTTTTATTTAATTTATATCCATTCTAAAGGCAACTCATCCTGAGCGAAAGTGCCTGTAGGATATTCAAGAGTATTTAAACATATAATTTAATAACTCTATCTGGATCAATACATGCCAAATATGCATCTTTCCATTTTCAGAAAAGATACCCTTGCATGCCTTCATATAAGCATTAATATCCCCAGCCTCCTTTATAGGTAATAATGCTCTCCTGTACTCTTCATTAGCATTTTCAAAAGCAAGCATTTGCAGCAGTTGTCCTCCAGCTTCCTCTCCTACCATTGTTCTTTCCAATGTTAATTTTAATATACATAAAAACTTAATACATGGTTCATAGAAAGCTACTACCTTTTTCAACCAACCAGTATCATCCTTTATAATAAGTCGGTTGGGCCACACCTTGAATCAATGCTGGCCTAATTATAGGAAAAGAAAAAGCAGGTGAATTTGTCATCATCATCTTGTGAATCTAATGGTCAACATGCCATCCTCGGGAAATGACTTAGAAAAACCTGCTTCAGGCAGTGGTGCAGAGGGCAAAACTTTTACTTTCGTTTTGTCTTAATGAAGCTCTAGCTTCTTGTTCTGTATTCGTTATTACCCTGTCTGCATTCATGGCCTGGAACACAGTAAAAATTACAGCCCAAAGAGACCAGAAATTGAAATCTTTTTGCCCTGCCTAACAGCCTTTTTCACCTTAACTTTCACTTTGACCCAGATATCAGAATCCCTGGAACCCTTGTCAGGGAATCATGGAGTTTACTCTTGCTGTCTCTAAACACTTTTCTAAACCAGACTACGAGACATGAATTCCCTGAACTCTTAAAGATGCTTAAGCATAGCGAGATGAAGAGAAGATTTATCTTGTCCCATTTCCTTGTAATAAAATGTACTTACCTTATCTGACTGTCCAGACTTACCTTCAGGGACCCTGTTCCAGTGCCATAGGTCGACGTCTAGGGTGTTGGGAGCCCTGCGTCCGGTCGCATTCCTTTCTGTGTTTCCCGATGCTCAGTGGCCATGCCACTCCAGCATGCTTTGAAATGAACCAGTCTGGAACCACCACCACCACCACCACCACCACCACCACCACCACCACCACCACCACCACCACCACCACCAATTTGGTTTTGTAAATAAAGTTTTATTGACATCGCCATCCTCAGCATTTACATCCTGTTCAGTGCTGCTTCTGGCTGCAGCTGCAGGGCTTAGGAGCCACAGAGCCCTTTAGGCTCCCAGAGCTGAGAGCATTGACCATTAGCCTTGTTTGTGAAAGAGGTGACTGACCCCTGTGCTCGAGGTGGCCTTTCCGTGCCCCTTAACCCATAGCATAGGTCTCTGTGCCATCCTCTCCCTTTGCTATGGTGTGCACTTCCTGGTACATTTCCGTTAGCTCTTGACATTTCCAGAGCATTGGTCTTGCAAATTGAATTTGCATGGCACCAGGAATAGACCTGATAGTAGGGTGTGGGACACTCCCTATGGGGACCCTGCCCAGGGGCATAAGCTTACTTTTCCAGTCAACTTCCTGAACAGTGAGCCTTTGTGGGACAAGGTACTTCACGACATGACTTGACCTCTCTGCAGTGCACCCAATCCCTGCTTGGCTCAGATGTCCCCCAGAGAGGTTGTGTGAGTGTCCCCAGTAGAGGCAGCACTCTGTGTGGTGGCATTGACATGGCATCCAGGAAAGTCAAAACCAGAGGGACATGTCGGGCAGTTGGAAGCAGATGTCTGTGTCCATGGAGAGAAGGATGGACTAGACACTCCTACAGGGGGTGAGCTGAGAAGCACTTCCTTGGCTTTTTCACAGCCGTGTAGGCTGCATGCCATGCTGTGTACCCATGCTGTGCTGAAGCCCCAGGCTTTGAGTCTCCCACAGCTGCTGTGTCCTGGGGCCAGGGTAGGATTAAGCAGACTTCAGCAGGAGAAAGGTGAAAACACTGGTTGCAGGGTGGGGATGGCACAGTCATAACACTCCTGCACATGAGGCCCCTGACTTAGAGCCGTACAGCAGCTGTGACAAGCCAGCTCTGGTGACACTCATCTGCAATGCCAGGCCATGGGGGGTAGAGGCAGTAGGATCAGTTGTTTAATTATCCTTGGCTACACGGCAAGTTCGAGGCCAGCCTGGGCAACTTTGTCTATGAAAATAAGACAAAACTAGGTCTTGACTCTGAGCATCACTGCCTGTACCTGGCATGGTTGCCCCACCCCAGGTAAGAAACCCCTCTGTCCAGAGGCCATAACTGCAGGAGACCCCTGGCCAAGTGTCTATACAGCGCCCTGTTTGACTGGTCTGTGCTGAGGACCAACCACGCTCTCCTCAACAGGAAGGACATGGGAGAGGCTGTTTCTGTGAGGTCCCAGGCCCTGAGACGGCCAAGAATAAACCCTGTCCTTGGGAAAGCCATGGAGACTAGGAACCCACGGGATCTCTGCAAACACCAGGGCTGGCAGGGGACTCTGATCCTCTACAGCAGCTGCTCTCAATCTGTGGGTTCTACATCAGAGCTCCTGCACACCAGACATTTACATTACAGTTCCTCACAGTAACAAAGTTACACTCATGAAGTAGCTCTCCAATAAGTTTATGGTTGGGATCACAACATGAGGAACTGAAATAAAGAGTCACAGCATTAGGAAGGGTAAGAACCGCCATTCTATAGGAACCCAGGCATCTGCACTCGGTGTCTGGGAGTGTGATAGGCTAGGCTTCACCCTCAGCGATGCCAGCATGTGGGCACCAAGCCCAGGTTCCACCCCAATGCTTCCTGGATATGTGCAGGCCTGGTTCCATCAAGAAGTAATAAAGGGACCCTTGGCAAAAAACACTGGGTACCAAACAGGTCAGGAAAACACACCCCCTCTGCTGCAACTCCTCTCAGGAGGGCTAGTCTTTCCAGGAGGCCCCAGCTATAACCAAACCTTGTCTCCCAGTGCTTGCCCATTGGTGTCTTGGCCATATTCAGATTTGAGGACTTTGAAGAGAATAGCTTCCAGCAGATTTGCATCAATGAATCCAACAAGTAGTTGCAGTCCTACTTCACCCAGCACATCTTCAAGCTGGAGCAGGTGAGAGTGGACACCTATTCCCCAGCCCAGCCCAGCCATCACCCTGAATGTGAGCTGTGTCCATCAGTATCAGCAGGATGGGGCCTGGGCACCATAGGTTCCCCAGGACCTAAAGCTATGTCCTTGAACTCAGTGCCATGCTCAGCCCTTCCAGCCTCTTTCAACCCTTCTGGAAGCTCAACTGCTCCTGCAGCAAGGCAGCAGTGTGCACATTCTGTCACGTCATTTGTGTGTGTCTACAGGAGGTCAGAGCCTGTCCCCTCTGGTCCTTTCTTTTGCTGTATTTGCCTTTCTGAGGAGGCAGCACCCACAGGTATGGGAGGCAGCCACATGCATATTCTGCAGCCATGTCTGATTCCTCTGAGGCTCAGTCCCACTTACACACCTACCCTCCAACCTCCCCACTCCATGTCACCCCTGGGGCTCTGTAAACCTTCCTGTTTTCTGTCTTTATGTAATTGGTGACACTGCAGCCCTCAGTGGTGTCATACAGTGTTAGTTTGTCTTTGCACTGCCTGGAGGTCTGACTTAGGAGAATGGCTACCATTCTCATTCCTGTTCAAGGGTCAGAATCTGAATCCTATGTAAGGCTGAATAATATTCCAGCACATGGCTGTGCCATATTGAATTTACACAGTCACCTATGGATCTTATATTTTGGCTTGTAAACACACACATATAAGACTCAAGTGACACCCAAGTGGAGAATTATTGAAGTCCTCCATGGCTTTCTGAACCGTCTGAGAGACCATCCTGTCCACAGTGTATAGGGCACCATCTACTCATAGCTCACACAGCATGAGAAGATTAGGGAGGGTTAACCTGGCTTCTCTGTCTCCTACTTTCTGCCACACTAGCCCTAGCATCTTTCTGTATTGCAGTGAATGTTTAGAACCCAGGAGGATGCCAGCTTCCTTGCTCAAATATAGCAAGTTCCTCCTTGCCTGCTTTGAAACTGAGTCTTATGCAGCCCAGGCTGGCTTTGATCTCACCATTAGTTAAGATGGCCATGAACTCCTGGTTCTCATGCCTCAGACGTCTCTGAGTGCTGGGTGACAGGTATGCACCACTCTTAAGTCCTGCCACTGGGGCAAGAGTGAGCAGAGCCAGCTCTGAAGCACACACTTTGCTGGTGTCAGTGATGACTGACTTATGTTTCCTGTCTTCCTTGCACATGGCCCTTCTCCTTGCTGCATGCCATCCTTTCTCCCTGTGACTCATGGGGGACACCAAGCCTGAGGATGTTAGGAAGAAGTTTACTTACTTCACTCGTTGGAGGCTGTTAGGTTCCTGTGTCAGTAGGTGAGATTCAAGCTAGAAGGTTTGTGGCATGAGAAAGTGGAACAGAACTGGAATGGCAGGAACAATCGTCGCCTGGCTCTGAGAAGACCAGGTGGGCAGAAACTCATCGTTGGGCAGGTAGTGAGCTCAAGACCAGGCTGGGCATTGCTCAGCACATGTGAACAGGTGTGCTTACATGGACCTGCGTTTCCCCCACATGGTCACCACTTATCCAGGCACGGTGAATACTCCAAGGAGCTTTTTATGTTTTAACATTTTGTGTTTTTGTGTGTCCATACATACATATACACACATACATTCGTACATATACACGAATACATGTACATGAAAACACATGCATATACATGACTATACACATTCATGCTCACACACACATATATACACACCTACATGCATACACACATACACACACATACACACATACATGCATACACACATACACATATACATACATACATACACACACATACAATACATATACACACATACAAATACACCTATACACACATATAGACAGACATATACACACATATACATATACACGTATACACATACATGCATACACACATTCATATCCACACGTACATACAGACATATACATATATACGCACATACATGTAAGCACATGAGTGGAAGCCAGAGGACAGCTTGGCCCTTGTTTCTCTCCTTTTTACCACGTGGGTCCTGGGGATTGAGTCAAGCTCATCAGACTTGACAGCAAGCCCCTTTAACTGTAGAGCCCTCTCATTGGCTGCCAGTTGCCTCTTTACACAAATTCTATCCATGGTGGGATGTTTAGAGTTGTTATTCTCATGATTCCTTCAGCAATAGCGCAGACATTATTTACACTACATTAGGAGTTATAATTCCTGTAGATGTCAGGAGAGCTGGAGGCATGCATGAAGAAGAGAGCCCACTTTCAATGTCATTATGTGGTATTGCCTTAGGCCCTTTTATACACTCCCCTGGCTTTGTTGAGTATATATTTGAGGGCTCTCTATGACTGTGCAAAGAAGTAAGAGATAGGGCTGGGCCACAAAATAGGAAAGTACTTGTTCATCCAAAAACAAAAACAAAAAACAAACAAACAAACAAACAAAAATAGCTCTAGGGTTAAATATTGGTGCTAGTGCTGAACTACACAGCCAGAAGGTATTTTTCTAAGTAAATAACACAATATTGGGGATGACAATATGATCAAATATCCTACAACATAAGTTTGCAATGTTACCTACATTTTATAAATCAAGTCTGACCACCGTTTTGGTTGTTTCCAATCCTGTCTGAGTGCATCATCACGGGAATCCCAAGGAAAATCACAAATGGGTTCTTGAAGCTGTTGCACAGGGCCAGTATAGACCTAAATACCACAGAGGAAACCTTGATTCTTATCTCAAGGGATCATTCACCATCCCTCTTGTCACATAACTTATGACAAGACGTCACCTTTCCTAAACTTAGCCTTTTTCCCAAGTGCTGCAGAAGGGAAGATCTGGTGTCAAGGGGTCTGGATTCAAACCACAGGAACACTGAATTCATTTAAATAGGTGTAGTTTATTAATGCACACACCAATACAGTTCAACCAGAGCAACAGCTCACAACTGTGTACTGGACATTGCTAGGCCCTGCTCATTGCAAAATCCACATGGGCTCATGCACAAGTGTTGGAAATGCTTCGGTCTATGGGCCCTGACTCAGGCCATTTTACACATAATTGTTCCAATTTTCCTTGAATCTATTGGGTCCTATGTGAAGAATACACTTGGGGAACTTGTTAAGATTAACAAACCTCATAACATACAGAACATAACAGGGTATGTGACCAGCACCACACAGTTCAACGTCAGAGTTTTTTGTTCTTTGTTAGTGTTTTTCTTGGCATCCATGATGTGGAGGCGTATTACAGAACAATAGGAAAGAGCTGGCTGCTGTGTAACAAATTCGCTGCTATTAAGGTAGGTACGGGGGCAAGACCTCAGAAGTAGCCCTTAAGATGGGAAGGAGATGATGTGTTTGATAACTGAAAGGAGCTGCCTCAGCTTTGTTTCTCTGCCTGCTCAGTGCCCATTCAACATCACTCTGTCCCTGAAGAGGAACTCAAGGTCTGCCCCCTGCTGCCTGTGAGCCAGGAAGAGGCACAGAAAGGCCAGGCCACAGCACAGGTTTCCAATCCCTCAGTAGTGCTGGATTTCCAATAATGTACTTGTATACACAAATACACTGTGGTAAGTTGCAATAGATACTAATCATTTCTCACATAGGGCAGCAGTTGATTGACTACAACTAATTCTATTAAAAAAAAGAAACCTGGCTCTTGTAGAAATATACAAAGAAATATCTAGGATGGTGGGGGATGAATTCTGCCATGGACTGAGCTCGTGGAAGTGGGGTTGGGAGAAAGATGCATGGTTAAATAGCCCACCAGGTTCACATTGTGTCAACTTGATTTAATCTAAGGACAAAGAAGTGGAGTAACTCTGATCGCTTTCTTCTAGTCCCTTTAAAGCATCACTGGGGTTTGAACTCAGAACTTCACACTTCTTGATGGGGCAACTACACTCAAGGAAGCTTAAGATTTTCATAGGCACAGTATTATGCTATATATACAGAGTAGATAATACTAAGATGTTCAGATGGTGATGTCCATTTGTATGCACTCTTAATGTGGACCTAAAAAAAGAGAGATCAAGGTCCTTAAAATAGAAAGATCAGTTCCAGTTGTTTTCTACCATTCCAAACAGAACGACTGGTAGGGAGAGAATGGTAAATAATCGAGAATTCGTAGATGATGCTTTGAATGAAGTGTGGATTCCTGTGCTGGTTTAAAACAGGGTCTCAAGTATCACATGTTGCCCTCTACCTGGCTGGCCAGGATCACTTTGAGCTCAGATAAACCTCCTTTCACTTTGTAATAAATAGGCATAAAAGAGTGGCCTCCAAGGACTGTGCAGACAGCATTAGCCTTTCACAGTTGAGGTGTGTAACCCACAACTATAGTTTTAGCCATGTTTTTCCATGTCTACCAGCTATTTCAGATTGTTGCTGTTATATGCCTAACAATCAAGGATGCAGAAAAATAACCTGATACAGAGTAAGGACATGGTGATCACATGGTGCCTCTTCCGTACGTTCTGGATGAGGTTTGTTAAAATTCCAATATTGCAAAAAGCTTTATATAGGGCCCATCACATTAAGGGTCACTATGCACTGTTCTATCTAAAATGGCCTAATCGGAACTGACTCCCATATAACACTTCCTGCAATCCTCATATGAGAAGCTTGAGCTTTTAGTTTTGACTTTTTCTTTTCTCGTTCTTTCTTATTTTTTACTATATAAGTTGAGACAAAGATAGTTAAGGCCATGAATTTGCCCCCAAAATTTGAACTACGGATGTGATCAATCAGTGTTAGTGGGTGCATTCTATAAAGTATTCATTTTTTACTATGATACATTCTTTTGTGTTTGGTGGGGTGGCCATTTCCCAGTGTACAGGTGCTGGGACCTTGCTCTATCCACTTAATGATGTTTATAGCCTCATTTTAGACATTTCTGTGCCAACCTCTATATCTCTTGTGTATTTTATTTCTCTGATAAAAGCTCGTGGTATATCTTACTCAGGCCTGTGAGCAGTGCTCCTTTGGCGACATTGGTGCAATGAGCAGAACCCCACAAGCAGCATGAGGTTCCCTTCACTGGTGTCTCCAATATTGCATTTTCCTCTGCCAACTGGTGTCCACACTTTTACTAGCACCTTAAAGACTTCAACTCTTTCTCCTAAGGAATTTTCTGGCAATTGTCGATTGCTAAGCACATGACTTCATGAGTGTTCCCCTAATACACACCCATGTTGTAACCTACCATGCAGACTATTTCTTGATGTGATTAAAGCACCTGTACATAATGAGACAAGAGAACTTTTGACTGCATATTCAAACTGGTGTGAAATCTCAGAAGTTTTAATGGCTAACATTGGTGAATGTGGACAATTTGAGTTAGGATGAGACATTTTATGGGAAAGATTTGACAGGAAACATTCATTTAGGTGCATAGGAATTACTAAGGTTTTTTATAATCAGGAAAATTTGGCTTTGGAAGCAGGAGATGCTCAGTGGCTCTGCCCCAGGAAAGTCTCCTGGAAAGGGCATCTCAGCTTATGCTCAGTACAGGGAGAACATTAGCAGGGAGGCAAAGTCTGCTCCCCATGACATCTGCTGTCCCTTCTTGGACATTCTATTGTCTCCTAGAGAGTTCTGGCATCCTCTGTGATGTCACCAGTGTTGTAGTGACAACCAGTGCCCTAGTTTCTCTCAGTCCGAGTCTGGCGGTTACAAGCTAAGACATGTTTTTCTGTCTTCGCAAGCGTTTTGGGAGGGGGAACGTCGATTGTGGAGAGACTAGAGTGAAGGAGTCTGGCCTTTCGTCTCAAAGTAATGATGGACAAAGACAGCACTTCTGGGGAATGTGGAGTAAGTTCTGGGCAGTGTATTTTGAGCTTCCTGTCAGGGGGGCTGCAGGCTTAAGCTGACCTTTCTAGCAATGGGCCACAACAACTGGAGCATCTGAAAAGGAATTGAATTTCCACGAATATCACAATTCCTTAAAGTCAAGGATTTCAGAACTTTAGTTTCCCCATCCCCACTGGGAGGATATGGTAAGGCCAATGCTATTATACTGTGAACTTCTGGTCTTTACTTTTCAGTTCATTTGCTCTGTTACATTGATATAATAACACCATCAGTGTTCATGGAGGGTCCACCTTTTCTGAGTTTAGACAGGGCAGCAATGTATCTCACTATCATTGCTTCTTTAAATACAGTGGGTATCTGACAGTAGTAACAGGGAGAGATTGTGCTCCAGGCAATAACCTTATGTTCTTAGACCTTCTCTGATTTCTTCTAACTGGCAGGGTCATCGTTAGCTTTATATATTAGAGGTTGTATGTTACAAACATTTTTCTACAATACCAAAACTATTTGGAACGTTTAGACCAAGATTCAGCCTGTAACCTATTTGCACTTCTGGGGCATTTGGTATTTCACATAGGGACACTGATAAGTCTATTGAACATATCCTCCCTTGGAAATGCATTTTAAATCCAAAGTTGTTGCCTTAGAGTATCAGGGTAGGACATCTGAGTGTCTCCAATCACTCAAGTTTTGTGGATAGTGAATTTATCATCTGAGTTCTGAAGCCACAGGAGTGAGGGTCCTGAAACCAAGCTGTACCCTGTTCAGCTGACAATAATCCTGGAGAAGCCATCTCCATGGTACATGTAAGCACGTGATGTCCGGAATAGGGAACACCTGGTTGCTTACATCTCTTGGTCTCTATAGAGTAGTGGGAGAACTGAGATCCCCTGAGGAGGCCTCTTAAGCATAGACCAATCGCCTAGCAGTGACACTGGGTTCCTGGCTTGTTCTCCTGTTTAGGCCTCACTGAGGTCTATGAACACTCTATGCATTCTTCCCATGCAGGTTCACTTGTGTTCTTCTACCTACAGACGCTGGGAGAGAAACATCATCCCCTGGCACTGACCTAAGCAAGAATCAGGCCATGAAGGAAAAGGAGAGGCTGATTAAAGAGCTGCAGCTCATTACCGAGGAGAGAAATGACCTGAGAGATCGCCTGAGGTTTCTGACAGAGAGATCCATGAAGAACAGGTATGAATCGCTCCAAATGCTCTTGTTTCATTCCTGGGTCTGCAAGGTCACCTTTTTCTTATCCTGTTAAGGTTTTGGGTTCTAGAAAGCTGTGCCTCCCTAACCACCCTGTGCTAAACCTCACCTCCCATATAGTGGAGATTCAGAACCTGACCCTTCCTGAGGAGTGAGATTGAAAATGGACTCATCTGCTTCCATTTATTGAAAAGCAGAACTTGTGGTCTGAATGAAGAATTCGTGGATAAAGTCAGGGAGAGTGAGTTCCCAGTGTGCATTTGCAAAGCCCTTGACAGCTGGTGGCTTTGCAAGATTGTAATTGCAGTGAGTTTCTGGTGAGTCTCTGTACTTGCTAGGCAGGGGACTGAGTGCTGGAAGATCCAGGCAGCAGCCTGGGGTAATATAGGACCCACCCTGAGTTCATATATTCCTAAATGCCGATGTTCATTGTATTCTATCATTTGGGGCCAGGCCACACTTCAGGCCAAATCCATATTATGATGACCTGGAGAGAATGGAGGAGGCGGTCATGTCAATTCTGCACAACTTAGAGATGGAGAACACTGAGGTCCATGAGAACAACCATAAGCTGAAGAAGGAGATTACCTTCTCTAGGTAAGTCCTGGTCAGAAAGGCTATCACTTGTGGAATGGCCATTTCTGACTTTCTTTGTTCTGGATTGGACGGTCTTCAGCTCTGGTTCTATCTCTTGTGCTGTTTACCCATCAGTGTTCCAGGGTCATTAGGACTCAGTTTTCAGTTCCATAAAAGACTGTTCCTCATCCCAGGATTGTCTAGGCATCTTCAGAAGGCTCTAGATAGAACAGTACTGATTGAAGTCAGCAGAAGGTTATTAGGCTGCCCTGGACCTATGGTGTCACACCAGGTTTTACAAAATTCAGTGCGTGGACCACATGGTTAGCATGACCTTCTCTTGGTTCTACTGACCTCCTTTGAGGGTGTTGGCCCACTACTAATTGATGTTGCCCCAATGCATTGGGCTTTCATGGATAGTTGTAGATCCATGTTCTTTCTCAGAGGTGTGGACACTAATTGGTGTCAGGCCAAGCAAACAATTTATTCTTCCCTGAATTAACTCTTTATGGTTTGTGCAGCAGCCTTATATGTATCAAGATGCACGTTATTAAGTCTTCATGGGTATCTGGGACCTGGTAGAGTTAGTGGGACTTGGGAGTAGGAATGGGAGAAAGAGCCAGCATGATCTTACTATGCATACTGTATTTCCAGAAACCTGCTCAGCCAGCTCCTGATGGAGAACACATGTAGGAAGAAGTTGGTCCCTCTAAAGCAGGAGAGCAAGGAGGTACATCTTGATTGTGCACTGAACCAGAAATATTTGGTTGACTTCAACAAGAAAGATAAAGACCATCAACGGACAGAACCAGCATTATCAGGTAGGGACGAGCAGATGTGTTAGCTTAACAATATCTGATAAAATTTGCCAATTTGATACATCTTTGCTTCTCTTACCACCTTTCTAATTTACACTCACAACCAGCCAACCACCTCATGTAATGGAATTGTTCATTGCTCTGCCTATGCACAAGTATTCTAGGAAGTTAACCACTTTTCAGAAACTGAATTATTGTGCAAGCATATTTTGCTGCTCTTTTTGAAGCTGCAGTCTAGAAATGGTGACAGATGAATAACATATCTCATTATTGAATATCCATGTGATAGATTGGATCCTATGTAGAGTTTTGAACAATTTCTTGGTTCTTGAACAATTGAAACTCTGTGGTCATGTGACCTCTTGTGTAGGAAGCACCTTTGGGATAAGAACCAAGTGGAAATGTCAAATTAGTACTTGCATTGGCTTTATCCTTGGTGACATATAGACATCTCCTTTCTTCCTGCAACCCGATGAGGTCTCTTCTTATTGCCCTGTTCTTGGTTTGCACTGGTATAAGTCTGGGTCCCAGATTGGCAGCCCACATTACTGTGTGGCTTGCTGGAGATTTTGCCCTGCCCACAGAGTTAGCAACAATGATATCAGTTAAAAGGTCCATGTCGACTGTCCAATAGAACTGAGGTGGTAGAAGGCAGCATTCTGACAGCTGGCTTGCATTTCCCCACCAAATCAGTGTCTGACAAACTGCCTTCCTCTCCCAGGTCTCAGAAAGTGCAAGAGAGCTGGAATTGGACACACCCCAGTAAGAGAGCTTCCTAAAGAATAAGTTGCTTTCTCAGGAGTCCCTGATGACCAACATCCTGAATGGTAACAACATTTTTTGGATGAGTATTCATCCTCTGCATTAATTTGTCATTTCTTAGAGACCCTAAATTTATATACCACTAAGCCATCCTGACTGATTGAGGTCTTACTCACTTTCTTCTTCAGAAAACAGCACCTGAGAGACAACTTGGGCGACTGCCTTTCATTATGTGTGCTAGAGGAGAAACAGCAATACGTCTGTGCTTCTAAATGTTCGTTAAGAATATGCTTTTAGAAATATTTTTGTTATGATTTTAATTGAAGTTTTCTTTTTGTTGTTTCATATTTATATGTTCTTGTTACTATTTTTACTTTCAAATATTTTTAAATATTTTTATTCATTTTAATCCTGTTTTGTTGTAAAAATGTATTTGTTATGAATAAAAATTGAATTCTATCTCTTGACTCTTAAGATCATCTTTCTTACTCAAGGGTTCTGTCCCTTCCTGTGGACCTAGAACTGACAGCTACAGATGGATCTCTGCATGTTCCATGGAGCCTGGGCTAATAAGTGAATTCAAAGTCACCAAGGGGTACCCAGTGTGACAGTGTCTTTTGTGTGGATAACGTGGCTGTGTCTCTGTCACACACTTTATGATGTAATCACTGACACAATTTACCCAATTGTTAGGGTCCATGTAGTTTTCTGAGAGAGCAGCAGATGCTCTACCCTGTGAGTCATCACCACAGCTCCTGCAGGTGGCTTTTGTTATTCCACATGAGGTGCTGTATTAGGTGGACAGGATCACCTCCAATTAAATAGAGAGATCTCAGGAGATGTGTGTTCACAGGGAAATTACTGAGGCGTGCGTGCTCAACGTGTTAGGTCGTCAGGCATCCCTACAGGGCTCTGGTGTTCCCACTGCTCATTGTGGGTCAGGATCATCCTCCAGCATCACTTAGTTTTCATATTAGAGCAGATCTTTCACCTATTATCAGTGATGACCATATGTATTATGCACATCTGATAATATACAGAATAGAAACTAGCTTCCTGTAGGCCAGATTGGCATAATGAGTTTTTTGAAAATTATTTTAATCTAAGCACTTTAGGGAGGATCCTCAAGAGCATCCATAATGAATGTAGCCTGCAGCTGTGAACACAGGTTTCTTTAGGAGAGCAGGCCTGTGCAGGCCCAGAACCTAGGTGGGAAAGTTCAAGCTACCCTTTTTCCATGGCCAATCTGGGATCATATTGAGAATGTATTTTTTCCAGGTGACTGATTTCCAATTTATGGAATTGATCTAACTTACTGAGAGTGGAGGTGAATCAGAGAGTTAAAGTACAGAAGGAATAATCCAGAATGTCCACAAAAGCTTGCTGTCACCCCAGGGCTTTAAAAGCTCAGCAGCTAGAGAAGCAATGTAGTATTTGGTTATTCTCATGCTTAGGTCTAGTCATTCATTATAAGCTGAACATGACACAAAAAGTGTCATCTGTGTCACAATAGAAACTAGTTGTAACTAGATTCACCACACACTATCACATCGCCACCGTATTTGAGGTTCTCAGTTACTATCTAAGACCCTGGAAGAGGCCTGGGTCTTGCTACACAAACTCATAATTTATGTCTTCATGACACTGTGTGCTTTGTTCTGTTGATGCTACCATTGGCATACAATACCTTGGATACTTTGTGCTGACATCTTTGACATGAGACAATACTTCATGTCATCCTAACCTGAATAAACTGTCCTTAGAGTACAGTGTGGTAGGAGGAGCCTTCTTTTCCTGTGAGATAGCAAAACATTTCCAGTCTTCAGTCAAGTCTGTCAGCCATTGTCCAGTACCTGTCTTGAGATGTCCACCTTTGCAGCTGAGAGTCTTCATCCAGGCTGCTCTGTAATTTTGTAGAAGATTAATAGGTTCCAGCCCTAGGATTTAATTCAATGTGACTGCACTTGCCGAACATGCTCAAAGCCCTGTGATCCACCCTAGCCCTCTGTGCTTTAGAGAAAGAAAATAAAGAACCACATTGCACGTGAAGTTTCTCCTCCAACAAAAGGAGAGCCTGCACAGGGCCTTTAAGTAACTCTAAGCCCCAGCTTCCCCACAGCTCCCTCCATCAATTCCATTATTGGTGTGTTTTCATTACTACTCACTTTCTTCTTTGTGTGGAAAGAATGTGCACCATGTCAGTAAAGTGTGTGTGTGTGTGTGTGTGTGTGTCTGTGTGTGTGTCTGTGTGTGTGTGTGTGTGTAGTCCCTAACGAAAACTGTCAAGGTACATGCAGACTCATGCTAGTGCTGTCCCATGGCACCTTGCAGGGAACACTGAAATGGTGGCCTGCTTTAATACAGCCTAAAACGTGCTATGCATTGTTTTCAGTAAGGGTTTCACGTCATCACCACTACAGAGAGCAGGAAAAGCTTCAGTAGTTATACGTTGCTCTTACCAAGATGAGGCCAAACCTGATCCCATAGACTGTCAGGTAGGATTTTATGGCAGGAAATTAATTTAGGGCTCAAATCAAATCAGGCAATTACAAACAAAGTGAAAAACACAAAGAGTCAAGGCAACCAAGACCTGTGGTTTGGGTTTTTTTTGTTTTTTTGTTTGTTTGTTTGTTTGTTTGTTTTGTTGTTTGTTTCTTTTTTTGTATTTTTGTTGAAAAGATCCACCACATAGGCAACTCCTCCACAAACAAACTGCACACCATAGACAATACTTAAGTTGACATAATTAGAAATGGAAAGAGGGATCTAACAATAGAAAATGAACAAATTCAACAAACATTAGGTCTTATCTCAGAGGCCTTTACTCAAGAAAACTGAAAATCTATTTGATATTGGTATTTTCTAGACAGATAACAACTACGAACATAAACACAGA
This sequence comes from Rattus norvegicus, assembly GCF_021556685.1. Lineage (NCBI taxonomy): Eukaryota > Metazoa > Chordata > Mammalia > Rodentia > Muridae > Rattus > Rattus norvegicus. Next base: position 24,812,907 of record NC_141552.1, read on the forward strand.
TCTGGGAAGGTACATGGATAATTCTCAGAAGAAAATAGATACAGTCAGTATAGTTTGCCCCTCCAAAAATTAAAAAGTGAAATTTCAGGCCATATGGCTTTAATGCAGAATCCTATCAGACTTTTAATGAAGACCTAATAACAATAGTGCTTCAATTATTCCACTATATTGAAAGAGAAGGAACGATGTGAAACTCCTTCTCTGAGGCCATAATCAACCTGGTGTCTAAACCACACAAGGAACTCCCTACAGAGAGTATAAGCAAGCCAGGGTGCCAGGGGGGGGTGCTCATGGTGGGAGGGACTAGCAGAGGTGCTGTGGCCTTGGTGTGCACAGGCTTAGGGCTGGGGCAGGGTGCGTGGTGAGTGTCTGTGGCCACTTGAGCTGGGTCCCAGTGGATGCCCAGGGAGGTCACAGGCCAGTTGTGCATCTTCTACCTGTCTGCAGGTCTTCTGGCCCAGCCAAGCACAGCCTTCAACCTGGATATCCACAAGGACAATGACATCAGGAAATCGGGGAATCCCCTGAGCCTCTCTGGCTTCTTTGGCCCTGCACTTGCAGTTGCAGCCAGAGGAAAGCAGCTGTGAGTTCCCCAACTCTTCCCAACCTCTCAGGTCTCCATGCTTTCCCACTCCAGAGAGGAGGAGGGCAGGGCGAGCTCTGCTGCTGCTTGTTCCATGCACCCAAAGCCTATCTTGTGGCTGGAGGTCACTGCTTGCCCCTGACCCTGCCCCTGACCATGAACTTGCCCCTCCCCCTACTCCTGACCCTGCCTCTGCCCTAGGCACCTAGGGGAAGTGAGGAGAGCCTAAGGGACAGACTCCAGGCCAGGACCCCCAGAGACTTGTGTCGCCCATTTCCTAGAAGTGTTATCCTCAATTCTCCACACTGGGTTTCCTTTGCAGGAAAATGGCAGGTGGAGGGCTTTGCTGAGCCTGGGATAGTGGTGGGACTTATGATTGAGGGAAGTCTTTCAGGAAGATGGAGGCCTTTCTCAAACTCTCTGAAATCAGGTACCTTCCCTGATTTGAGCGCCCTGGGGAAGTTGGGAAGCCACTTTCCCTGTCCTGTGTGACTTTCCCTGCATAGTGAGCTCTCCTGCAGGAGATGATTTCACATGCTTCTTTAAAAGCATCTGTTCCTCAGATCTAGCTCAGCTGTGAAAACAGGCTTCTTCAAGTCAGGGTGAGAGCTGCCCCTCCCAGCTCAGAGCTACAACTCCATAGGATCCTCCAGTCACAATGCTGGGTGGGTCCCATGGACGAGTTAGAGCAAAGTGCCCCTTCTGAGAGTTGACTTCTGAGAAGAACAGTCCTGAGAGAACAAAGTGCATCCCAGGGGAGAAAAGAGGCCTGAATGATTTTAAATTGGAGAAAAACCCCATATCCACCATCTAACAACGTTAGGGTTTGTGCATGTGTGGACTTCAGAACCTTAAGGTCAGATTTTCTGATAACAGCTGCTAGGTGAAGCTGAAGTCTGCAGTGGGTGGGATTGTCCCAGGCAGGGAGGGAATCTGACTCTGCAGGCCTGGCCAGCTTCTTCATTCTCCTGAAACTAAATGTTGGTCAGCTGTAAATCTGAAGTGAGAGTTGGTTTTTGTCAACAAAAAGGATGACATTTCAAGTCTCACACACTATGTGAGACACATATTTACCCACGGGGGATTTGAACTCACTTCTATAGAAGTGACTGGGAGCCAACAGAGGGAAACATTCTCACCTTTAGCATTCTGTCTGTATCAGAGACGACAGGGACTGAATTCCTGGACAGACATGGCCAAGCAGACACACCGTGTAATGGGGGAAAACTGAGGTAAGAAATGTCCTGGGGACAGTGATTTCAGATTGTGCCTTTAGCCAGGAATATCTGTTGCCATTAAGGCAAGTGGCCTTGGGCCTCCTAACTTGTCACTACGTCAGGGTGTCTCTGCTCTCACACCTGCATCAGGATCTTCTTAGATGAAGGCCTCTCTTTAAAAAAAAAAATAAAAGTGTATATAATGCAATGTTTCTCAAACTCTGGGCCATGACCACTCACAAAGATTGTATATCAGATACCTTGCATATTATGACTTATAAGAGTAGCAATATTACTTATGAAGTAGTAATGAAATAATTTCATGGTGGGAGTCATCACAGCATGAAGCGCTGTATTACAGGTGTGCAGCACTAGGAGTGTTGAGAACCACTGCCATAGAAGCTGACACATGGGAGCAGACCAGAAAATATTCCTCCATTCATATAACAATTAAAACCCTAAATGCACAGATCAAAGAAAGAATATTAAAAGGGGTAAGGTATAAATATGCAGTAACAAATGAATTCATACCTATCTGAATTACACCAGACTTCTCAACAGAGACTCCAAAAGCCAGGAAATCCTGAACAGATGTAATGCAGACCCAGGATCCTATACCCAGCATAATTCTCAATCATCATGAATGGAGAAACCAAGATATTTCATGAGAAATCCAAATTTAAACAATATTTTTCTCTAAGACACCATAACAGATGATAATAGGAGGAAACTCAAAGACAATGAGCTAAACTATACCCCCAAAAAGCAAGAAATTAATCACCTCGAAATAATTTCAAAAAGAAAAAAAGACAAGCACACAAACATAATTTCACCCACAATCAGAAAAAGAAGGGAAAGCAGCAATCATTGGTCTTTAATATCTAACCAGACCCTCTGTCACCAATCCCCCAGCTCCTAGGGACCACTTTTGCCAGCCAAAGTGTATACAAGAATGGGTCTATGGTTCTAGGTCACTGTGTAGAAGAGGATTGATTGACTTCCCTGGCATTAATGCAGTGGTAGGCCCTTGGCTCTTGTGAAACCTGTTGCCCACCAAATAGGGATCCTAGAGGTGTGAGGTGGGAATGGGTATGTGTGGCCAGGGAGCACTGTCACATAGGCAAAGCTGAGCAGAAATGGGAAGTGAGGCTTGATGAGGGGATACTGGAAAGAGGGCCACAGTTAAAATATAAGTAAATAAAATAACAAATTAATAAAATAGCCAAAAATAAAATAAATAGTAAAAAGGTAAAACAAAAATTAAACCAAAACAAAACAAAAGAATCCCCTGTAGTGTATTGGCCTAATTCTGCTTGTATTTTAATTCTAATTTGGAGAACTCAAGACTGGCTAACCCCCCAAAACTGACCCTGCTCCCAGTTAACTGTGATTATAAAGAAGCCAACAGCCAACAGCTGCACAGCAGAGAGATGGGGGAGGGGAGCTTTGAGGGCTTTGCTAGAGAGGATCATGAGGAGGGAAGAAGGAAGAAGAAGCTGCCAGAGAATAAAGGAAGAACTTGTGTGATGGAGAGGGGAGAGGAAGAGGACAGCAGCCATGGTTAAGGGAGAGGAGAGCCTGGTCCTGAGGGCTGTCCAAGGGGAACAAAGAGCAGCCAAGATGCTACACAGTCAGTAAGAGTTGAGAGCTATTGTTTGGAAAGTAGATCTGATACCATGGAGGGCAGCAGCTGCCCAGCTACTGTACTGACTAATGCATACTAAAAATAAATTTAACAAAATATAACCAGTAAGACAGCTCTCTAGAGGATCCTAAAAGGAATACTTTAGTTTGAGGGAAGGATAAAATACCAGAGAACACAGGAGATAAATTAACAAAAGTAGGACAGTTAATCAAAGAAGGTGGTGAAAACCAGAAAAATTAACAAAATGACAAAATTTAATACACAGGTTTAGATAACAATTACATATCACTAAACTCTGTATCTAGGATGGTGGGGCATGAATTCTGACATGGACTGAACTCAGAAAGGTGGGGTTGGGAGAAACATGTCTGGTTAAATAGTCCACCAGGTTCACATTGTGTCAATGTGATTTAATCTAAGGACAAAGAAGTGGAGCATCTCTCATGGCTTTCTTCTAACCCCTTGTAAGGATCACTTGGGTGTGGCCTCAGTACTTCATAATTCTTGCTAGGTCGGCGAAACTCAAGGAAGCTTGAGATTGTCATAGCACAGTATTAGGCTAGATATACTGAGTAGATGATACTAAGTTGTTCAGATGGTGATACCCATTTGCATGTGTTCTTAATGTGGACCTAAGGAAAGAGAGATCAAGGTCATTAGAATTGAAAATCATTCCCAGTCCTTTTCTACCATGCCAGACTGAAAGGCTGGTAGGGAGAAAGTGGTAAATAATAAAGAATTAATAGATGATGCTTTGAATGAAGGGTTGGTTTTTGTGCTGGTTTTAGAGAGGGTCTCAAGTATCACATGTTGCCCTCTCCCTGGCTGGCCCGGTTCACTTTGAACTCAGATAAACCTGCTTCCACATCCCAATAGATAGTCTTACAAGAGGGGCCTCTGAGATCTCTGAGGACAGCATTAGCCTTTGACAGTTGAGGTGTGTAACCCACAACTATAGTTTTCGCCACGTTTTTCCATGTCCACCAGCTATTTCAGATTGTTGCTGTTCTATGCCTGACAATCAAGGACACAGAAAAATAACCTGATACAGAGCAAGGACATGGTGATCACATCCTTTCCTGTTTTCTATGTTCTAGATGAGTTTCGTTAAAATTCCAATATTGCAGAAAGCTTTATATAGGACCCAACATATTAAGGGTCACTATGCACTGTTCTATCTAAAATGGCCTAATCAGAACTGACTACCAGCAACACTTCCTGCGAACTTCCTATGAGAAGCTTAAGTTTTTTGTGTTTTTCTCTTTTTCTTTTCTTTCTTTCTTTCTTTCTTTCTTTCTTTCTTTCTTTCTTTCTTTCTTTAGCTTCATAAGTTTAGAGGAATGTATTTTGGGCAACCGTTCTGCCCCTAATATCTTAGCTATGGATGTGATCAATCAGTGTTAGTGTATGCATTCAATAAAATGTCCATTTTTGACTAAGGTAGATGCTTCTGTGTTTTGTGGGGTGACCCACTGTCAATGTCTAGTGAATTGGGGGCCCTGGGTATGGTCGCATATCACCAGGACACAGGGGGCACAGAGCAAAGGCAGAAGAAACTGCACGCAGTTGTAAGATTTATTAGTCCTTATAATGCTAGGAATATGCAGTAATACAATTTTCATTTTGTCAAGATACCATAAGATCATTATTCCCAGGATACCAGGAACAATTGAGGGAAGACTAAACAAAGAAATACGAATAAACAAAAGCTTCTTCTCAAAATATTCATATAACAAATCACCTCTCTTATTATAATCAAAATATACTCATCATTACCAAGAGAGCGTTAGAACCGCTTCCACAGAAACGGGACACAGCAGAACATAGTTTAAGGCCAAGTGACAGAAACATTTTATTCTCCAGGGTGGCATTCCAGCTCTACTTGAATCTGTCACCAGGCCTTTCTTGACCCTGCCTGGGAGCTGCATCTCTATGTCTTAACAATTCCTTCTTTTTTCTTTTGTTTTAAAAGAAACACTATCCATGACATAGCTACATGTCCTTGTAGGGGTTTAGTCATGTAAAAATAAAGCAACATAATATACAATGTACATAAGATTATACCAAAACTAGCTCCTCCCAAGCTATGGAAAATCCTTTGAAGCCAAGCCTTGGGATCTAATCCTGTCAATTGATCAGCCAATAATTTAGCTATTTCCATAGGGGTAGTATCTTCTAGCTGTTTACCAAAAGACAGCATCGTATCGTATTTCATTGAGCATCATATTTCAAGGCATTAATTACTTTTGTAGCACTTTCATCACCTTCTAAATAGGCTTGAATTAACTTCCAATCATGTTCTGTATCATTATCCATATATTTATTAACACAAAAGTAGTAGGATTTCAATCATATCTTAAATCCTCATATTTTTCCAAAGATAACATCTTTCGACCCAACCATTCTACTGTTTGTTTTGAAATACCTACTTGATGTTGAAGTCTAATATCAATTTTAGTTTGCACTATCCATAACTCATGCGAATCTTTATGCCAGTCTTCAACAAAATGCTTTGTCTCAATAGGTGTTTTTAATGCTATGCTGGAAACCGCTGTAAAAGTAGAAACAGAAATAAGGCTAACTATAGTCGCAACAATGACTCCAAGAATTCTTTTACTTCTCTTCAGCAGAGTATTAAAAAAAAACAATAATGACATGATTAAGGGGATCTTGAGACCAATGACATCCCAAATTAACAGGCATCAAGAGAAATATTTTTGCTGCATATAATAATAGAATCTTGATTCATACTAAACTGAACAGATGAATTAATACATGAATACAAATGACAGCTAATATAAGCAAATCCATTATTAAAATTAAATATACATATTAAAAATAAATATGGCATAGTGTTAAGCTTTTCTTTCTTAAACATCGTAAAATTATACTGAGAGGCAGATTGAGCAGGCCAAGAAAAGCTTCCATTAGCAAGCACACCTTCTTTTAATGCAGTGACAGTCTTCCACAAATGAGCTTGAAACTCAGTAGGATCTTCCACAGAGGCCAGTCGAACATCAGCAATGCCTCCATCTCCACATTCCATCAGCAAGCATCCATTAAGGCTTTCATTCTCCTCTCAGTTCATCCTGGTAACATTTGACAAATCACAAGTGGTAACATTCCATTCTGAACATGTATTAATGATTGGCCATAAGGACCCCAATTTATTCATTTATCTTCAATAATTTTTCCAAACATGCCAGGGCAATATTTCCAATTGCATGGGAGATATTTTAAGCCTGTATAAGTAAACCGAGCACAAATAGAATATACTGGCTGGCTAACAAATGTAATGTTATTCCAATTTTGGTTATAGACAAAGCTGTCAATCCTGGAGCTTGTAACAATTATTCCTGGTAATAGCCAATTTTAATAACCCATTTGTAGGCCTGGTCTCTTTCCTAAACACAAAGGCATCTTTAAACCAGCATAAGGAAAATTATACAGAGCTCCATCATATCTATTCAAAAAGTCAAATTATTCCGAAGAGATGATAAAATGCTTGGGGTGGTGTATAAAACCACATCTGTTTCCCCCCAATTAGCAGGTTCAAATAAAGGTGGACAAGGAATATAAGCCTGATAACTCGCATTGGCTGCAGCAGAAGAAACCGTGAGTAAAACACACACTGCTAACAATACGTGCTCAGCAGTAAAGGACTTTCCTGTAGGAGACAACATTTTTTCCTTTCAGTGCTTAATCGCTTCACGTGACCCCACACAGGTAATGGGGTTGTCACTGCATGGATCCTTATCCATTGTCATTTCTTGACACTAAGAGAAGCCAGGGCCTCAGTAATGGAGGACACCTCCTTCGTCTCGGGAGAATATCCATTAGGAGAAAATGTAGCTGGTTTAACTGGATTCCTTTGAGGGTAGGGTGCGGTTCTTATCATTCTGGGCTTGGATCCATCTCCCGGGTAACCAGAATTGTCTCCCATCCTGTAATGAGACAAAACCCTCTCCCCTGTATACAATGATGTCCCTTCCTGCCATTCAGCATCTCCGACAATTTTATCCATACTGTCTGTTCGATGCCTTCTGGGGGAAGTTCAACAAAGTGTCTATCGGCTCTTGATATAACTTCACTTTGTGGTAAATTAAGAAAATTAATAACATATAATGCTTGTGCCAATATAGCTCTGGGACTGGTCTGCAAACTCCATTCAGGCTGCATAAGGTCATCTCTTTTCCTCCTTTTTGATTTTATAATTTGTCATTTCAGGGTATGGTGAACCCTTTCAACAAAAGCTTGTCCTGGTGAATTGTGTTCTATATGAGTAATATGTACAATATGATATCGTTGATAAAATTGTTTAAATTGATAAGAAATATATGGTGGTCCATTATCAGTTTTAATTTTAGAGGACAGTCCCATAACAGCAAAATTTCCAATAGATGCTGTATAACATGAGCAGTGCGTACTCCTGGCAATGGTGTAGCCAATACAAATTTTGAAACATTATCTATGCTTACATGTATATATGAAAGGCAACCAAACTCAGAAATATGGGTTCCATCCATCTGCCACGATGTATTAGGTTGCATTCTTCTGGGATTAATTTCAGATGGAATACATTTTATAAGTGAAGGCTCACAAATACGACAATTAGCAATAATTTGTTTGGCTTCAGAATAGGGAACCTTATATTTAATATGCAAATATCCTGCATTGGCATGATTATGACTGTTTTCTTCTGGGGTAGCAAATGCCACTAATTGATCTACCATATGATTGCCATGTGTTAAAGATCCTGGCAATTTTGAATGTAATCTAATATGTGCAATGAATATTCTAGAGTTTCATAATAACAATAGTCCTTTAATATGTGAGCATAACATTTAATATCGGCTTAGATGTAGAAACAACAGCAGTCGCAATATTCTGTACTACTCCTACAACATAAGCGGACTCAGCTATAATACTTTTACATCATGAGTAAATTCCTGCAATACATTAATTACGGCTAATAATTCATTTTGTTGTACTGACCCAAAAGAAGATTCTTGTACCCAAAATATATCTTTGTTCCAATAAGCCATCTTGGTCTTAGAGCCATCTAAACACAGCAACAGCAGATGGTAATGGATCAACAGAAATTAGTGCATTTATCAAGTTCATGAAGTTTATAGTTGGGGAACTTGTTAAGATTAAGAAACCTCATAACATACAGAACATAACAGGGTATGTGACCAGCACCTCACAGTTCAATGTCAGGTTTTTTTGTTTTTTGTTTGTTTGTTGGCATCCATGATGTGGAGGCATATTACAGAACAATAGGAAAGAGCTGGTTGCTGTGTAACAAATTCGCTGCTGTTAAGGTAGCTATGGGGGCAAGACCTCAGCAGTAGCCCTTAAGATGGGAAGGAGATGATGTGTTTGATAACTGAAAGGAGCTGCCTCAGCTGTGTTTCTCTGCCTGCTCAGTGCCCATTCAACATCACTCTGTCCCTGAAGAGGAACTCAAGGTCTGCCCCCTGCTGCCTGTGAGCCAGGAAGAGGCACAGAAAGGCAAGGCCACAGCGCTGGTTTCCAATTACTCAGTAATGCCGGATTTCCAACAATGTACTCCTATACACAATTACAGTGTGGTAAATTACAATAGATACTAATCATTTCTTACATAGGGCAGCAGTTGATTGACTACAACTAATTCTACTAAAAAAAAAGAAACCTGGCTCTTGTGGAAATATACAAAGAAATATCTACGATGGTGGGGAACAAATTCTGCCATGGACTGAACTCAGAAAGGTGGGGTTGGGAGAAAGATGCAAGGTTAAATAGCCCACCAGGTTCACATTGTGTCACTCAATTTAATCTAAGGACAAAGAAGTGCAGTATCTCTGATGATTTACTCTAACCCCTTGAAAGGATCCCTGGATATTGGCCTCAGTACATCACACTTCTTGATGGGGCAACAACACACAAGGAAGCTTGAGATTGTCATAGGCACAGTATTATGCTACATATACAGAGTAGATAATACTAAGATGTTCAGATAGTGATATCCATTTGTATGCACTCTTAATGTGTATGCAAGAAAATGGAGATCAAGTTCCTTAGAATAGAAAGATCAGTTCCACTTTTTTCCTAACATTCCAAACTGAACGACTGGTAGGGAGAGAATGGCAGATAATCGAGAATTCGTAGATGACGCTTTGAATGAAGTGTGGGTTTCTATGCTGGTTTTAGACAGGGTCTCAAGTATCACAAGTTACCTCTACCTGGCTGGCCAGGTTCTCTTTGAGCTCAGATAAACCTCCTTCCACTTTGCGATACATAGGCTTACAAGAGTGGCCTCCAAGGACTGTGAGGACAGCATTAGTCTTTGACAGTTGAGGTGTGTAACCCACAATTATAGTTTTAGCCACGATTTCCCATGTCTACCAGCTATTTCAGATTGTTGCTGTTCTATGCCTGACAATCAAGGATGCAGAAAAATGACCTGATTCAGAGCAAGGACATGGTGATCACATCCTTGCCTCTTCTGTATGTTCTGGATGAGGTTTGTTAAAATTCCAATATTGCAAAAAGCTTTCTAAAGGCCCATCACATTAAGGGTCACTATGCACTGTTCTATCTAAAATGGCCCAATCAGAACTGACTCCCATAAAACACTTCCTGCAATCTTCATATGAGAAGCTTGAGCTTTTTGTTTTGACTTTTTCTTTTCTCTTTCTTTCCTATTTTTGCTATATATGTTGAGAGAAAGATAGTTAAGGCCATGAATTTGCCCACAAAATTTGAACTATGGATGTGATCAATCAGTGTTAATGTGTGCATTCTATAAAGTATTCATTATTTACTATGATAGGTGGTTTTGTGTTTGGTGGGGTGGCCATTTCCCAGTGTACAGGTGCTGGGACCTTGCTCTATCCACTTAATGGATAAGCACCATTTAGCAGTTTATGTGCATCCCCTATATCTCTTGACTATTTTATTTTTCTGATAAAAGCACATGATGTATCTTACTCAGGCCTGTGATCAGTGCTCCTTTGGCGACATTGGTACAGAGAGGAGAACCCCACAAGCAGCATGAGGTTCCCTTCACTCGTGGTCCCAATATTGCACTTTCCTCTGCCAACTGGTCTCCACACTTTTCCTAGCACCATAAAGACTTCAACTCTTTCAACTAAGGAATTTTCTGGCAATTGTCGATTGCTAAGCACATGACTTCATGAGTGTTCCCCTAACACACGCCCATGTTGTAACCTACCATGCAGACTATTTCTTGATGTGATATAAAGCACCTGTACATAATGAGACAGGAGAACTTTTGACTGCATATTCAAGCTGGTAAGAAATCTCAGGAAGTTTTAATGGCTAACATTGGTGAATGAGGACAATTTGAGTTAGTGAGACATTTTGGGGCAAGATATGGAAGGAAATATTCATTTAGATGCATAGGAATTACTAAGGTTTTTTTATAATCAAGCCTAGAGGAAAATTTGGCTTTGGAAGCAGGAGATGCTCAGTGGCTCTGCCCCAGGAAAGTCTCCTGGAAAGGGCACCTCTGCTTATGCTCAGTACAGGGAGAACATTAGCAGGGAGGCAAAGTCTGCTCCCCATGACATCAGCTGTCCCTTCTTGGACATTCTATTGTCTCCTAGTGAGTTCTAGCATCCTCTGTGATGTCACCAGTGTTGTAGTGACAACCAGTGCCCTAGTTTCTCTCAGTCTGAGTCTGGCGGTTACAAGCTAAGACATGTTTTCCCGTCTTCGCAAGCTTTTTGGGAGGGGGAACGTCGATTCTGAAGAGACTAGAGTGAAGGAGTCTGGCCTTTCGTCTCAAAGTAATGATGGAGAAAGACAGCACTTCTGGGGAATGTGGAGTAAGTTCTGGGCAGTGTATTTTGAGCTTCCTGTCAAGGGGGCTGCAGGCTTAAGCTGACCTTTCTAGCAATGGGCCACAACAACTGGAGCATCTGAAAAGGAATTGAATTTCCATGAATATCACAATTCCTTAAAGTCAAGGATTTCAGAACTTTAGTTTCCCCATCCCCACTGGGAGGATATGGTAAGGCCAATGCTATTATACTGTGAACTTCTGGTCTTTACTTTTCAGTTCATTTGCTCTGTTACATTGATATAATAACACCATCAGTGTTCATGGAGGGTCCACCTTTTCTGAGTTTAGACAGGGCAGCAATGTATTTCACTATCATTGCTTCTTTAAATACAGTGGGTATCTGGCAGTAGTAACAGGGAGAGATTGTGCTCCAGGCAATAACCTTATGTTCTTAGACCTTCTCTAATTTCTTCTAACTGGCACGGTCATCGTTTGCTTTATATATTAGAGGTTGTATGTTACAAAAATTTTTCTACAATACCAAAACTATTTGGAATGTGTAGACCAAGATTCAGCCTGTAACCTATTCGCACTTCTGGGGCATTTGGTATTTCACATAGGGACACTGATAAGTCTGTTGAACATATCCTCCCTGGAAATGCGTTTTAAATCCAAAGTTGTTGGCTTAGAGTATCAGGGTAGGACATCTGAGTGTCTCCAATCACTCAAGTTTTGTGGATGGTGAATTTATCATCTGAGTTCTGAAGCCACAGGGGTGAGGGTCCTGAAACCAAGCTGTACCCTGTTCAGCTGATAATAATCCTGGAGAAGCCATCTCCATGGTACATGTAAGCACGTGATGTCCGGAATAGGGAACACCTGGCTGCTTACATCTCTTGGTCTCTATAGAGTAGTGGGAGAACTGAGATCCCCTGAGGAGGTCTCTTAAGCATAGAACAAGCGCCTAGCAGTGACACTGGGTTCCTGACTTGTTCTCCTGTTTAGGCCTCACTGAGGTCTATGAACACTCTATGCATTCTCCCCATGCAGGTTCACTTGTGTTCTTCTACCTACAGACTCTGGGAGAGAAACATCATCCCCTGGCACTGACCTAAGCAAGAATCAGGCCATGAAGGAAAAGGAGAGGCTGATTAAAGAGCTGCAGCTCATTACCGAGGAGAGAAATGACCTGAGAGATCGCCTGAGGTTTCTGACAGAGAGATCCATGAAGAACAGGTATGAATTGCTCCAAATGCTCTTGTTTCATTCCTGGGTCTGCAAGATCACGTTTTTCTTATCCTGTTAAGGTTTTGGGTTCTAGAAAGCTGTACCTCCCTAACCACCCTGTGCTAAACCTCACCTCCCATATAGTGGAGATTCAGAACCTGACCCTGAGGAGTGAGATTGAAAATGGACTCATCTGCTTCCATTTATTTAAAAGCAGAACTTGTGGTCTGAATGAAGAATTCAGGGATAAAGTCAGGGAGAGTGAGTTCCCAGTGTGCATTTGCAAAGCCCTTGACAGCTGGTGGCTTTGCAAGATTGTAATTGCAGTGAGTTTATGGTGAGTCTCTGTACTTGCTAGGCAGGGGACTGAGTGCTGGAAGATCCAGGCAGCAGCCTGGGGTAATGTAGGACCCACCCTGAGTTCATATATTCCTAAATGCCGATGTTCATTGTATTCTATCATTTGGGGCCAGGCCACACTTCAGGCCAAATCCATATTATGAAGACCTGGAGAGAATGGAGGAGGCGGTCATGTCAATTCTGCACAACTTAGAGATGGAGAACACTGAGGTCCATGAGAACAACCATAAGCTGAAGAAGGAGATTACCTTCTCTAGGTAAGTCCTGGTCAGAAAGGCTATCACTTGTGGAATGGCCATTTCTGACTTTCTTTGTTCTGGATTGGACGGTCTTCAGCTCTGGTTCTATCTCTTGTGCTGTTTACACATCAGTGTGCCAGGGTCATTAGGACTCAGTTTTCAGTTCCATAAAAGACTGTTCCTCATCCCAGGATTGTCTAGGCATCTTCAGAAGGCTCTAGAGAGAACAGTACTGATTGAAGTCAGCAGAAGGTTATTAGGCTGACCTGGACCTATGGTGTCACACCAGGTTTTACAAAATTCAGTGCGTGGACCACATGGTTAGCATGACCTTCTCTTGATTCTACTGACCTCCTTTGAGGGTGTTGGCCCAGTACTAATTGATGTTGCCCCCATGCATTGGGCTTTCATGGATAGTTGTAGATCCATGTTCTTTCTCAGAGGTGTGGACTCTAATTGGTGTCAGGCCAAGCAAACAATTTATTCTTCCCCGAATTAACTTTTTATGGTTTGTGCAGCAGCCTTATATGTATCAAGATGCACTTTATTAATTCTTCATGGGTATCTGGGACCTGATAGAGTTAGTCGGACTTGGGAGTAGGAATGGGAGAAAGGGCCAGCATGATCTTACTATGCAGACTGTATTTCCAGAAACCTGCTCAGCCAGCTCCTGATGGAGAACACATGTAGGAAGAAGTTGGTCCCACTGAAGCAGGAGAACAAGGAGGTACATCTTGATTGTGCACTGAACCAGAAATATTTGGTTGACTTCAACAAGAAAGATAAAGACCATCAACGGCCAGAACCAGCATTATCAGGTAGGGACGAGCAGATGTGTTAGCTTAACAATATCTGATAAAATTTGCCAATTTGATACATCTTTGCTTCTCTTACCACCTTTCTAATTTACACTCACAACCAGCCAACCACCTCATGTAATGGAATTGTTCATTGCTCTGCCTATGCACAAGTATTCTAGGAAGTTAACCACTTTTCAGAAACTGAATTATTGTGCAAGCATATTTTGCTGCTCTTTTTGAAGCTGCAGTCTAGAAATGGTGACAGATGAATAACATATCCCATTATTGCATATCCATGTGATACATTGGATCCCATGTAGAGTTTTGAACAATTTCTTGGTTCTTTGACAAATGACACTCTGTGGTCATGTGATCTCTTGTGTAGGAAGCACCTTTGGGATAAGAACCAAGTGCAAATGTCAAATTAGTACTTGTCATTGGCTTTAACCTTGGTGACATATGGACATCTCCTTTCTTCCTGCAACCCGATGAGGTCTTTTCCCATTGCCCTGTTCTTGGTTTGCACTGGTATAAGTCTGGGTCCCATATTGGCAGCCCACATTACTGTGAGGCTCTCTGGAGATTTTGCCCTTCCCAAAGAGTTAGCAACAATGATATCAGTTAAAAGGTCCATGTCGACTGTCCAATAGAACTGAGGTGGTAGAAGGCAGCATTCTGACAGGTGGCTTGCATTTCCCCACCAAATCAGTGTCTGAAAAACTGCCTTCCTCCAGGTCTCAGAAAGTGCAAGAGAGCTGGAATTGGACACACAGCAGTAAGAGAGCTTCCTGAAGAATAAGTTGCTTTCTCAGGAGTCCCTGATGACCAACATCCTGAATGGTAACAACATTTTTTGGATGAGTATTCATCCTCTGAGTTAATTTGTCATTTCTTAGAGACGCTAAATTTATATACCATACTAAGCCATCCTGACTGATTGAGGTCTTACTCACTTTCTTCTTCAGAAAACAGCACTTGAGAGACAACTTGGGGGACCGCCTTTCATTATGTGTGCTAGAGGAGAAACAGCAATACGTCTGTGCTTCTAAATGTTCGTTAAGAATATGCTTTTAGAAATATTTTTGTTATGATTTTAATTGAAGTTTTCTTTTTGTTGTTTCATATTTATATGTTCTTCTTACTATTTTTACTTTCAAATATTTTTAAATATTTTTATTCATTTTAATCCTGTTTTTTGTAAAAATGTATTTGTTATGAATAAAAATTGAATTCTATCTCTTGACTCTTAAGACCATCATTCTTATTCAAGGGTTCTGTCCCTTCCTGTGGACTTAGAACTGACAGCTACAGATGGATCTCTGCATTTTCCATGGAGCCTGGGCTAATAAGTGAATTCAAAGTCACCAAGGTGTACCCAGTGTGACAGTGTCTTTTGTGTGGATAATGTGGCTGTGTCTCGGACACACACTTTGTGATGTAATCACTGACACACTTTACTCAATTGTTAGCGTCCATGTGGTTCTTCTGAGAGAGCAGCAGATGCTCTACCCTGTGAGTCGTCACCACAGCTCCTGCAGGTGGCTTTTGTTACTCCACATGAGGTGCTGTGTTAGGTGGACAGGATCACCTCCAATTAAATAGAGAGATCTCAGGAGATGTGTGTTCACAGGGAACTTACTGAGCCGTGCGTGCTCAACGTGTTAGGTTGTCAGGCATCCCTACAGGGCTCTGGTGTTCCCACTGCTCATTGTGGGTCAGGATCATCCTCCAGTATCACTTAGTTTTCATATTAGAGCAGATCTTTCACCATATATCAGTGATGACCATATGTATTATACACATCTGATAAAATACAGAATAGAAACTAGCTTCTTGTAGGCCAGATTGGCATTATCAGTTTTTTGATTGTTAGCAAGAAAATTATTTTAATCTAAGCAGTTTAGGAAGGAACCTCCAGAGCATCCATAGTGAATGTAGCTTGCAGCTGTGAACACAGGTTTCTTTTGGAGAGCAGGCCTGTGCAAGCCCAACCGAGGTGGGACAGTGCAAGCTATCCTTTTTCCATGGCCAATCTGGGATCGTATTGAGAATGTATTTTTTCCAGGTGACTGATTTCCAATTTGTGGAATTGGTCTAACTTGCTGAGAGTGGAGGTGACTCAGAGAGTTAAAGTACAGAAGGAATAATCCAGAATGTCCACAAAAGCTTGCTGTCACCCCAGGGCTTTTAAAAGCTCAGCAGCTAGAGAAGCAATGTAGTATTTGGTTATTCTCATGCTTAGGTCTAGTCATTCATTATAAGCTGAACATGACACAAAAAGTGTCATCTGTGTCACAATAGAAACTAGTTGTACTAGATTCACCCCACACTAGCACATCACTACCGTGTTTGAGGTTCTCAGTTACTATCTAAGAACCTGGATGAGGCCTGGGTCTTGCTACACAAACTCATAATTTATGTCTTCATGACACTGTGTGCTTTGTTCTGTTAATGCTACCATTGGCATACAATACCTTGGATACTTTGTGCTGACATCTGTGACCTGAGACAATAGTTCATGTCATCCTAACCTGAATAAACTGTCCTTAGAGTACAGTGTGGTAGGAGGGGCCTTCTTTTCCTATGAGATAGCAAAACATTTCCAGGCTTCAGTCAAGTCTGACAGCCATTGTCCAGTACCTGTCTTGAGATGTCCACATTTTCAGCTAAGAGTCTTCATCCAGGCTGCTCTGTAATTCTGTAGAAGATTAATAGGGTTCCTGTCCTAGGATTTAATTCTGCATGACTGTACTTGCCGAACATGCTCAAAGCCCTGTGATCCACCCTAGCCCTCTGTGCTTTAGAGAAAGAAAATAAAGAGCCACTTTGCACTTGAAGTTTCTCCTCCAACAAAAGGAGAGCCTGCATAGGGCCTTTAAGTAACTCTAAGCCCCAGCTTCCCCACAGCTCCCTCCATCAATTCCATTATTGGTGTGTTTTCACTACTACTCACTTTCTTCTGTGTGCAAAGAATGTGCACCATGTCACATGTGTCACACACGTGTGTGTGTGTGTGTGTGTGTGTGTGTGTGTGTGTGTGTTTGGTCCCTAGTGAAAACTGTCGAGATACATGCAGACTCATGCTACTACTGTCCCATGGTACCTTGCAGGGAACCCTGAAATGGTGGCTACTTTAATACAGTCTAAACCGGGTGTGCATGGTTTCTGTAAGGTCACCACTACAGAGAGCAGGAAAAGCTTCAGTAGTCACATGGATGTGATCAATCAGTGTTAGTCATGCCCTTCCCGCATGGTAGACTGCAGGTTGTCTGTCCCCATCACTTTGCTCTCTTGTGCCCAAACAATGCCAAGGTCAGGGCCATTGAGCCATGAGGCAGAGGCTCACCACCCTCAGTCCTGCCTACGACCCCTAAGACTGTCTCTTTCGGGTGTGTGCGTGCTGGACACTCATGGATCCTGAGATCTCCGCAGCTGAGGTGAAACAGTACCGGAGCCATTGAAATGTGGGCACACATTTGGTTTTGGAGCTGGGCCACTCTTTGACCTTTGGTGAGTGGAGAGACAACTGTTGGCTGAGCCTTTGTTGAACCGCATGGCCCCTGGCCACGTCAGCAGTCAGCAGTATCAAAGCTGAGCAACCAGTGTTTTATGTTCCATTTTGTCATCGCTGGTCAGTGTTCTGATGCCACAGCATATGGCTGGCCTCAATCTCCCCATGTGGCCACAATCCCTAATTGATATGGCCTCCACTTCCCAAGTGCCACTGGGATTTCTGTAGAACCCCTAAGGCAGCAGCAAGCAGGAGCTCCTGGCTATTCCCTCCCCGCTCTCTGGATCTGCAAGTCGTTCTGTGTACATATGGCTATTCCCTCATATACTCTTGATGCCATGATACCTTAATAAACACTTGAATCATGCCCTGATGGCCAGTTTTCAACTGCTACCTGACACCATCTATAATCGCCTGGGAAATGAGGGACTATGTGGATCAGACTGGCCTTTGAGCATGACTATGCGTCACTGTCTTCGTTGCTGTGGGAGATGCCAGACAGCCTCTTTTCTGATCCTAGAGTCCCTATACCCAGTCACTTGTCCCCTCTACAGCCAGATCCTACTTCTGCTCCTAGGCACTGTCTTGGACTTCCTTCCCTCAGGTGGCTTCTCTCCTTTGGTTGCTGCAGAAACCTGTTATGAGGAAAGGAACAGGGAGTTAAGAGTTCAAAGCCATCTTCCCATTGATGTTCTTTCTCAGAGGTCAGTGGGACACTTAAAGAGTTTTGTGTATACATTTTATTAAGCAAGGGACAATCATGCATCAGACACAGGAAACGAACAGCACATCTACCGGACCTCCTTCAACACCTGGGCATCTCTTCTGGCCTGTGCTTCTGTGTGCTGAAACCTGGGGACCAACTTCCTGTGGTGTTTCCCAGGATGACTATGCACATTACTACACTGGCGTAAATCCTCAAAACTCACAAACAGCAACGGGACCGCCACAGGAACGGTTCTCCATCAACAGATACCACAGACCAGCAAGCAGAAGCATGGGAGGGTGGTGCTGTGGTTCACACACTTCTCTTTCCTCACTAGGGCAGGTGACCCGCTGAAGAAAACAAGGAGGCAGGATGGAAGAGGAAAACTAAAACCCAGTCCTTGCATTAAACACCCAAGCACATTTAGACTAGAAGAGAGAAGTTTGCCAAGAATGAGGGCCACTTTGGACATCCATCATCAATAGCCCTGGCTGTCTAGGCCAGCATCAGATCCAGCAGTCTCCAGGCAGGTGTCAGCCAGGCCCTCAAGGGCACTAAGAGCATTAACCATGAAGAATAGAACAAGATCTCTGCCTCTTGCCTGCCTGACAGCCAAGCATGTGTATGCCCTGGCTATGCTCACGCTGGGACCCCTGCGAGATATTAAGATATAGAGACCTGATAGTTGATTAGGACCCTGTTCGAAAAGGAAGACACCGGATATTTCCCTCTGGCATCCATATGTGCATGCATGGTTGTACATGCTGGTAGAATCTCTCTCTCTCTCTCTCTCTCTCTCTCTCTCTCTCTCTCTCTCTCTCTCACACACACACACACACACACACACACACACATATTCAAAGTTTTGAAGCACAGCAGAAGAATCTCTGGGACTCTAAGCCTGACCAGCCTCATCTGTGAGCCACAGCTTCTGTGTGAGAGCTCCTTTGTGTGAGAGGCATAGGGTGACTGAGGAAGGTTGCTGGTGTCCATCCCTGGCCTGCATGTGCATGCATACAGAGACATGGACACATGCACATGCTGAGTACCCCTCATCCAATCCTGAAATCTGAAAACACTGAATTTCAAATCCAGGCATTCTCCTAACCTACACCTTCCCTCAGGAATTGGAGATGAGGCCTTGCAAGAATCCTCAACCAGTGAGACTGGCCCAGACCTTCTGAGATCCATTCTGCCCCAGGAGAACACAGCAGGTGGTATCAGGACAACACAGAAACTCAAGACTCCAGCCTGATGCAGGGACTGCCTGCTGGGTTAGGAGAAGACTCAGCATCAGGTTCCTAAACAAAAACATCACCTCTGAACACACGGGGTCACTGTGGCTATGCCTTCAAGGCATCTTCAGCAGCAGCTTAAATGGACTAGGGATGATTATGGGAATCTGCCTGCAGGGTGATGTGGGAATCCTTTTGCTAAGGCTTGATAGCTAGATGTTGCCACAGAAACCCTTGAACTCTTCTTGGAGTACAGTCCAGGCAGAGGCTGAACACAAAACATCCTGATTATGAACTGAGTTTAACAGATAATCCGGAACCTGAAGGCCACAGGCCCAAAGGTCTGCACTGCAGGGGTGACGCATCACTGCAGGGATGACCACACAGTGCAGGGGTTAGGTGTCACTGCAGGAATGACCACACACTGCAGGGGTGAGGAGTCACTGCAGGGATGACCACACACTGCAGGGGTGAGGAGTCACTGCAGGGATGACCACACAGTGCAGGGGTGAGGTGTCACTGCGGGGATGACCACACACTGCAGGGGTGAGGTGTCACTGCAGGAATGACCACACACTGCAGGGGTGAGGTGTCACTGCGGGGATGACCACACACTGCAGGGGTGAGGTGTCACTGCGGGGATGACCACACACTGCAGGGGTGAGGCATCACTCAGGGGATGACCACACACTTCAGGGGTGAGATGCCACTGCAGAGGTGACCACACACTGCAGGGGTGAGGTGTCACCGCAGGGATGACCACACAGTGCAGGGGTGAGGCATCACTGCGGGGATGACCACACACTGCAGGGTTGGGGCATCACTGCGGGGATGACCACACACTGCAAGGGTGAGGTGTCACTGCGGGGATGACCACACAGTGCAGGGTTGGGGCATCACTGCGGGGATGACCACACACTGCAGGGGTGAGGTGTCACTGCGGGGATGACCACACAGTGCAGGGGTGAGGTGTCACTGCGGGGATGACCACACAGTGCAGGGGTGGGGCATCACTGTGGGGATGACCACACACTGCAGGGGTGAGGTGTCACTGCGGGGATGACCACACAGTGCAGGGGTGAGGTGTCACTGCGGGGATGACCACACACTGCAGGGGTGAGACATCACTTCGGGGATGACCACACACTGCAGGGGCGAGGAGTCACTTCAGGGATGACCACACACTGCAGGGGTGAGGTGTCACTTCGGGGATGACCACACAGTGCAGGGGTGAGGTGTCACTGCGGGGATGACCACACAGTGCAGGGGTGAGGTGTCACTGCGGGGATGACCACACACTGCAGGGGTGAGGTGTCACTGTGGGGATGACCACACTGCAGGGGTGAGGTGTCCCTGCAGGGATGACCAGGAAGCTGACTGAGCTCCTCAGGGCTCTCCCTGTCCTGAATGTGCTTCCCTTCTAGGTGAGCACTGCAGCTTTCAGGGTGCTGGAGGCCTGTGTGGGCAGCAGTAGAAACTGCTAGCCTTGTTATTCACAGCTGAAACTATCACACAGGACATTCCAGAAGTGACCACCACCAAAGTGGGGCCTTTCACAGCATTCTGGGTAGGATGGCAAAAGCCCCATGACAATTTCGCCTGTGAGCCATACCAAATGTCTGCTGTCAGTGCCTGTCTCTTAGGAGCCACCTGGATGATTCAGGGGATGATCCTGAAGAAAAGGCTTGGCAAAATTGAGGTCTCCAAAGCCAGAGGAGCAGTGAGGAGGTGCAGGGGCCGTAGACCATGGAGACTGATATATGCTGATGCTAGATACCCAGACTCATCCCTGTGTCCAAGTCTGGATGTCACAGAGGCACCTGGCAAAGGTCCCAACAGTTTCCTTCAGGATTCAGCTGTCTCCCTACTTGCCCTCCACCTAACCCACTTCCTGTGGTTCTGGGAGTCAAGGACTTCATCACCTGTTTCGTTTTCTTGTCATATTTCAGGTACTGTGACTCGACCACTCATCCTCCTGCAGGAGACACATCATTTGTCACAGAACAGGACTGCTGCACCAGGAAGACCCATAGCATAACCAGGACGCTACAATGAAAACATGACTGGCCCTTCATGCTGAATGACAGGAAAAGCACCCGGCCTTCTCTTTGTTGCAGACTGGATTCCTCAGCCTTCCTGTTATGAACAGGGCACTAGTACCCTTCACAGGATACTTAGTGTTTATAAGACATTTATAGAATTCATCTTGTATATAGGCCATTGGGCTAGGAGCCAGCATCAAGGCATCAAGTAGGAGGAAATACAGAAACATTCTAGGAAGGGACAGCCAGGGGCCAGTGGGATGGCTCAGTGATTGAGGACCAGAGTTCAGTTTCCAGCACATGGATGTTCACAGTCATCTACAGAATCAGATCTAGGGGGTCCCATGACCTCCCCAGCTCCCAAGCAGCTACATGTGTGCGTCTTAGACACTTCTCACTCACCGTGAAACAACCTAAGCCACAAAACATCCCACACCTTCTTGGATGGGCCCATCCCTGGGGGAGTCTTGTGTGTTCTGGGCTTCAACTCTAGGAAGGCTTGGCCTTGTTTTATAGGATGTCTTATTCCTTATTTCAGCAGAGAGAAAAAAAATCCAGTCCTGGAACCCTAGAGGACACTGCCATGATGTCACTGCTGTGCTGGCATAGGCTTAGAGATATCTCCATGATCCATCCGAGTCACCTAGAGCTCAGGGAATGATGGAAAAGTACACGTGAGTCTACCCAGAGCTTGCAACCATAAGAAAGCTCGGAAAACACAGGACACTTGTGGTATTCTGATCCTGGGTCAATTCAAGCCTCTTGAGCCTGGAGCTAAGACAAACAGTTACACTGGCCTGAGTGCACAGGCCAGATCTCAGAGCCTGTTTGCCAACCACGGAACACTCTAGATCCCTCCTCTCAGCTGGACCTTGTTCCTCTACACATCTTCTGCCCAAGCTTCTCAAGAAATGAAGCTACCAGGTTAATAGGACAACAAACTGAAGGCAGCAAGAGCCTTCAGGTGCCCAGTGTCAGTGACGTCTTTCTTTCTTTCTCTCTTTCTTTCTCTCTTTCTTTCTTTCTCTCCCTCTTTCTTTCTCTCTCTCTTTCTTTCTTTCTCTCTTTCTTTCTCTCTCTCTCTCTCTCCCTCCCTCCCTCCCTCCTTCCCTCCCTCCCTCCCTCCCTCCCTTCCTTTCTTTCTTCCTTCCTTTCTTTCTTTCTCTTTCTCTGTTTTAATCTTGGAGACAGGGTTCCTTTGTGTAGCTGATCTGGAACTGGCTCTGTAGAGGAAGCTGGCCTAGAATTCACAGAGATCTGTCTGCCTCTGCCTCCAAAGTGTTAGGATCAAAGGTATGTGCCACCACCACTACTTATCCTTCTGTTTTAAAGGAAGAATGTAGCCCTACATGGCAGCGTGAGTTTAGTCCCAGGATGGACATTCTTTATCACCAGGTCTCAGGGTGGAACTGGATATGTGACCCCGTGCTATAGCACTGTCCAGAGTGGGCAATGCAGCTTCTGAAGAGGAATGCAGGCCTGGCCTCCAGACCTCCACCTTCAAGGCCTCTCTTGAGAGCCTGATGCCCTGGCAAAAGAGACTCCATCTCTCCAGAGGACCTGTGCAGTCAAATGACACCTCAGTGATGAAAACTATCAGTCCCCAAAGGCATGCCGCTAAGCAGAGATAGCCTCAGTCATGCACCTCTGCCCATCCCCAGTTCCTCATGTCAATAACTCAACATTTCATGAACTAGATGTCAATACTTGAGGCAGGAGGATCAGTAGTTTACTGGCCAGTCTGGGCTCTATGAGATGCTCTCCCTGAAATCAGAGCCAGCAGGAAATTCAGTTTGAAAGCTCTTTGTAGCCGAGCTCAACGACCTGGTTCAGAGCCTGGGACCCCGCACGGTAGGATAAAGTAACTCCCATGCTTTTTCCTCCACCTTCAACACTCATGATTTGGAATGCACACCCCTACAATGAGATCAATACACATGGAATAAAAAATTAAACAGAAACATTAATGAAGACAATGCAGACATTTTTTAAAAAGGATCCTGGGAACCCTCACTTTGCACTTTCCTTTCCTTTGTCTTGAGAACAGCACATGCACCAGTGACTGGAGACTTCCTGCAAGAGAGAGAGGAGAGATGCACTGTTCATTCAGCCGGGGAGCTGTGCAAAGACCAGAGCCACCCGCCTTTTTCAGACAGTGGGAGCTGGGCACAAGTGTGGGCTGCTCCTACTAGAGGCACCACAAGAAGAGGACCATCTTCCTCAAACCTTCCTGGAAGTCAGAGCACTGGCTATGGACTTCCCTCAATCCTCAGAGGACTCTCTTTCAGCGATGGCTCAGAGCCTCTTAGGACAGAGAGGGACCAGAGCTTCCCCCCAAAGCAAGATCCCTGTCTTATCTGACAGGTATGAGGGCTTAGGGATGGGACAGAGGATGTGACAAGGTTACATGTAGCACAGGGCTAGGTTAATAAGGAATCAAAGAGGAAAGAAACCTGGAAGATTCCTCATCTGTTCTTTTTTGCTCTGTTCGTAGGGATGAGGTGGCAGTGTGGGGTAGAGGACTAGGACACAGCACAGCCTTCTCTGCTCATGGTGAGCTTTCTAGGCTGCCTGGTCACTGTGACCAGCAAATTTTCAACTGTGCCACTCTACTACCAAGGCTGACACAACTGGTGCACCATGTAGCAATAGGACTTTACTGACTTAGCGACATTTGGAATCACACAATGATCATGTGTCACAGAAGAGTTTTTTTTTTTTTTTAAGAAAAGGATTTTTAAAAAACTATTTATTTTGTCCATATGAGTGAGTACGCTGTCCCTGTTTTCAGACACAACAGTAGAGGGTAGAAGATGAGATTAGAAATGGTTATAAGACACAGTGTGGTTGCTGGGAATTGAACTCAGATCCTCTGGAAGAGCAGTCAGTGGTCTTAACCACTGAGCCTTCCCTCCAGCCGCAGTATATTGCATTTTCAATGTTGTTTGTTTTTATTTCTTTTCTCACCTATGTCTGTATGGCGTTTCTGTGAGTACAGGTGCTCATGTGCCTGTGTAAAGGTCAGGGACAACCTGAACACAGGTCCTCACCTTCTACCTCTCGTCCATGGCTGTGTATGCTAGGCTAGCCCTTCCCCCTAATCCTAGAGACTGTCCACTTTAGGCTCCTATCTCCCTGTGGGAAGGGCTGGATGACAGACACTACTGCTCCAGGTTCATGTGGCTTCTAGGGACCTAAACTGTTGTTGGGCTTGTTCAGATGAACATAAACACCATTTCACAGCCCTGGCTGGGCCAGGCAGCGCACGGGTCTTTGCTGCTCTTGCAGAAGACTTGAGTTCAGTCTCCAGCACCAGGGTCAGGTGGCTCACAACCACCTGAGACTCCAGGTCCAGGGACTTCCAAGCTCTTCTGGATAAAGCTACATGGCAAAAGCAGGGCTGGGAGCTGGAGGCTTCTGGTGTTGGCTTCTCCCTGCAGTAGGAGGCAAATCATGGGCATGTGAGGTAACATGGAACCCTGTAGTTCTACAAAGTGCAGAAGCTCCTGATGTCCCTCATGGTGCCCCAGAGCCTGCTCACCACACATGGAGGCTTCAGTAACATGGCCTTGTCCTGACCTGTGTGCACTCTGCATCCTCACTCTCTACCCCCTGCTTTTCGGGGTTGGAAGTCTCAGGTGTAGGAGGTGCCTACCATAGGCCTCTTCTCTCAGCATTTCAGCATTTTACCCACTTGACCTTCACCAGGCATCCTTTGCTCTACACAGTTACCTCAGCCTGTGACCCTCATCCTCCAGACTCTTGTGAAGCAAACACCCATGTGTGTGGAGCTCTCATAGTTAGCCAGGGCTAAAGGGGAAGGCAGCAAATCCTTCATGAACTCTAGAGCTCCTGAGGCCTAGGAAAATGTCTATACCGGTGCTAAACTCATGCTGACCTGTAAGACTACATTTTTCCTTTAAACAGAAGGATGTGTGGTGGTGGTGGTGGCACAGGCCTTTGATCCTAACACTTGGGAGGCAGAGGCAGACAGATTTCTGAATTCAGGGCAGCTTCTTCTACAGAGCTAATTCCAGGTCAGCTACACAAAAAACAACACTGTCTCCAAGAGTAAAACAAAAAGAGAAAGAAAGAAAGAAAGAAAGAAAGAAAGAAAGAAAGAAAGAAAGAAAGAAAGAAAGGAAGGAAGGAAGAAAGAAGTGAAAGAAAGAAAGGAAGGAAGGAAGGATTCATATTTTGTATACAATGAGATGCCTGCCTGTCTATACCTGAACCACCATGTTAACTATAACTCTTGTCACATCTGTATTAATTCAAATACTGAAGGCCAAATGGTTAAATCTTAATGACTATACAATTGGGGGGTGGTGCTGAAGAGATGGTTGGTTTAGTGGCTAAGAGCAGAAGACCAAGGTTCAGTTCCCAGTGTCCACATGGTGGCTCCTATTAACCTGTAATTGCAATTCTAGGGAATCAGTCTGGACTTCACGGGCACCACACATACCACATGGTGCACAAGCATTTATTAGGTGAAACACTCAGGCACATAAAATAAGTAAATAAAATATATGTTTAACAGACACTGTGATTCAGGAAGTTCTTAGTGACTTTGGTTATCATTTCTCTCTCCCAGAGACCTGTCTTCCGCATGGCTCAGCCTCCCTGGCTTCTAGGACATTCCCTAGCTCTGTGGAGCATGAAGTACTCAAGACCATAAGCCAAGCATTGCAGAGCAAACTGCACCTTCACTACTACACCTTCACCATGGCTGTGTCTAAAGGGAGAGACTTGGAATCCCACAGAGGCAAGGCCAAACCTGTTGGGCTATGTGAGCCCAGCCACTCAATAGTCAGATCTATTCCTGTCCTTGGCTATGGCATGAGGCTCTTAAGACAAATTAATCTGAAGGATATCAACAGCTATGCTGTTAGACCTCTCATTGCTCTGCCCGACCTCCAAGCTCCGTTTTATTGGCTCAAATTCACACCCGAACTCCTCTCCTGCCTCAGCCACCATCAGCTCTTCTACTCCTCTCCACCTGTGCTCTGAGTAATCCACACTAAGGTGGACGTTAACCTCTTGTGGACCTCCAGACATAGGCTTGTGATTACTCTTCATTGGCTGTTTTGTATGGGTAGGCGGGTTCTTCTAGTCTCATGCAGAACACTGCTCACACATTTTGGATCTTACAACACCCTCTTGATTGAGAATCCTGACTAATGACTGACTGAGCCTTCCATCCCTGAAGCCACCCTCTGTCTACCAGTCCAAGATGAGAATCCCCACCCTAACCCCAGGGTGTCCAGTTTCATCTCAGTAGCTAGACTCTGAACTGCCCAATATCTTTTGGATCTCTGCCTCTAATTCTCTGACAATTCGTTCCTATTTTATTTTTTTGGTTCTTTTTTTTTTCCGGAGCTGGGGACCGAACCCAGGGCCTTGTGCTTCCTAGGCAAGCGCTCTACCACTGAGCTAAATCCCCAACCCCCCCCCCCCCCCGTCCTCTTTTCTTTAAAATAAAAACACATTTTGTTGTTTATCTTTTGAGACAGGGTTTCTCTGTTCGGCCCTGGCAGTTCTGATATGCTCTCTGTAGACCAGACTTGTCAGGAAACCAGATATCTCCCTGCCTTGGCCCCTTAAGCACTGGGATTACTGGATTTTGCCCGAAAGTTTAATTAAAAATCATTTAGTGGCAGTGCATGTTGGCACATGCCTTTAATTCAATCCATTGGGAGGTAGAGGCATTGTGAGTTCCAGGACAGCCAGGGCTATATATTAACACCTTGTCTCAAAGAAAACAAGCCAAAAATGAAACAAAAATGTTGCAATATGGTCTTAGGTATGTAACTGAGTCTGTTCTTGAACTCTGAATCCTCCCACTTTCACTCAGGTGCTAATCAGCAGGCTTCTGTCTTGACTTTCACTGAGCACTCAGGGCTGCCATGACTGTTACCTCTCCCAGTGTTAACTCCTGACTCTCTCATCAGCATCATCACAAAACTCCTGTCAAGAATTAAGGAAACCTGAATTCTAAGGAACTCCAGTATTTCCAAAGCTCACTCTAACACAGATGTATCCTATGCTGAAGTAAAATGGTGACAGCTGGAGGTCTTAATTCCAGGACTTGGGACAGAGGGGTTGAAGGATCTTGAATTCAAGGTTATTTTTATGTTACATTGTTGCTCAAAGCGAGTTGGGCTGCTACAAGATACCCTGTCTAAAACTATACCAAACACACCTAAAATGAGACAGAGGAGTTTGAGTGGGCACAGATGGGAAAGCTGTGCACTTTGTGGCTAAGCCACCTGCTGCCAGCACCAAAGTCCATGCACAGCCCCGATTCTGAGCTGCGTCTGGGACCCTGCTCAGGACAATGCAGCAAAGTAGCTCAGATCCAGGGCTTTTGGTCTAAGAGGAATTCAGGCAGTCACACTTTGGATGCCAGTTCTCCAGCTCAACTGCCTGTCAGCACAGGATCTGGTCTTAGTCATGGCTTGACACCCCTAAATTCCTCCCAGCTGTGCTCTGAACTCACCCTGTGCCCTGTTCTGATGAATCTGCCATTCTCCACGGGAGTAGCCTCAAGAAGTCCCTCTCATTTGAAGCGCCACTCAGAGTGCACTAAACACTGCTGGGGAGGGGTGTGGCCAGCAGAGCACCCACCCCTTTTAGTTGTAGAACATTTAGCTCTAGAGTGAGCACTGCTGTGCATTGTGGAACTTAAGCAGTATCCCAGTCTTGGCCTGGGAAGAGCCATTGACGCCCACACTTTCTGGGGCGACATTGTCACCTGAGGATAGAGTCAGGCCAGGAGCAGCAACTGATGTTCACGAGAGACAAACTTTCTTCACCTCCTGCCCATGCTGGCCCTAGGATCTGGGCTTTTTTGGTGACATGAGTGCTGAGCCTCCCAGGTAGATGGGTTTTCAGGGGTCAGGTGGTGATTGTCACCAAAGATATCCATAAGGATAAGTCATACTGTACTAATTCCCATATTAAATCCCTTCTCACAAGTCACAGAGGCCATAGTGGGTCCTAAATGTGGAGTCAGGTTCCTGTGCACTTTTGAGGAGACTGGTCAGATGTTTAGGCTTCGTGATATTTTGTTGGCATTATTTTGGGGGGATTTTATTTTTACTGTTGGGGCCAAACCTGGGGCTGCCATGTGGAGGGAAAAGGCTTTGCCATAGCTGTAGATCATCCCTAATTATAAACTCCTGAATTCTCCCAATCCTGGAACTATCTAGGTCCCTCACATGATGCAACCTTTGGGGCATTCCTCACATAGAATCTTGGGGTGGACTGCATCCCAAAGAGAGACAGTGGGAAATGTTCCCCAGTGTCTCCCTGTCACTGTGATGATAGGAGTGCTGACCAGTGGAATGCAGGCCCCATGTGAAAGCCTTTTGGTTTCTACTTGAGTGGAATCTTCACCATGCCTTTTTTTTTTTTCTTGAAACACAGGTTGCCCTGGAACTTACAGTCTTCCATCACCCTGACTCAGTTTCCCATGACTGGGATCATAGGCTTAAATTACTATGCCCATTTTTCTTTTTTGTATTTATAAATCTGCTAAAAAGCCAGAAGGATCCAGAATGTAAAATGGTGCGGTCCAAGGCATTTCCAACAGGGGATTCTTGACCTAGGAGTATCCAGACCAGTGTTTATTGTGTGGCTACTTCATTCCCATAACAGCTTATATTTGACAAAGAATTCCAAGTTGTGATATCACTGGGCAGCAGGCGATATCCCACACAGCAGGACTGACTCAGGTTGTAATTAAGGCTGGAGAAACTTACTAGGACCCTGGTAATCCTACCATCCTGGGGCCTTTAGATAGCCTTAATCTGATCTTCCCCCCTGTGCTATTAATCAATTGCTCTTGAAGGTAGATTTGAATTTACAGTCACTGTGAGGCAGGAGAATTAGGACCCTACGGTCACTCTGGGCTCCATAGGAAGAGCCTGTTTCAATAGTAAAAGGGGTCACCTGTGAGTTCTTACTGTCTTCCCTGAGGCCTTACTGCTGGAGTTAGACTAGCTGTCTCACCAATTGAAGTAGAGGGCAGAATGCTGGTGCCTTCTATAGTGAGGACTAGTGACAGATGGTCTATGGAAATTCTAGAAAGGTCTACTAGTATTTATGTCCTGTGCATGGGAACTGCTGGCTTCCCTGTGTCCTTTGCCTTTATTTTGCAGTCCATGGGGCACCTGGAAATGTCCCCAAACCAGGCTGTACACAGGGCCTGTCCCGTGACTCTCACTTGCACTCAGAGCCTGCCTGATAGTCATAGGTCTGACAGAGTCCTGACACCTGCAGAGACCACTATAAGGGACCCTGCAATCCCCACACTGCCCATCAGTGTCTATAATGTCCCTATAAGACACTGAGACGATCTAAGCTCCTTCCCATCTTTATGCTGCATCAGAATCTGACCATTGCTACTTTTGCTCCTCTCATACCCACACTAGAAGCCCTGTACCCACACTAGTCCCAGCTGGCCTGTTGCCTACTGACATCTCATGGACTCTGCCCCAATATTCCCTCTTTGCCTGGGTCCCTGCAACTGTGTCCAGTTCTGGCTGCTTCCCTGCCTCCCCACTTCCATTTTCCAAATGGCCACATTGACACATGGGTTTCTGGGTGTCCCACTCCTCGGATGCTGGGAACAGGTTCCTTCTTTGCTGTTTGAATGGTTGTCCTAACACTGGAGGACCTTGCTTCAAGTAGTGGCAGTCAAACCTGGTGCTGATCGTGTCAGATCTGTCCAGGCTGTCTGTGTGACTGTGGCAATGCGCCTCTGTTTTGGCTGAGTGTTATTTACCTCGCTCATGGCCATGTGATAACCAGACCATGAGCATGTTCATTGTTTGGAGGGAAGGGTGTGGAGGACATATGCTCCTCATCCTAGCATTAGTGGAAAAAAGACATAGGTAGATGATGCATTCTAGAACATCCTGGGCTATAGAAACTCTGCCTCGAAGAATGCAGGTGGAGCAGGGCTGGGGTTCAGTTGGTTGCCTAGCAGCCTACCACATTGAGCAGGCACTGCTCAACCACCTGTACATACACATCTCCTGAGATCTCTCTCCTAAATGGGAGGTGATCGTGTCCACCTAGTACAGCACATGCCCTGGAAGGACAAAAGCTACCTACAGGAGCTGTGGTGATGACTCCCAGGTTAGAGCACCTGCTGCTCTCTCAGAAGAACCACATGGTCCCTAACAATCATCTACAGTGGGGAATGCTATTCCCTCTTTTGGATCATGAGGGAAATGCACTCAGGAGTGGCCCAGACATACATTTGAAAAAAAAAAGATCCATTGAGTTAAATGATGAAAATAAATATAATCAGCAACAACAAAAAACACAGCATATGAATGATCAAGTGAAACAGCACCTATAAAAACCTATTTCCCAAAATGACGTTGATGGTCATTATCTTTGTGGTTTAATACTAATGCTGTATTGTAAGAAAAACTGAGGCACATGGTTCTCGATTAGGATTATTCTATATTCCTTTGTGAAGGTTGTCATTTTTTCTGCAGCTCTACAGGCATGAGTGTGTGTTACTCAATATCTGGTGCACACAGTCAATAAGGAATGTGTGTTGTAGACTGATATAGACTAGGATGAGCAGAACACATGACAGCATGGATACAGTATGTCAGTGATTACATCATAAAGTGTGTGTCCATAAAAAAAGTCACATTATCCACACAAAAGACACTATCACCCTGTGTACCCCTTGGTGGCTTTGAATTCCCTATTTACCCATGCTGCCTGGACCATGCAAAGATCCATATCTAGCTGTCAGTTCTAAGTCTACAGGAGGGGAAAGGACCCTTGAATAAGATGGTCTTAAGAGTCAAGAGTTACAAATCAATTTTTATTCATAAGGAATACAATTTACAAAAAACAGGCATAAAATGAACAACTAAAATGGTATAAAAAATGAAAAACAGTAACAAGAATATATAACTATGAAATAACAAAAAGAAAACTTCAATGAAAATCATAACCAAAAACATTTCTTAACAGCATTTTCTTAATGAACATTTAGAAACACAGTTGTAGTGCTGTTTCTCCTCTAGGACAAGACGTCAAGGCAGTCCCCTCAGATGTCTCTCAAATGGTGTTGTCCGTATGAGAAAGGAGAAGGACCTCAACCAGACAGGCTGGCATACGGATACATAAATTTAGGGTCTCCATACATTGAGGAAATTATCTGAGAAGAAGAATATTCCCCCAAAAAGTCTTTGACTGTGAGGATTGTCGTCACAGGGAACTCCTGAGGAAGAAACTCACTCTTCAGGGGGCTGTCTTCCTGGGATCTGTCCTATGCCATGTCTCCTGCAGTTTCAGAGACCTGGGAGGAGAAGGCAGCTATTAAGACACTGATTTGGTGGGCACATGCATACCAGCTGTCAAGTTGCTGCCTTCTGTCCCCCCAGCTGCATTGGACAGACAGCACTGATCTTTTCACTGAAATCATTGCTGATATCTCTGCAGGCTGGGAACATCACCAGCAACCCTCACAGTACTGTGGGAGAACAAGCTGCTCCTCAGACTCTACCAGTGCAAACCAAGAATGGGGAAATGGGGAGAGACCTAATTGGGGTGCAGGAAGAAAGGAGAAGGCCACATGATACCCAGATCAAAGCCAATGACCAGGACTCATTTGCCATTTGCACTTGGTTCTTATCCCTACAAGGTGCTTCCAACCATCACATGACCCCTGTATGACCTTTGTCACACGACCAAGAACTCTTTCAAAACTCTTCATAGCATCCAATCTGTGATAGGGAGATGCAGTCATGTGATATGTTATTCCTCTGTCACCATTTCTGGACTGCAGTTTCAAAAAGGGCAGAGAAGTATAATTGCCAATAATTCAGTTTCTGAAGAGTGGTTAACATCCCATAATACTTGTGCATACACAGAGCAATGAATAACTCTATCACATGAGGTGGGTGACTGACTGGGTGTGGGGAGATTAGAAAGGTGATAGGTGAAACAAAGATGTATCCAATAGGCAAATGGTATCAGACATTGTTAATCTGACTCAGTTGCTTGTTCCTACCACATTTTGCTGGGTCTGGAGGTTGCTGGTCTTCTCCTGTTCGTCTTCATCCTTCGGGTTCAACTCAAACAAAAATCGGTGTAACTCCTTGCTCTCCTGCTTCAATGTGACCAACTTCTTCTTCATACATGCCTGGTCCATCAGGAGCCGGCTGTGCAGGTTGCTGGAAACACACTCAGCATAGTAAGATCCTGAAGCCTCTTCCTCCCATTCCAACTGCCAAATCCCACAAACTCCACCAGGACACAGATACCCATAAAGACTTCATAGAATACATCTCCATACATGTAAGGCTGCTGCACAAACAGCAAACGGCAAATCCAGGGAAGAATAAATTGTTTCTGTGACCCAAGCACCAATAAGAGTCCATGTCTGTCCAAAAGAACAAGGGATCTACAACTACCCATGAGAGCCCAATGCATCGGGACAGCATCAATTAGTAGGCAGAAAATAACCACAAGAGGACAGTAGAACCAAGGGAGGTCATGCTAACCATGTGGTCCACACATTGAGCTTTGTTAAACCTGGTATGACCCCAGAGCCGCAGGTTGGCCTAATAACACTCTGATGCCTGAATCAGTGTAGTTCGATCCAGAGCCTTGTAAAGATGCATAGACACTGTGGTGAGAAGTCACAGTCTCTTAAAGAACTGAAACTGAGTCCAAAAGACCCACAGCACAGTGATATTTAAACAGCAGAAGACATGGACCCAGAGCTGCAGGCTCTCCAGTCCAGAACAAAGAGAGGCAGCAATGGCCATTCCACAAGTGAAGGGCCCTTCTGACCAGTACTTACCGATAGAAGTTAATCTCCTTATTGAGCTCCTGAAATTTCTCACGATGTTCAATGTTCTTTTTGTCTAAGTTGTGCAGTAATGACATGAGCTCTTTCTCCTTTATCTTCAAGTTTTCATAAAATGGATTTGGCCTGAAGTAGGGGCTGGCCCCAGGAAGATAGAACCCAATGAACATCGAGGTTTAGGATTATAGGAACTCAGGCTGTGTCCTGTACTACCCCAGTCCTGGAAGGACACTTTCTGAATTCTACATATTTGGATCTTCTTCAGCTTCAGAAACTTGGAATTGTGTGCCCAGGACAACAGAAGCTAAGCACCCAGATAAAGGGTTCCCTGGCTCACCTTTTTCAATCAGGAGGGCTGGATCTGCATTCAAACCTGTTATGCTGTCAAGAGCCTAGGCCACAGCTCTTACGCTAACACACACACACACACACACACACACACACACACACACACACACACACACACATCCAGAAACCTCTGATTTCATTTTTCCTGTTTTGACAAGTGGAATGCTACAAGCCGAATAACTAATATTCTAGAGGCAGACAGTACACATAATTCTGGAGATGAGACCAGATATTGCCACAAACTTATAATCTGCCCAAGGCATACAAATGTATAGACAAATGTGACCACACAGGCAAAGAACTGTACTGTTGAAAGTGGGGCTTCCAAAATAAAGCACTTACACCTCCATGAAACTATTATACAGGTAAATCCAAAAAACAGACCCCTAATTTCCAAGGGTGGAGAGACACAGAAACATATAAAAGTTGTGCCTATGCATGCAGACCTGTGTACACACAGACACACAAACTGGGACACACCCACAAGAAAAGAAATGTAAACAGACTCAGAGAATTAGAAAGAGAGACAAATATGGAAATAGCACAATGAGAATCAGTAGAAATGTATCCACCATTACTGTCTCAGAGTTTAAGGCACACAGACAAGAAGGAACAGGCCTGAGCCTCCGGCCTTCTAGTTAAGCATTGATATGAACAATGTGGGACCTGTCACCTACGGGTGCTGCCAGGAGATGATAGCATTCAGTCACCTTCCTAGCAAGTACAAACACTCTCCACAAACTCACAGCACCTAGAACCTTGCAAAGCTACCACCTGTCAAGGGCTTTCCAATTGTACACTGGGAACTCATGCTCCAGTGACTTTATCCCTGAAATCTTCACTCAGATCACAAGTTCAGATTTTCAACTGGCAGAATCAGAGAGTCCATTTCCAAATTCACTCCTCAGTAAGGGTCAGGTTCTAAATCTCCTCTCTATGGGAGATGAGGTTTAGAATAAGGTCGTTTGTTTGGAGCAATGCATACCTCTTGTTCATGGATCCACCTGTCACATAAAGGAGGCGATCTGTCAGCTCATTTCTCTCCTTGGTAGTTAGCTCCAGTTCTCTATTCAGCCTCTCCTCTTCCTCGTTGGCCTGCACCTTGTTTAGGACATTTTCAGGGGATGACGTCTGTCTGCAGGCCTCTGTAGGTAGAAGAACACAAGTGAACCTGCATGGGGCGAATGCATAGAGCATACACAGACCACAGTGAGGTCCAAACAGGAGAACATGATTGGAAGCCAGTGTCACTGCAAGGAGTTTGGTCTATGTGTAAGAGGCATCCTAAGTGGATCACAGTTCCCCCACTACTATATAGAGACCAAGAGATGTAAGCAGCCAGGTGTTCCCTATGCCCGCCCACACAGGCTTACAAGTACCAGAGAGATGCCTTCTCCAGGATTATTATCAGGTACGCAGGCTACAACCTGGTGTCAGGACCCTCACCCCTCTGGTTTCAGAAGTCAGATCATCAATTCAGCATCCACAATGACTTGATTGATCAGGGATACTCAGATATCCTACACTGTTACTCTAGTCCAATAACTTTGCATTAAAAAGTTATGTAGGGGGAGGACATGGTCAACAGACTTATTAATTCCCCCTACTGAAATGACAAATGCCCCAGAAGTGCCAATAGGTTACAGGCTCTTTCTCTCCCTGCTCCATATAGTTTGGCTACTGTAGAAAAATATCTGCCACACAGAACCTCTAATATATGAATGTAAGATTGGCCCCGTCAGCCAGAGGTAGTCAGAGGAGTTCTAAGAATATAAGGTCATGGCCAGGAGCACAGTTCTCTCCCTCTTACTACTGTCAGATTGTCACTGAATTTAAAGAAGCAATGAAAGTGAAGTACATTGATGCCCTGTTTAATTCAGAAAAGTTATACCCTCCATGACTCCTGGTCGTGTTATAATATCAATTTAACATACCGAATGCACTGTAAAAGTAAAGACTAGAAGTTCACCCAATAATAGCATAGGCAGTGCCATATCCTCCATGTGGTTATGGAGAAACTAATGATGTGAAAACCTTGACTTTCAGGAATTGTGATAATCATGGAATTCAATATCTGTAGAGATGTTCCAGTGGTTGTGGCCCATTACTAAAACGGCCAGCGGAAGACCCCCACACACACCCCTGACAGGAAGCTCAACATACACTGCCCAGAACTTACTCCACATTCCCCATGTCCTGTTTCCATCATTACCTTTAGGTTTCGTTTGCTTCACTCTAGACTCTTCTCTATGAACATCAACTCTCCCAAAGCGCCTACAAAGACGGGCAAACATGTCTGTGGATATATCCTTTGGACACTAAGAGAAAAAGTAGGGAATTGGTTGTCACAACGATACTGGTGACATCACAGGGATTCCAAGAAGTCTCTAGGAGACAATAGAATGTCCACGAAGGGACGGCTGATGTCATGGATAACAGACTTTGCCTCCCTGCTAATGTTCTCCCTGTACTGAGCAAAAGCTTATGGACCCTTTTCAGGTGACTTCCCTGTGGCATAGCCACTGAGCACCGCATGCTTCCAAAGCCAAATTTGGCTCTAGGCTTGTTTGGAAAAACCTAAGTCATTGCTATGTATCTAAATGAGTGCTTCCTCCCCAATCCCTGCACAGAAATGTTTCATCCTACCTCAAATTCTCCTCAGTCAGCAATATTACCCATTAAAGATTACTGAGAAATCACACCAGTTCCTATAAGTAGCCAAAGAGGTCTCCTGTCTCATCATGTGCAGGTGCAGGAAATCACACCCAGAAATAACATGTAGGGTAGGTTGCAATGTGGGTGTGTGTTATAGGTACAACCTGAAGCTTTGTGCTTAACATTTGACAGTTGCCACCAGATTCCTTAGGAGAAAGAATTGCATTCATTATGGTCCTGGCAACAATGTGGTGATCTGTTAGCAGAGGAAACTGAAATATTGGATCCACCAGTGAATGCACCCTCAGGCTGAGTGTGGGGCTCTCCTCTTTGCACTTAAGTTACCAAAGCAGGATTGCTTACAGGCCTCTCTAAGCTATAACGTGTGATTTCATCTGAAAAATAAAATAGTCATCAGATGTGGGGGGGGGGGGATGCAGCCAAAGGAGTAGGACAAGCCTAGAGACATAACTCAGTGGACAGAGTAAGAAACAAGTATCTTTACTCCTGTTTCATGGATCACCCCACAAAACACAAAAGCATCTATCGTACTAAAAAAAAAAAAAACAGTTATTTTATTGAATGCATACACTAATACTGTTTACAGTATTAGTGGCAAAGCTCAGATTTTGGGGGCAGATCCATGACTTGAACTATCTTCCTGACAACATATAAAGCAATAAATAAATAAATAAATAAATAAATAAATAAGAAAAAAACACAAAAATAAAAAACACAAAAAGCACAAGCCTCTCATGTGAAGTTACAGAAGAGTGATCCAGTGGTCACTTCTGACCAGGCCATTTTAGCTATGACAGTGCATAGTGAACCTTAATTTGATGGGTCCTACATAAAGCTTTGTGCAATATTGTCATTTTAACAAACCTCATCCAGAACATACATAACAACACAGGATATGATTGCCATGTCCTTGCTGTGTATCAAGTTATTTTTCTGTGTCCTTGATTGTCAGGCATATTACAGCAACAATCTGAGATGGCTGGTAGACTTGGAAGAAAGTGGATATGAAAGATCCCCGTTTGATATCAGTACAGCCATTTCTTAAGCATGAGAATCTTTTAAGCTGGCCCTCGCTTAGCCCGTAGACGTTAGACAATAGACCAGAAAGTACAGAGAGCACATTCCCACCCACTCTCTAGGAAGCTGCCCGACCATAAGAACAGAGGGTATAGAACATATTTACTGCAGGGCAATTACAAGACAGGAAACATCTCTGGGAAGCTGACTGACCACTATAGAAGTGAGATGTCCTTGGTACTGAATGCAGCTGTGCTATAGGCTGACATAGCTATAGCCTTGTCCTGGGAACTCCAGAAGAGAAACACCTGCCAAGACAGATATCCTTGATCCTTGTCCTGGGAACCCCAGGATAAGAAAACATATATCAAGTCAGACGTCCTTGGTACTGAAATAGCTGCATTGATGTGGTCATGGCCTTATCCCAGGAATTCCAGGACGAGAAACATCTGCCTAGTTATCCTTGGCACCGAAATAGCTGAGCTAATGAAACTGTGTGATCGTAAATGACTGTTTAAGCTGTACATTTCTGTTGTTCGAGGTTCCTCACATCCCTCCTGCGTGTGGACCATGTCGAGCCCCAGTGCATTGGTGTCCCAAAGTAAACCTCTTGTTTTTACATCAAGACTGAGTCCTGTGTGTTCATGGAGTGGTGATTGTCCTCAGGACTGGAGCGAGAGTCTCCTCTGTCTGAGGGTCTTTCAGATAAAGCTATAGTTGTGGGTTACACACCTCAATTCTCATTGGCTAATGCTGTCCTCACAGTCCTTGGAGGCCCCTTTGTAAGACTACCTGTTGGAAAGTAGAAGCAGCTTTATTTGAGCTCAAAGTGAACCTGACGAGCAGCGTAGAGAACAAGATGGGGTAATTGAGAACCTGTCTAAAACCAGCACAGAAACCCACCCTTCATTCAAAGTATTATCTACCAATTCTTGAATTTTTACCATTCTCTGCCAACCAGTCTTTCATTAAGGAAAGGTAGAAAAAAACTGGAAATGATCTTTCTATTCTAAGGACCTTGATCTGTCTTTCCTTTGGTCCACGTTAAGAACAAATGAAATGGGTATCACCATCTGAACAACTTAGTATCACCTACTCAGCATTTCTAGCCTAATACTGTGCCTATGGCAATCTCAAGCTTCCCTGAGTGTTGCTGACCCAGCAAGAAGAATGAACAACTGAGGTCAAACCCCAGTGAACCTTTCATGGGTTAGAAGAAAGCCATCAGAGATACTGCACTTCTTTGTCCTTAGATTAAATCAAGATGATACAACGTTAATCTATTGGGCTATTCAACTATACATCTTCCTCACAACCCCACCTATCTGAGTTCATTGCTTGGCAGAATTCATGCCCCACCATCCTAGATATTTCTTGATTCATTGCTGCCAAGGGCCAGGTTTCCTGAGTTTTGTTTTTTATAGAATTGGGTGTAGTCAATCATAGTTGCCCTTGTAAGAAATGACAAATATCTATAATAACTGACCACACTGTACTTGTGTACAGTAGTGGAAAATTCAGCATAACTGAGGAGTGGGAAATCACCACTGTGTCCTGGCCTTTCTCTGCCCATATCACAGCTCACAGGCGGCTGGGGCAAACCTTGAGTTCCTCTGTAGAAACAGAGTGATGTTGAATGGACACTGAGCAGGCAGAGCAACACAGCTGAGGCAACTCAATTCCAGCAACAAATGCATTATGTGTTTCCCATCTTAACAGCTCCTTTTGAGGACTTGTCCCCACACCTAGCTTAAACAGAGCAATTTTCATACATGCCCGCCTGCTATTTCATATTGTTGCTGTAATACGCCTCCACATCATAGATTTCAAAAAATATATACCTAACACTGAGAAGGGTGATGCTTGTCAACAGCTAGTGCGTTGGGGGCCCAGGTACGGTCACAAATAACCAGGACACAGGGGATGCAGAGCAAAGGCAGATGCAACTGCATGCGGCTACAAGCTTATTAACCCTTATACAGGCATGAATATGCATTACCTCACATTCCCTTTTGGCAAGATATAATAAGGTCGTTATTCCCATGATACCAGGAACGACTGAGGCAAGACTAGGCAAAGAAGTAAGAGTAAGCTAAGGATTCTCCTTAAAATATCTGTATAGCAAATCACCCCTCTTCCTAGTATCACAATCTACTTGTCATAACCCAGAGAGCATGAGAGCTGCTTCCACAAAAAACGGACACAGTACAGCATAGTGTAAGGTAAAGTGAGAAAAACATTTCCTTCTCAAGGGCAGCGTTCCAGCCCCTGCTTGCATCTCTCAGCCATCTTTCCTTGATCCTGTCTGGGAAGTGTATCTCAGTGACTCCACAATTTCTCTCTTTGTCCTTTTGTTTTAAAAGTAACACTTTCTATAACATAGCTAATTGTCCTTGAAGGGGTTTAATCATGCAAAAAGAAAGCAATATAATATATAATGTATGCAACCTTTAATGAGTGTATCTATTTTCTTAGGGGTATTATTCAGATACCTTTCCAGATCTGGATTTAACTTTGGTAATTGTTATCTGTCTACAAAATCAACAATATCGAATAAATATTCCAGTTTTCTGGCGTAAAGTCCTCGGGAGTAAGAACTAATGATTTTGGAATTTGCTCGGTGTCTATTCTTATGTCCCTCATTTCATTTCTGATGTTTAATTCATGTATTGTCTCTCTTGTGCATTGTTAGTTTGAGGAAGGGGTTGTCTCTCTTGTGGATCTTCTCAAAAAAAAAAAGAGGAAGAAAAGAAAAAGACAGCTCTTGCTTTCCTTGACTTTGTATTTTTCTCTTTGTTTCTAAAGGCTTGATTTCAACCCTGAGTTTACTCCTTTCATCAGATCCTACCAGACTCTCTATGGGATGAGGCTTTGCCTCACTTGGTAACAGCAGCATGGAAAAAATGAAGCTTCTGCTGATCTCTGTTGTGGTGTTGCACATCACAATCTCACCGAAAACCATGCATAGCCTGGTTTTAGGCTCTATTAAAGCAGCCCAGTATTTCAGTGTTACCTGCAAGGTGCCATGGAACGGTAGTAACATAATTCTGCATGCACATCGACAGGTTTCTCCACGGTCTTCTGGGTCATTTGATAATAATTTATAGTGAGTTCATGGATGAACACACACACACACAAACACACACACACACACTTTACTTACATGGTGCATATTCTTTGCACACCAAAAATAAAGTGAGCGTTACTGAAAATGCACCAATAGTGCAATCGATGGAGGGAGCTGTGGGGAAGTTGGGGCTTAGAGTTACTTAAAAGACTGGATGCAGATTCTCCTTCTATTGGAGGAGAAACTTGATAGACAATGTGGTTCTTTATTTTCTTTCTCTAGAGCACACAGGACTAGGGTGGCAGCTAGGGCTTTGAGCATGTTTGGCAGGTACTGTAGCACTGAATTAAATCCTAGGGCTGGAACCCTATTAATCATCTAGAACAATTACAGGGCAGGCTGGATGACGACACTCAGCTGACAATGTGGACATCTCAAGACAGTCACTGGACAATGGCTGACACACTTGTCTGAAGACTGGAAATGTTTCTCGATCTTGGAGAGGAAAGAAGGACCCTCCAACTACACTGTCCTCTAAGGAAGTTTATTCAGGTGAGGGATGACAGGGACTGTTTTGTCTCACGTCACACATGTCAGTAGAAAATATCCTAGGTATTGGATGGCGCTGTTAGCATTAACAGAACAAAGCACATAGTGTTGGGAAGGATAATAAATTATGAGTAGGATTAGAAAACCCCAAGCCTCTTCCAGGCTCTAGGAGAGCAAAAAAAAAAAAAAAAAAACCAGGAAATACAGCATTAATGGGATAGTTTGGTTAAATCTAGTTACTAGTTTCTATTGTGATACCTATTGTCAGTGCCTGTGCCGACAGTGTGTGAATATCGGGTGTAGGTTTGTGGGGTTGAAAGAAAACACGTACACGGGTCACCCCTTTTTAGCGAGTGCCACCAAGGCTTTACTGAGATCTCCTTGTATACCAGAGGCAAAAGCCGTGGAAAAACAACAAGGCAGGTGAAAATCCCCAACCAGGAAATTAGGACAAGTCTGTGAGGTGAAAGTTCCAGCCCAATCAGGGGCATAAACAGCTTCTTAAAAACAAGAAGCAGGAAAGCTCAGTGGGGAGGAAGGGTGCCATGGAAAATCCCAGCCCCAAATCAGGGGCTAAGAGCAGCTGTCAAAGGTGTAAACAATTTCTTCCTATAGCAGGCTGAAAGGCTCAGCGAGGGGGGAGGGAAACACCAAGGTAGGGCCCAACAGGAGCCTTCAATGGTGGCTCTAATGTTTCACTTTCCTATGCCAACTGGCCTGCACACTGTTTCTAGCACCATAATGATTTCAAGTCTTCCTCCTAAGGAATTTTGTGGCAACCGTTGAATGCTAAGCACAAGGCTTCATGAGTGTTCCCCTAACACACACCCATGTTGCAACCTTCGATGCAGGCTATTTCTTGATGTGATTTCAAGCACCTGTACATAATAAGACAGGAGAACATTTTGAGTGCATATTCAAACTGGTATTATTTCTCAGGAATTTTTAATGGCTAATATTGGTGAAGAAGGATAATTTGAGTTAGGATGAGACATTTTTGGGCAGGATTTGGAAGGAAACATTCATTTAGATGCATAGGAATTACTAAGGTTTTTATAATCAAGCCTTGAGGAAAATTTGGCTTTGGAAGCAGGAGATGTTCAGTGGCTCTGCCCCGGGAAAGTCTCCTGGAAAGGACACCTCAGCTTATGCTCAGTACAGGGAGAACATTAGCAGGGAGGCAAAGTCTGCTCCCCATGACATCAGCTGTCCCTTCTATGACACTCTACTGTCTCCTACAGAGTTCTT
The DNA here is from genome assembly GCF_021556685.1 of Rattus norvegicus. Lineage (NCBI taxonomy): Eukaryota > Metazoa > Chordata > Mammalia > Rodentia > Muridae > Rattus > Rattus norvegicus. The sequence goes on from NC_141552.1 coordinate 24,855,017, forward strand.
GGCGTCCTCTGTCACCAATGTTGTAGTGACAACCAGTGCCCTAGTTTCTCTCAGTCCGAGTCTGGCAGATACATCCTAAGACATGTTTTCCAGTCTTAGAAGTGTTTTGGGAGGGGGGATGTCGATTGTGGAGAGACTAGGGTGAAGGAGTCTGACCTTTCGTCTCAAGGAAATGATGGACAAAGAAAGTGGTTCTGGGGAATGTGGAGTAAGTTCTGGGCAGTGTCTTTTGAGCTTTCTGTGGAGGTGGGGTGGGGGGAGGGATGGTGGGCGTCCTGCAAGCTTAAGCTGACCTTTCTAGCAATTGGCCACAACAACTGGAGCATCTGCAAAGGAATTGAATTTCAATGAAAATCACAATTCCTGAATGTCATGGATTTCAGAACATTAATTTTCCTATCCCCAAAGAAAGGATATGGTAAGGCCAATGCTACTATTCTGTGAACTTCTGGCCTTTACTTTTAAAGTTGATTTGTGGCTTGTTTTTTGTTTGTTTATTTATTTATTTAGTGGGTAATATTATTTATTGCCAAAGTCAAACATCTGGGTTACATCCTGGGACCCACATGACAGAAGGAGAGAAATGGCTCCTGAAAGTTGTTTGGTCATGTACTGCACACACACACACACACACACACACACACACTCACACACACACACAGACACTCACACTCATACACACACAAACTTTTACGCAATAGTAATTTTTCTTAGAGTCTGATATAATTGGTTCTAATACAAAGACAGCCTGAGTGTAGTTACTATATGATTAAATAGTACTCATGCTCTCAGGAACAGAGTTTAAAGTTTATAGGTACCTAATAAACTTGCATTGGGACATATAAAGAACATTTAAATGTTCAGCAGAAATACAAAGAACAACTAATTTAATTTGTTAAAAGTGAAAGCTTATACAATTCTGAAGGTTTTTATGCTGGTTTTATTATACATGTAACTATGAAAAGAAAACATACATACTTGATCAATGAAATGAGGAAGAGTGATTTAATGAACAGAAAAATGGATGGAACTTCAAAATTTCCATGATTACATATTATCTATTTAATTCCCTCCACAACAGCAAGAAACGGACATTATTATTTATGCGACATTACAGATACATAAACCGAGAAAATATTGTTTGGCCTGATTTTCTGAGCTTCCTTAAAGGTTTAGTTAATTGACAGAACTGTCCTTTAAAATTAGGGTCCATATTCTTCTGTTTTAAATGTGTGACACTTTTATCTTTTTTTCTCCATCTTTATTAAATTGGGTATTTCTTATTTATATTTCAATTGTTATTACCTTTCTGGGTTTCCAGGCAAACATCCCCCTTACCCCTCCCCCTCCCCTTCTCTATTGGTGTCCCCTCCCCATCCTCCTCCCATTACCACCCTCCCCCCAACAATCCCTTTCACTGGGGGTTCAGTCTTGGCAGGACCAAGGGCTTCCCTTTTATTTCTAGTGGGTGCTGCTCTCCCTGCTCTGTGGGAAGTGGATGGGGGAAGGCCCGGGCCTGAGCTGAGTTGGAACTGGGGTAGAAAGGCATAGGGCCTCCTAGGTGAGAATGCCAAACCACCACTGCTGCTGCAGCCACCATGGAGAAGCCCTTGTTCCTGCTGCAGGGAGGAGAGTCTGGTGCCCACAAGATGGCTGAAGGGGAGCTGAGAGTGGACAGCTTCATCACCGGCCTGCTGGAGGTATGAGGGTATCGTCCGGGAAAAATTGTGCAGATGACTGGAGCAGAAGTCCGAGGGCTGTGTATCACGTCTCGTGAAATCTTTCTTAGCCAGCCAACAGCTGTGAACACAGGTTTCTTTTGGAGAGCAGGCCTGTGCAGGCCCAGAACCTAGGTGGGACAGTTCAAGCTACCCTTTTTCCATGGCCAATCTCAGATCATATTCAGAAAGTATTTCTTGGGCTAAAGAGATGGCTTAGTGGTTAAGAGCACTGACAGCTCTCCCAGAGGTCCTGAGTTCAAATCCCAGCAACCACATGATGGCTCACAACCATCTATAATGAGATATGATGCCCTCTTCTGGTGTGTCTGAAGACAGTCACGGTGTACTTGTATATAATAAATAAATAAATAAATTTTAAAAAAAAAGAGTATTTCTTCCAGGTGATGGATTTCCAATTTATGGAATTGAACTAACTTACTGATGGTGGAAGTGACACAGAGAGTTAAAGTACAGAAGGAATAATCCAGAATGTCCACCAACAGTTGCTGTCACACCAGGACTTTTAAAAGCTCAGCTGCTAGAGAAGCAATGTAGTCTTTGGTTATTCTCAAGCTTAGGTCTTCTAGTCATTATAAGCTGACCATGACACAAAAAGAGTCATCTATATCAAAATAGAGAATAGTAACTAGATTCACACCACACTATCACATCACTACTGTATTTGAGGTTTTCAGTTAATATCTAAGAACCTGGAAGAGGCCTGGGTCTTGCTACACAAACTCATGATTTATGTCCCCATTGTCAACTGAGATTCTTCATGCAGCCTGGGGTCAAGGAGGTCATCCCACAAAGCACAAAACACCCATCTCAGATAAACATGTATGGTTTATTGAATCCAAAACATCCATGAATTTCAGGACACAATTAAATGTTGAAACCTAAGGATAATAGATAGAGAAGAGAATTAAGATTTCTAGTTCATAGATCCAGTAAACACCTTCAACAAATCATAGCAGCAAACTTCCATAAGGTAAAGAAAGAAAAGGCCATAAAGGTACAACAAGCCTACAGAACATCAAACTAATTGTACCAGAAAAATTCCTCCATTCACATAATAATTAAAACGCTAAATGCACAGATCAAGAAAGAACATTAAAAGGGGTAAGGTATAAATATCTAGTAACAAATAAATTCAGACGTATCTGAATTACACCAGACTTCTCAACAGAGATTCTAAAAGTCAGAAAATCTTGGGCAGATGTACTGCAGACACAGGCTCCTATATCCAGCATAATCCTCAATCACCATAAAAGGAGGAACCAGGATATTTCATGACAAAACCAAATTTAAAGAATTCTTTTCTGTAAGAAAGCACAACAGAGGCTAATAGGAGGAAAACTCCAAGACAATGAACTAAACTATACCCAAGAAAAACCAAGAAATTAATCTTCTCTCAATAATTTAAAAAAAGAGAAGCACACAAACATAATTTCACCTATAACCAGAAAAAGAAGAGAATGCAGCAATCATTGGCTTTAATATCTGAACAGATCTTCTTTTCCTAATCCCCAAGCTCCCAGGGGCCAAACTGCCAGCCAAAGTGTATGCAAGGATGGCTCTATGGTTCAAGGTGAGGCCTGTAGCCCCACCAAAGGCAGATCCTAGAGGTGTGAGGTGGGAATGGATATGTGTGGGTGGGGGAGCACTGTCACATAGGCAAAGCTGAGCAGAAATGGGATGTCAATTTGATGAGGGGATTCTGGAAAGCAGGACAACAGTTGAAATGTAAATAAATAAAATAACCGATTAATAAAAAATAGCCAAAAATAAAATAACAAGTAAAAAGGTAAATGAAAATTAAACCAAACCAACCAAACAAACAAACAAAAATCCCTGAAGTGGATTGGCCTAATTCTGCTTGTATTTTAATGCTAATTTGTGGAACTCAGGACTGGTTAACCCCAAATAACTGACCCTGTTCCCAGTTAACTGTGATTATAAAGAAGCCAACAGCCAACAGCTGCACAGCAGAGAGATGGGGGAGGTGAGCTTTGAGGGCTTTGCTAGAGAGGATCATGAGGAGGGAAGAAGGAGGAAGAAGCTGCCAGAGAATAAAGGAAGAACTTGTGTGATGGAGAGGAGAGAGGAAGAGGACAGCAGCCATGGTTAAGGGAGAGGAGAGCCTGGTCCTGAGGGCTGTCCAAGTGCAACCAAGAGCAGCCAAGATGCTACACAGTCAGTAAGAGTTGAGCGTTATTGTTTGGAAAGTAGATCTCGTACCATGGAGGGCAGGCAGCTGCACAGCTACTGTGCTTACTAATGCACACTAAAATAAATTTAACAAAATATGTATAACCAGTAAGACAACTCTGTAGAGGATCCTAAAAGGAATACTTTAGTTTGAAGGGAAGGACAAAATACCAGAGAACACAGGGGATAAATTAATAAAACTAGGAAAGTTAATCAAAGAAGACTGGGAAAACCACAAAAATTAACAAAATGACAAAATTTAATACATAGGTTTAAATAATAATTACATATCACTAAACTCAATATCTAGGGTGGTGGGGCATGAATTCTGCCATGATCTGAACTCAGAAAGGTGGGGTTGGGAGAAACATGTCTGGTTAAATAGTCCACCCACATTGTGACAATGTGATTTAATCTAAGGACAAAGAAGTGGAGCATCTCTCATGGCTTTCTTCTAACCCCTTGAAAGGATCACTGGGGTGTGGCCTCAGTACTTCATACTTCTTGCTGGGTCAGCGAAACTCAGGGAAGCTTGAGATTGTCATAGCACAGTATTAGGCTAGATATACTGAGTAGATGATACTAAGTTGTTCAGATGGTGATATCCATTTGCATGTGTTCTTAATGTGGACCTAAGGAAAGAGAGATCAAGGTCCTTAGAATAGAAGGAACATTCCCAGTCCTTTTCTACCATTCCAGACTGAAAGGCTGGTAGGGAGAAAGTGGTAAATAATAAAGAATTAATAGATGATGCTTTGAATGAAGGGTTGGTTTTTGTGCTGGTTTTAGACAGGGTCTCAAGTATCCCATGTTGCCCTCTCCCTGGCTGGCCCGGTTCACTTTGAACTCAGATAAACCTGCTTCCACTTTCCAATAGATAGTCTTACAAGAGGGGCCTCCGAGGTCTCTGAGGACAGCATTAGCCATTGACAGTTGAGGTGTGCAACCCACAACTATAGTTTTAGCCACTTTGTTCCATGTCTACCAGCTATTTCAGATTGTTGCTGTCTATGCCTGACAATCAAGGACACAGAAAAATAACCTGATAGAGAGCAAGGACATGGTGATCACATCCTTGCCTCTGCTGTATGTTCTGGATGAGGTTTGTTAAAATTCCAATATTCCAAAAAGCTTTATATAGGGCCCATCACATTAAGGGTTACTATGCACTGTTTCATCTAAAATGGCCTAATCAGAAATGAACGCCAGACAACACTTCCTGCGAAGTTCCTATGAGAAGCTTAAGTTTTTTGTGTTTTTCTTCTTCCTTCCTTCCTTCCTTCCTTCCTTCCTTTATTTCTTTCCTTCTTTCTTTCTTTCTTTCTTTCTTTCTTTCTTTCTTTCTTTCCTTCTTTCTTTCTTTCTTTCTCTCTCTCTCTTTCTTTCTTTCTTTCTTTCTTTCTTTCTTTCTTTCTTTCTTTCTTTCTTTCTTTCTTTGCTTTATAGGTTTAGAGGAATGTATTTTGGGCCACGGACCTGCCCCTAGTATCTTAGCTATGGATGTGATCAATCAGTGTTAGTGTATGCATTCAATAAAATGTCCATTTTTGACTAAGGTAGATGCTTCTCTGTTTTGTGGGGTGACCCATTGTCAATGTGTAGTGAGTTGGGGCCCTGGGTATGGTCACATACCCCCAGGACACAGGGGGTGCAGAGCAAAGGCATAAGAAACTGCATGCAGTTGCAAGCTTTATTAATCCTTATTAAGCTAAGAATATGCATCACTACAATTTTCATTGTGTCAAGATACCATAAGATTATTATTCCCAGGATACCAGGAACAATGAGGGAAGAATAAACAAAGAAAGATGAATAAACAAAAGCTTCTTCTAAAAATATTCATATAACAAATAACCTCTCTTATTATAATCAAAATATACTCACCATTACCAAGAGAGCGTTAGAACCACTTCCACAGAAACGGGACACAGCAGAACATAATTTAAGGCCAAGTGAGAAAAACATTTTCTTCTCCAGGGCGGCATTCCAGCCCCTACTTGAATCTGGCACCAGGCCTTTCTTGACCCTGCCTGGGAGCTGCATCTCTATATCTTAACAATTCCTTCTTTTTTCTTTTGTTTTAAAGTAACACTTTACATAACATAGCTAAAGGTCCTTGTAGGGGTTTAGTCATGTAAAAATAAAGCAACATAATACATAATGTACATAAGATTATGGCAAAACTAGTTCCTCCCATGCTATGGAAAATCCTTTGAAGCCAAGCCTTGGGATCTAATCCTGTCAATTGATCAGCCAATAATTTCGCTATTTCCATAGGGGTAGTATCTTCTAGCTGTTTACCAGAAGACATTCAAACATCATATTTCAAGGCATTAATTACTTTTGAAGCACTTTCATTACCCTCTAAATAGGCTTGAATAAACTTCCAATCATGTTCTGTGTCATTATCCATATATTTACTAACAGACAAGTAGTAGGATTTCATCAGGATAAGCAATATAAGCCCGATAACTGGCATTGTCCGCAGCAGAAGAAACCATGAGTAAAACACACATTGCTAAGAATAAGTGCTCAGCAGTAAAGGACTTTCCTGAAGGAGACAAAATTATTCCTTTCAGTGCTTAATCGCTTCACCTGACCCCACATAGGTAATAGGGTTGTCACTGCACGGATCCTTATCCATTGTTGTTTGTGGACACTAAGAGAAGCCAGGGCCTCAGTAATGGAGGACACCTCCTCATCTCCTGAGAACATCCATCAGGAGAAAATGTAGCTGGTTTAACTGGATTCCTTTGAGGGTAGGGAGCAGTTCTTATTATTCTGTGCTTAGATCCATCTCCCGGGTAACCAGAATAGTCTCCCATCCTGTAATGAGACAAAACCCTCTCCCCTATATACAATGATGTCCCTTCCTGCCATTCAGCATCCCGGGCAATTTTTATCCATACTGTCTGTTCCATGCCTTCTGGGGGGAAGTTCAACAAAGTGTCTATCGGCTTTTGATATAACTTCACCTTGTGGTAAATTAAGAAAATTAATAACGTATAATGCTTGTGCCAATATAGCCCTGGGACTGGTCTGCAAACTCCATTCAGGTTGCATAAGGCCATCTCTTTTCCCCCTTTTTAATTTTATAATTTGTCATTTCAGGGTATGGTGAATTCTTTCAACAAAAGCTTGTCCTTGTTTATTGTGTCCTGTACCAGTAATATGTACAATAGGATATCGTTGACAAAATTGTTTATATTGATAAGAAATATATGTTGGTCCATTATCAATTTTAATTTTAGAAGGCAGTCCCATAACAGCAAAAGTTTCCAATAGATGCTGTATAACATGAGCAGTGCGTACTCCTGGCAATGGTGTAGCCCACACAAATTTTGAAAAATTATCTATGCTTACATGTATATGTGAAAGGCGACCAAACTCAGAAATATGGGTTATATCGATCTGACACGATGTATTAAGTTGCATCCTTCTGGGATTAATTTGAGATGGAATACATTTTATACGTGAAGACTGACACATAGGACAATTAGCAATAATTTGTTTGGCTTAAGAATAGGGAAGCTTATATTTAATATGTAAATATCCTGTATTGGCATGATTATGACTGTGTTCTTCTGGGGTAGCAAATGCCACTAATTGATCTACCATATGATTGCCAAGTGTTAAAGATTCTGGAAATTTTGAATGTGATCTAGTATGTGTAATGAATATTCTAGAGTTTCATAATAACAATAGTCCTTTAATATGTGAGAATAACATTTAATATAGGCTTAGATGTAGAAACAACAGCAGTCGCAATATTCTGTACTACTCCTACAACATAAGCGGACTCAGCTATAATATTTTTACATCATGAGTAAAATCCTGGAATACATTAATTACCGCTAATAATTCATTTTGTTGTACTGACCCAAAAGAAGATTCTTGTCCCCAAAATTAATCTTTGGTCCAATAAGCCATCTTGGTGTTAGAACCATCTGTAAACACAGTAAAGGCTGATGGTAATGGATCAACAGAAATTAGTGTATTTATCAAATTTTTTTTTGTTTTTTAAAGCAATCCCACAATTTACTATGGGGAGGATGAAATTCAATATTTCCAGTGTAAGAAATCATGGCTAATTGAAAAACCTCAGACATCTGCATTAAATATTCCACTTTATCTTTCCTTAATGGGAAAACAATAGCAGCACAATCATATCCCCACAGTGTAACAGGTCTTTGTATGCCTTGCTGAATAATTAAAGAAATTTGTTCCTCATAATTTGTTAATGTTTGGTTAAAGTTTTATTTAATTTATATCCATTCTAAAGGCAACTCATCCTGAGCGAAAGTGCCTGTAGGATATTCAAGAGTATTTAAACATATAATTTAATAACTCTATCTGGATCAATACATGCCAAATATGCATCTTTCCATTTTCAGAAAAGATACCCTTGCATGCCTTCATATAAGCATTAATATCCCCAGCCTCCTTTATAGGTAATAATGCTCTCCTGTACTCTTCATCAGCATTTTCAAAAGCAAGCATTTGCAGCAGTTGTCCTCCAGCTTCCTCTCCTACCATTGTTCTTTCCAATGTTAATTTTAATATACATAAAAACTTAATACATGGTTCATAGAAAGCTACTACCTTTTTCAACCAACCAGTATCATCCTTTATAATAAGTCGGTTGGGCCACACCTTGAATCAATGCTGGCCTAATTATAGGAAAAGAAAAAGCAGGTGAATTTGTCATCATCATCTTGTGAATCTAATGGTCAACATGCCATCCTCGGGAAAGGACTTAGAAAAACCTGCTTCAGGCAGTGGTGCAGAGGGCAAAACTTTTACTTTCGTTTTGTCTTAATGAAGCTCTAGCTTCTTGTTCTGTATTCGTTATTCCCCTGTCTGCATTCATGGCCTTGAACACAGTAAAAATTACAGCCCAAAGAGACCAGAAATTGGAATCTTTTTGCCCTGCCTGACAGCCTTTTTCACCTTAACTTTCACTTTGACCTAGATATCAGAATCCCTGGAACCCTCGTCAGGGAATCATAGAGTTTACTCTTGCTGTCTCTAAACACTTTTCTAAACCAGACTATGAGACATGAATTCCCTGAACTCTTAAAGATGCTTAAGCATAGCGAGATGAAGAGAAGATTTATCTTGTCCCATTTCCTTGTAATAAAATGTACTTACCTTATCTGACTGTCCAGACTTACCTTCAGGGACCCTGTTCCAGTGCCATAGGTCGACGTCTAGGGAGTTGGGAGCCATGCGTCCGGTCTCATTCCTTTCTGTGTTTCCCGATGCTCAGTGGCCATGCCACTCCAGCATGCTTTGAAATGAACCAGTCCGGAACCACCACCACCACCACCACCACCACCACCACCACCACCACCACCACCAATTTGGTTTTGTAAATAAAGTTTTATTGACATCGCCATACTCAGCATTTACATCCTGTTCAGTGCTGCTTCTGGCTGCAGCTGCAGGGCTTAGGAGCCACAGAGCCCTTTAGGCTCCCAGAGCTGAGAGCATTGACCATTAGCCTTGTTTGTGAAAGAGGTGACTGACCCCTGTGCTCGAGGTGGCCTTTCCGTGCCCCTTAACCCATAGCATAGGTCTCTGTGCCATCCTCTCCCTTTGCTATGGTGTGCACTTCCTGGTACATTTCCGTTAGCTCTTGACATTTCCAGAGCATTGGTCTTGCAAATTGAATTTGCATGGCACCAGGAATAGACCTGATAGCAGGGTGTGGGACACTCCCTATGGGGATCCTGCCCAGGGGCATAAGCTTACTTTTCCAGTCAACTCCCTGAACAGTGAGCCTTTGTGGGACAAGGTACTTCACGACATGACTTGACCTCTCTGCAGTGCACCCAATCCCTGCTTGGCTCAGATGTCCCCCAAAGAGATTGTGTGTGTGTCCCCAGTAGAGGCAGCACTCTGTGTGGTGGCATTGACATGGCATCCAGGAAAGTCAAAACCAGAGGGACATGTCGGGCAGTTGGAAGCAGATGTCTGTGTCCATGGAGAGAAGGATGGACTAGACACTCCTACAGGGGGTGAGCTGAGAAGCACTTCCTTGGCTTTTTCACAGCCGTGTAGGCTGCATGCCATGCTGTGTACCCATGCTGTGCTGAAGCCCCAGACTTTGAGTCTCCCACAGCTGCTGTGTCCTGGGGCCAGGGTAGGATTAAGCAGACTTCAGCAGGAGAAAGGTGAAAACCCTGGTTGCGGGGTTGGGATGGCACAGTCATAAAACTCCTGCACATGAGGCCCCTGACTTAGAGCCGTATAGCAGCTGTGACAAGCCAGCTCTGGGGACACTCATCTGCAATGCCAGGCCATGGGGGGTAGAGGCAGTAGGATCAGTTGTTTAATTATCCTTGGCTACACGGCAAGTTCGAGGCCAGCCTGGGCAACTTTGTCTATGAAAATAAGACAAACCTAGGTCTTGACTCTGAGCATCACTGCCTGTACCTGACACGGTTGCCCCACCCCAGGTAAGAAACCCCTCTGTCCAGAGGCCATAACTGCAGGAGACCCCTGGCCAAGTGTCTATACCGCGCCTTGTTTGACTGGACTGTGCTGAGGACCAACCACACTCTCAACAGGAAGGACATGGGAGAGGCTGTTTCTGTGAGGTCCCAGGCCCTGAGACGGCCAAGAATAAACCCTGTCCTTGGGAAAGCCATGGAGACTAGGAACCCACGGGATCTCTGCAAACACCAGGGCTGGCAGGGGACTCTCATCCTCTACAGCAGCTGCTCTCAATCTGTGGGTTCTACATCAGAGCTCCTGCACACCAGACATTTACATTACAGTTACTCACAGTAACAAAGTGACACTTATGAAGTAGCTCTCCAATAAGTTTATGTTGGGATGACAACGACATGAGGAACTGAAATAAAGAGTCACAATTTTAGGAACGGTAAGAACCGCCATTATATAGGAACCCAGGCATCTGCACTCATTGCTGGAAGTGTGATAGGCTAGACTTCACCCTCAGCGATGCCAGCATGTGGGCACCAAGCCCAGGTTCCACCCCAATGCTTCCTGGATATGTGCAGGCCTGGTTCCATCAAGAAGTAATAAAGGAACCCTTGGTAAAAAACACTGGGTACCAAACAGGTCAGGAAAAGACACCCCCTCTGCTGCAACTCCTCTCAGGAGGGCTAGTCTTTCCAGGAGGCCCCGGCTATAACCAAACATTGTCTCCCAGTGCTTGCCCATTGGTGTCTTGGCCATTTTCAGATTTGAGGACTTTGAACAGAATAGCTTCCAGCAGATTTGCATCAATGAATCCAACAAGTAGTTGCAGTCCTACTTCACCCAGCACATCTTCAAGCTGGAGCAGGTGAGAGTGGACACCTATTCCCCAGCCCAGCCCAGCCATCACCCTGAATGTCAGCTGTGTCCCTCAGTATCAGCAGGATGGGGCCTGGGCACCGTAGGTTCCCCAGGACCTAAAGCTATGTCCTTGAACTCAGTGCCATGCTCAGCCCTTCCAGCCTCTTTCAACCCTTCTGGAAGCTCAACTGCTCCTGCAGCAAGGCAGCAGTGTGCACATTCTGTCACGTCATTTGTGTGTGTCTACAGGAGGTCAGAGCCTGTCCCCTCTGGTCCTTTCTTTTGCTGTATTTGCCTTTCTGAGGAGGCAGCACCCACAGGTATGGGAGGCAACCACATGCATATTCTGCAGCCATGTCTGATTCCTCTGAGGCTCAGTCCCACTTACACACCTACCCTCCAACCTCCCCCCTCCATGTCACCCCTGGGGCTCTGTAAACCTTCCTGCTTTCTGTCTTTATATAACTGGTGACACTGCAGCCCTCAGTGGTGTCATACAGTGTTAGTTTGTCTTTGCACTGCCTGGAGGTCTGACTTAGGAGAATGGCTACCATTCTCATTCCTGTTCAAGGGTCAGAATCTGAATCCTATGTAAGGCTGAATAATATTCCAGCACATGGCTGGGCCATGTTGAATTCACACAGTCACCTATGGATTTTATGTTTTGGCTTGTAAACACACACATATAAGACTCAAGTGACACCCAAGTGGAGAATTGCTGGAGTCCTCCATGGCTTTCTGAACTGTCTGAGAGACCATCCTGTCCACAGTGTATAGGGCACCATCTACTCATAGCTCACACAGCATGAGAAGATTAGTGAGGGTTAACCTGGCTTCTCTGTCTCCTACTTTCTGCCACACTAGCCCTAGCATCTTTCTGTATTGCAGTGAATGTTTAGAACCCAGGAGGATGGCAGCTTCCTTGCTCAAATATAGCAAGTTCCTCCTTGCCTGCTTTGAGACTGAGTCTCATGCAGCCCAGGCTGGCTTTGATCTCACCATTAGTTACGATGGCCATGAACTCCTGGTTCTCATGCCTCAGACGTCTCTGAGCGCTGGGTGACAGGTATGCACCACTCTTAAGTCCTGCCACTGGGACAAGAGTGAGCAGAGCCAGCTCTGAAGCACACACTTTGCTGGTGTCAGGGATGACTGACTTATGATCCTGTCTTCCTTGCCCATGGCCCTTCTCCTTGGTGCATGCCATCCTTCCTCCCTGTGACTCATGGGGGACACCAAGCCTGAGGATGTCAGGAAGAAGTTTACTTACTTCACTGGGTTGGAGGCTGTTAGGTTCCTGCGTCAGTAGGTGCGATTCAAGCTAGAAGGTTTGTGGCATGAGAAACTGGAACAGAACTGGAATGGCAGGAACAATCGTCGCCTGGCTCTGAGAAGACCAGGTGGGCAGAAACTCCTCGTTGGGCAGGTAGTGAGCTCAAGACCAGGCTGGGCATTGCTCAGTGCACGTGAACAGGTGTGCTTACATGGACATGTGTTTCCCCCACATGGTCACCACTTATCCAGGCACGGTGAATACTCCAAGGAGCTTTTTATGTTTTAACATTGTGTGTGTTTGTGTGTCCATACATACATATACACACATACATTCGTACATAAACACGAATACACGTACCTGAAAACACATGCATATACATGACTATACACATTCATGCTCATGCACAGATATATACACACCTACATGCATACACACATACATACACACACATACACACATACACACATACATGCATACACACATACACATATACATACACACATACACACACATACAATACATATACACACATACAAATACACCTATACACACATATAGACAGACATATACACACATATACATATACACGTATACACATACATGCATACACACATTCATATCCACACGTACATACAGATATATACATATATACTCACATACATGTAAGCACATGAGTGGAAGCCAGAGGACAGCTTGTCCCTTGGTTCTCTCCTTTTTACCACGTGGGTCCTGGGGATTGAGTCAAGCTCATCAGACTTGACAGCAAGCCCCTTTAACTGTAGAGCCCTCTCATTGGCTGCCAGTTGCCTCTTTCCACAAATTCTATCCATGGTGGAATGTTTACAGTTGTTATTCTCATGATTCCTTCAGCAATAGCGCAGACATCATTTACACTGCATTAGGAGTTATAATTCATGTAGATGTCAGGAGAGCTGGAGGCGTGCATGAAGAAGAGAGCCCACTTTCAATGTCATTATGTGGTATTGCCTTAGGCCCTTTTATACACTCCCCTGGCTTTGTCTGAGTATATGTTTGAGGTCTCTCTATGACTGTGCAAAGAAGTAAGAGATAGGGCTGGGCCACAAAATAGGAAAGTACTTGTTCATCCAAAAACAAAAACAAAAAACAAACAAACAAACAAAAATAGCTCTAGGGTTAAATATTGGTGCTAGTACTGAACTACACAGCCAGAAGGTATTTTTCTAAGTAAATAACACAATATTGGGGATGACAATATGATCAAATATCCTACAACATAAGTTTGCAATGTTACCTACATTTTATAAATCAAGTCTGACCACCGTTTTGGTTGTTTCCAATCCTGTCTGAGTGCATCATCACGGGAATCCCAAGGAAAATCAGAAATGGCTTCTTGAAGCTGTTGCACAGGGCCAGTATAGACCTAAATACCACAGAGGAAACCTTGATTCTTATCACAAGGGATCATTCACCATCCCTCTTGTCACATAACTTATGACAAGACGTCACCTTTCCTAAACCTAGCCTTTTTCCTGAGTGCTGCAGAAGGGAAGACCTGGTGTCAAGGGGTCTGGATTCAAACCACAGGACACTGAATTCATTTAAATAGGTGTAGCTTATTAATGCACACACCAATACAGTTCAACCAGAGCAACAGCTCACAACTGTGTACTGGACATTGCTAGGCCCAGCTCATTGCAAAATCCACATGGGCTGGTGCACAAGTGTTGGAAATGCTTCGGTCTGTGGGCCCTGACTCAGGCCATTTTACACATAATTGTTCCTATTTTCCTTGAATCTATTGGGTCCTATGTGAAGAATACACTTGGGGAACTTGTTAAGATTAACAAACCTCATAACATACAGAACATAACGGTATGTGACCAGCACCACACAGTTCAACGTCAGAGTTTTTTGTTCTTTGTTAGTGTTTTTCTTGGCATCCATGATGTGGAGGCGTATTACAGAGCAATAGGAAAGAGCTGGCTGCTGTGTAACAAATTCACTGCTATTAAGGTAGGTATGGGGGCAAGACCTCAGCAATAGCCCTTAAGATCGGAAGGAGATGATGTGTTTAATAACTGAAAGGAGCTGCCTCAGCTGTGTTTCTCTGCCTGCTCAGTGCCCATTCAACATCACTCTGTCCATGAAGAGGAACTCAAGGTCTGCCCCCAGCTGCCTGTGAGCCAGGAAGAGGCACAGAAAGGCAAGGCCACAGCACTGGTTTCCAATCCCTCAGTAATGCTGGATTTCCAATAATGTACTTGTATACACAAATACACTGTGGTAAGTTGCAATAGATACTAATCATTTCTCACATAGGGCAGCAGTTGATTGCCTACAACTAATTCTATTAAAAAAAAAGAAACCTGGCTCTTGTAGAAATATATAAAGAAATATTTAGGATGGTGGGGGATGAATTCTGCCATGGACTGAACTCGTGGAAGTGGGGTTGGGAGAAAGATGCTGGTTAAATAGCCCACCAGGTTCACATTGTGTCAACTTGATTTAATCTAAGGACAAAGAAGTGGAGTATCTCTGATGGCTTTCTTCTAGTCCCTTTAAAGCATCACTGGGGTTTGAACTCAGAACTTCACACTTCTTGATGGGGCAACTACACTCAAGGAAGCTTAAGACTGTCATAGGCACAGTATTATGCTATATATACAGAGTAGATAATACTAAGATGTTCAGATGGTGATGTCCATTTGTATGCACTCTTAATGTGGACCTAAAAGAAGAGAGATCAAGGTCCTTAAAATAGAAAGATCAGTTCCAGTTGTTTTCTACCATTCCAAACAGAACGACTGGTAGGGAGAGAATGGTAAATAATCGAGAATTCGTAGATGATGCTTTGAATGAAGTGTGGATTTCTGTGCTGGTTTAAAACAGGGTCTCAAGTATCACATGTTGCCCTCTACCTGGCTGGCCAGGATCACTTTGAGCTCAGATAGACCTCCTTTCAGTTTGAAATAATTAGGCTTAAAAGAGTGGCCTCCAAGGACTGTGCACACAGCATTAGCCTTTCACAGTTGAGGTGTGTAACCCACAACTATAGTTTTAGCCATGTTTTTCCATGTCTACCAGCTATTTCAGATTGTTGCTGTTCTATGCCTGACAATCAAGGATGCAGAAAAATAACCTGATACAGAGTAAGGACATGGTGATCACATCTTTGCCTCTTCCGTACATACTGGATGAGGTTTGTTAAAATTCCAATATTGCAAAAAGCTTTATATAGGGCCCATCACATTAAGGGTCACTATGCACTGTTCTATCTAAAATGGCCTAATCAGAACTGACTCCCATATAACACTTCCTGCAATCCTCATATGAGAAGCTTGAGCTTTTAGTTTTGACTTTGTCTTTTCTCGTTCTTTCTTATTTTTTGCTATATAAGTTGAGACAAAGGTAGTTAAGGCCATGAATTTGCCCCCAAAATTTGAACTACGGATGTGATCAATCAGTGTTAGTGGGTGCATTCTATAAAGTATTCATTTTTTACTATTATAAATGTGTTTTACTATGATAAATGTGTTACTACTTTTGTGTTTGGTGTGGTGGCCATTTCCCAGTGTACAGGTGCTGGGACCTTGCTCTATCCACATAATGATGTTTATAGCCTCATTTTAGACATTTCTGTGCACCCTCTATATCTCTTGTTTATTTTATTTTTCTGATAGAAGCTCATGGTACATCTTACTCAGGCCTGTGATCAGTGCTCCTTTAGCGACATTGGTGCAGAGAGCAGAACCCCACAAGCAGCATGAGGTTCCCTTCACTGGTGTCTCCAATATTGCATTTTCCTCTGCCAACTGGTCTCCACACTTTTCCTAGCACCTTAAGGACTTCAACTCTTTCTCCTAAGGAATTTTCTGGCAATTGTCGATTGCTAAGCACATGACTTCATGAGTGTTCCCCTAATACACACGCATGTTGTAACCTACCATGCAGACTATTTCTTGATGTGATATAAAGCACCTGTACATAATGAGACAGGAGAACTTTTGACTGCATATTCAAGCTGGTGTGAAATCTCAGGAAGGTTTAATGGCTAACATTGGTGAATGAGGACAATTTGATTTAGGATGAGACATTTTTTGGGAAAGATTTGAAAGGAAACATTCATTTAGATGCATAGGAATTACTAAGGTTTTTATAATCAAGCCTTGAGGAAAATTTGGCTTTGGAAGCAGGAGATGCTCAGTGGCTCTGCCCCAGGAAAGTCTCCTGGAAAGGGCCCCTCTGCTTATGCTCAGTACAGGGAGAACATTAGCAGGGAGGCAAAGTCTGCTCCCCATGACATCTGCTGTCCCTTCTTGGACATTCTATTGTCTCCTAGAGAGTTCTGGAATCCTCTGTGATGTCACCAGTGTTGTAGTGACAACCAGTGCCCTAGTTTCTCTCAGTCTGAGTCTTGCAGTTACAAGCTAAGACATGTTTTCCTGTCTTCGCAAGCGTTTTGGGAGGGGGAACGTCGATTCTGGAGAGACTAGAGTGAAGGAATCTGGCCTTTTGTCTCAAAGTAATGATGGACAAAGACAGCACTTCTGGGGAATGTGGAGTAAGTTCTGGGCAGTGTATTTTGAGCTTCCTGCCAGGGTGGCTGCAGGCTTATGCTGACCTTTCTAGCAATGGGCCACAACAACTGGAGCATCTGAAAAGGAATTGAATTTCCATGAATATCACAATTCCTGAAAGTCAGGATTTCAGAACTTTAGTTTCCCCATCCCCACTGGGAGGATATGGTAAGGCCAATGCTATTATACTGTGGACTTCTGGTCTTTACTTTTCAGTTCATTTGTTCTGTTACATTGATATAATAACACCATCAGTGGTCATGGAGGGTCCACCTTTTCTGAGTTTAGACAGGGCAGCAATGTATTTCACTATCATTGCTTCTTTAAATACAGTGGGTATCTGACAGTAGTAACAGGGAGAGATTGTGCTCCAGGCAATAACCTTATGTTCTTAGACCTTCTCTGATTTCTTCTAACTGGCAGGGTCATCGTTAGCTTTATATATTAGAGTGTGTGTTACAAACACGTTTCTAAAATACCAAAACTATCTGGATCGTGTAGACCAAGATTCAGCCTGTAACCTATTCGCACTTCTGGGGCATTTGGTATTTCACATAGAGACACTGATAAGTCTGTTGAACATATCCTCCCCGGAAATGCGTTTTAAATCCAAAGTTGTTGGCTTAGAGTATCAGGGTAGGGCATCTGAGTGTCTCCAATCACTCAAGTTTTCTGGATGGTGAATTTATCATCTGAGTTCTGAAGCCACAGGAGTGAGGGTCCTGAAACCAAGCTGTACCCTGTTCAGCTGATGATAATCCTGGAGAAGCCATCTCCGTGGTACATGTAAGCACGTGATGTCCGGCATAGGGAACACCTGGCTGCTTATGTCTCTTGGTATCTATAGAGTAGTGGGAGAACTGAGATCCACTGAGGAGGCCTCTTAAGCATAGACCAATCGCCTAGCAGTGACACTGGGTTCCTGGCTTATTCTCCTGTTTAGGCCTCACTGAGGTCTATGAACACTCTATGCATTCTCCCCATGCAGGTTCACTTGTGTTCTTCTACCTACAGACGCTGGGAGAGAAACATCATCCCTGGCACTGAACTAAGCGAGAATCAGGCCAAGAAGGAAAAGGAGAGGCTGATTAAAGAGCTGCAGCTCATTACCGAGGAGAGAAATGACCTGAGAGATCGCCTGAGGTTTCTGACAGAGAGATCCATGAAGAACAGGTATGAATCGCTCCAAATGCTCTTGTTTCATTCCTGGGTCTGCAAGGTCACCTTCTTATCCTATTAAGGTTTTGGGTTCTAGAAAGCTGTGCCTCCCTAACCACCCTGTGCTAAACCTCACCTCCCATATAGTGGAGATTCAGAACCTGACCCTTCCTGAGGAGTGAGATTGAAAATGGACTCATCTGCTTCCATTTATTTTAAAGCAGAACTTGTGGTCTGAATGAAGAATTCAGGGATAAAGTCAGGGAGAGTTAGTTCCCAGTGTGCATTTGCAAAGCCCTTGACAGCTGGTGGCTTTGCAAGATTGTAATTGCAGTGAGTTTATGGTGAGTCTCTGTACTTGCTAGGCAGGTGACTGAGTGCTGGAAGATCCAGGCAGCAGCCTGGGGTAATTTAGGACCCACCCTGAGTTCATATATTCCTAAATGCCGATGTTCATTGTATTCTATCATTTGGGGCCAGGTCACACTTCAGGCCAAATCCATATTATGAAGACCTGGAGAGAATGGAGGAGGCAGTCATGTCAATTCTGCACAACTTAGAGATGGAGAACACTGAGGTCCATGAGAACAACCATAAGCTGAAGAAGGAGATTACCTTCTCTAGGTAAGTCCTGGTCAGAAAGGCTATCACTTGTGGAATGGCCATTTCTGACTTTCTTTGTTCTGGATTGGACGGTCTTCAGCTCTGGTTCTATCTCTTGTGCTATTTACCCATCAGTGTTCCAGGGTCATTAGGACTCAGTTTTCAGTTCCATAAAAGACTGTTCCTCATCCCAGGATTGTCGAGGCATCTTCAAAAGGCTCTAGAGAGAACAGCACTGATTGAAGTCAGCAGAAGTTTATTAGGCTGACCTGGACCTATGGTGTCACACCAGGTTTTACAACACTCAGTGCGTGGACCACATGGTTAGCATGACCTTCTCTTGGTTCTACTGACCCCTTTTGAGGGTGTTGGCCCAGTACTAATTCATGTTGCCCCCATGCATTGGGCTTTCATGGATAGTTGTGGATCCATGTTCTTTCTCAGAGGTGTGGACAGTAACTGGTGTCAGGCCAAGCAAACAATTTATTCTTCCCCGAATTAACTCTAATGTTTTGTGCAGCAGCCTTATATGTATCAAGATGCATTTTATTAAGTCTTCATGGGTATCTGGGACCTGGTAGAGTTAGTGGGATTGGGAGTAGGAATGGGAGAAAGGGCCAGCATGATCTTACTATGCAGACTGTATTTCCAGAAACCTGCTCAGCCAGCTCCTGATGGAGAACACAGGTAGGAAGAAGTTGGTCCCACTGAAGCAGGAGAGCAAGGAGGTACATCTTGATTGTGCACTGAACCAGAAATATTTGGTTGACTTTAACAAGAAAGATAAAGACCATCAACGGCCAGAACCAGCATTATCAGGTAGGGACCTGTTAGCTTAACAATATCTGATAAAATTTGCCAATTTGATACATCTTTGCTTCTCTTACCACCTTTCTAATTTACACTCACAACCAGCCAACCACCTCATGTAATGGAAT
Organism: Rattus norvegicus; assembly: GCF_021556685.1. Lineage (NCBI taxonomy): Eukaryota > Metazoa > Chordata > Mammalia > Rodentia > Muridae > Rattus > Rattus norvegicus. The sequence continues at coordinate 24,874,791 of NC_141552.1, forward strand.
TGTTCATTGCTCTGCCTATGCACAAGTATTCTGGGAAGTTAACCACTTTTCAGAAACTGAATTATTGTGCAAGCATATTTTGCTGCTCTTTTTGAAGCTGCAGTCTAGAAATGGTGACAGATGAATAACATATCATATTATTGCATATCCATGTGATACATTGGATCCTATGTAGAGTTTTGAACAAGTTCTTGGTTCTTTGACAAATGACACTCTGTGGTCATGTGATCTCTTGTGTAGGAAGCACCTTTGGGATAAGAACCAAGTGCAAATGTCAAATTAGTACTTGTCATTGGCTTTATCCTTGGTGACATATGGACATCTCCTTTCTTCCTGCAACCTGATGAGGTCTCTTGCCATTGCCCTGTTCTTGTTTTGCACTGGTATAAGTCTGGGTCCCATATTGTCAGCCCACATTACTGTGAGGCTCTCTGGAGATTTTGCCCTGCCCACAGAGTTAGCAACAATGATATCACTTAAAATGTCCATGTCCACTGTCCAATAGAACTGAGGTGGTAGAAGGCAGCATTCTGACAGCTGGCTTGCATTTCCCCACCAAATCAGTGTCTGAAAAACTGCCTTCCTCTCCCAGGTCTCAGAAAGTGCAAGAGAGCTGGAATTGGACACACAGCAGTAAGAGAGCTTCCTGAAGAATAAGTTGCTTTCTCAGGAGTCCCTGATGACCAACATCCTGAATGGTAACAACATTTTTTGGATGAGTATTCATCCTCTGAGTTAATTTGTCATTTCTTAGAGACGCTAAATTTATATACCACTAAGCCAGCCTGACTGATTGAAGTCTTACTTTCTTCTCAGAAAACAGCACTTGAGAGACAACTTGGGGGACCGCCTTTCATTATGTGGGTAGAGGAGAAACAGCAATACATCTGTGCTTCTAAATGTTCCTTAAGAATATGCTTTTAGAAATATTTTTGTTATGATTTTAATTGAAGTTTTCTTTTTGTTGTTTCATATTTATATGTTCTTGTTACTATTTTTACTTTCAAATATTTTTAAATATTTTTATTCATTTTAATCCTTTTTTGTTGTAAAAATGTATTTGTTATGAATAAAAATTGAATTCTATCTCTTGACTCTTAAGACCATCATTCTTACTCAAGGGTTCTGTCCCCTCCTGTGGACTTAGAACTGACAGCTACACATGGATCTCTGCATGTTCCATGGATCCTGGGCTAATAAGTGAATTCAAAGTCACCAAGGGGTACTCAGTGTGACAGTGTCTTTTGTGTGGAGAATGTGGCTGTTCCTCGGACACACACTTTATGATGTAATCACTGACACACTTTACCCAATTGTTAGGGTCCATGTGGTTCTTCTGAGAGAGCAGCAGGTGCTCTACCCTGTGAGTCATCACCACATCTCCTGCAGGTGGCTTTTGTTATTCCACATGAGGTGCTGTATTAGGTGGACAGGATCACCTATGATTAAATAGAGAGATCTCAGGAGATGTGTGTTCACAGGGAACTTACTGAGCTGTGCGTGCTCAACGTGTTAGGTTGCCAGGCATCCCTACAGGGCTCTGGTGTCCCCACTGCTCATTGTGGGTCAGGATCGTCCTCCAGCATCACTTAGTGTCCATATTAGAGCAGATCATTCACCTGTTATCAATGATGACCATATGTATTCTGCACATCTGATAAAATACAGAATAGAAACTAGCTTCTTGTAGGCCAGCTTGGCATAATCAGTTTTTTGATTGTTAGCAAGAAAATTATTGTAATCTAAGCAGTTTAGGAAGGAACCTCCAGAGCATCCATAGTGAGTGTAGCCTGCAGCTGTGAACACAGGTTTCTGTTGGAGAGCAAGCCTGTGCAAGCCCAACCTAGGTGGGACAGTTCAAGCTACCCTTTTTCCATGGCCAATCTGGGATCGTATTGAGAATGTATTTTTTCCAGGTGACTGATTTCCAATTTGTGGAATTCATCTAACTTGCTGAGAGTGCAGGTGACTCAGAGAGTTAAAGTACAGAAGAACCAATCCAGTATGTCCACAAAAGCTTGCTGTCACCCCAGGGCTTTTAGAAGCTCAGCAGCTAGAGAAGCAATGTAATATTTGGTTATTCTCATGCTTAGGTCTAGTCATTCACTATAAGCTGACCATGACACAAAAAGTGTCATCTGTGTCAAAACTAGTTGTAACTAGATTTACACCACACTATCACATCACTACCGTATTTGAGGTTCTCAGTTACTATCTAAGAACCTGGAAGAGGCCTGGGTCTTGCTACACAAACTCATAATTTATGTCTTCATGACACTGTGTGCTTTGTTCTGTTGATGCTACCATTGGCATACAATACCTTGGATACTTTGTGCTGACATCTGTGACATGAGACTATAGTTCATGTCATCCTATCCTGAATAAAATGTCCTTAGAGTACAGTGTAGTGGGAGGGGCCTTCTTTTCCTGTGAGATAGCAAAACATTTCCAGTCTTCAGTCAAGTCTGACAGCCATTGTCCAGTACCTGTCTTGAGTTGTCCACATTTTCAGCTGAGAGTCTTCATCCAGGCTGCTCTATAATTCTGTAGAAGATTAATAGGGTTCCAGCCCTAGGATTTAATTCAGTGTGACTGCACTTGCCGAACATGCTCAAAGCCCTGAGATCCACCCTAGCCCTCTGTGCTTTAGAGAAAGAAAATAAAGAACCACATTGCAGTTGAAGTTTCTCATCCAACAAAAGGAGAGCCTGCATAGGGCCTTTAAGTAACTCTAAACCCCAGCTTCTGCCCACAGATCCCTCCATCAATTCCATGATTGGTGTGTTTTCACTACTACTCACTTTCTTCTGTGTGCAAAGAATGTGCACCATGTCAGTAAGTGTGTGTGTATGTGTGTGTTTGTGTGTGTGTGTGTGTGTGTGTGTGTGTGTGTAGTCCCTAGTGAAAACTGTCGAGATACATGCAGACTCATGCTCCTACTGTCCCATGGCACCTTGCAGGGAACCCTGAAATGGTGGCTACTTTAATACAGTCTAAACCGGGTGTGCATGGTTTCTGTAAGGTCACCACTACAGAGAGCAGGAAAAGCTTCAGTAGTCACATGGATGTGATCAATCAGTGTTAGTCATGCCCTTCCAGCATGGTAGACTGCAGGTTGTCTGTCCCCAGCACTTTGCTCTCTTGTGCCCAAACAATGCCAAGGTCAGGGCCGTTGAGCCGTGAGGCAGAGGCTCACCACCCTCAGTGCTGCCTACGACCCCTAAGACTGTCTCTTTTGGGTGTGTGCGTGCTGGACACTCATGGATCCTGAGATCTCCGCAGCTGAGGTGAAACAGTACCGGAGCCATTGCAATGTGGGCACACATTTGGTTTTGGAGCTGGGCCACTCTTTGACTTTTATTGAGTGGAGAGACAACTGTTGGCTGAGCCTTTGGTGAACCGGATGGCCCCTGGCCACGCCAGCAGTCAGCAGTATCAAAGCTGAGCAACCAGTGTTTTATGTTTCATTTTGTCATCGCTGGTCAGTGTTCTGATGCCACAGCACATGGCTGGTCTCAATCTCCCCATGTGGCCACAATCCCTAATTGATATTGCCTCCACTTCCCAAGTGCCACTGGGATTTCTGTAGAACCCCTAAGGCAGCAGCAAGCAGGAGCTCCTGACTATTCCCTCCCTGCTCTCTGGATCTGCAAGTCGTTCTGTGTACATATGGCTATTCCCTCATATACTCTTGATGCCATGATACCTTAATAAACACTTGAATCATGCCCTGATGGCCAGTTTTCAACTGCTACCTGACACCATCTATAATCGCCTGGGAAATGAGGGACAGTCTGGATCAGACTGGCCTTTGAGCATGACTATGCGTGACTGTCTTCGTTGCTGTGGGAGATGCCAGGCAACCTCTTTTCTGATCCTAGAGTCCCTATACCCAGCCACTTGTCCCCTCTACAGCCAGACCCTACTTCTGCTCCTAGGCACTGTCTTGGACTTCCTTCCCTCAGGTGGCTTCTCTCCTTTGGTTGCTACAGAAACCTGTTATGAGGAAAGGAACAGGGAGTTAAGAGTTCAAAGCCATCTTCCCACTGATGTTCTTTCTCAGAGGTCAGTGGGACACTTAAAGAGTTTTGTGTATACATTTTATTAAGCAAGGGACAATCATGCATCAGACACAGGAAACTAACAGCACATCTACTGGACCTCCTTCAACACCTGGGCATCTCTTATGGCCTGTGCCTCTGTGTGCTGAAACCTGGGGACCAACTTCCTGTGGGGTTTCCCAGGGTGACTATGCACATTACTACACTGGCGTAAATCCTCAAAACTCACAAACATCAACAGGACTGCCACAGGAATGGTTCTACATCAACAGATACCACAGATCAGCAAGCAGAAGCATGGGAGGGTGGTGCTGTGGCTCACACACTTCTCTTTCCTCACTAGGGCAGGTGACCCGCTGAAGAAAACAAGGGGGCAGCAGGATAGAACAGGAAAACTACAACCCAGTCCTTGCATTAAACACCCAAGCACATTTAGACTAGAAGAGAGAAGTTTGCCAAGAATGAGGGCCACTTTGGACATCCATCATCAATAGCCCTGGCTGTCTAGGCCAGCATCAGATCCAGCAGTCTCCAGGCAGCTTTCCGCCAGGCCCTCAAGGGTGCTAAGAGCATTAACCATGAAAAATAGAACAAGATCTCGGCCTCTTGCCTGACTGACAGCCAAGCATGTGTATGCCCTGGCTATGCTCACGCTGGGACCCCTTCTAGATATTAAGATATAGAGACCTGATAGTTGATTAGGACCCTGTTCGAAAAGGAAGACACCGGATATTTCCCTCTGGCATCCATATGTGCATGCATGGTTGTACAAGCTGGTAGAATCTCTCTCTCTCTCTCTCTCTCTCTCTCTCTCTCTCTCTCTCTCTCTCTCAAAGTTTTGAAGCACAGCAGAAGAATCTCTGGGACTCTAAGCCTGAGCAACCTCATCTGTGAGCCACAGCTTCTGTGTGAGAGCTCCTTTGTGTGAGAGGGGTAGGGTGACTGAGGAAGTTTGCTGGTGTCCATCCCTGGCCTGCATGTGCATGCATACAGAGACATGGACACATGCACATGCTGAGTACCCCTCATCCAATCCTGAAATCTGAAAACATTGAATTTCAAATCCAGGCATTCTCCTAACCTACACCTTCCCTCAGGAATTGGAGATGAGGCCTTGCAAGAATCCTCAACCAGTGAGACTGGCCCAGACCTTCTGAGATCCATTCTGCCCCAGGAGAACACAGCAGGTGGTATCAGGACAACACAGAAACTCAAGACTCCAGCCTGATGCAGGGACCGCCTGCTGGGTTAGAAGACTCAGCATCAGGTTCCTGAAGGAAAGCATCACCTCTGAACACACAGGGTCGCTGTGGCTATGCCTTCAAGGCATCTTCAGCAGCAGCTTAAATGGACTAGAAATGACTATGGGAATCTGCCTGCAGGGTGATGTGAGAATCCTTTTGCTAAGGCTTGATCGCTAGATGTTGCCACAGAAAACCTTGAACTCTTCTTGGAGTACAGTCCAGGCAGAGGCTGAACACAAAACATTCTGATTATGAACTGAGTTTAACAGGTAATCCGGATCCTGAAGGCCACAGGCCCAAAGGTCTGCACTGCAGGGGTGAGGCATCACTGCAGGGATGACCACACAGTGCAGGGGTGAGGAGTCACTGCAGGGATGACCACACAGTGCAGGGGTGAGGAGTCACTGCAGGGATGACCACACAGTGCAGGGGTGAGGTGTCACTGCGGGGATGACCACACACTGCAGGGGTGAGGTGTCACTGCAGGGATGACCACACACTGCAGGGGTGAGGTATCACTGCAGGGATGACCACACACTGCAGGGGTGAGATGTCACTGTGGGGATGACCACACACTGCAGGGGTGAGATGTCACTGCAGGGATGACCACACACTGCAGGGGTGAGGTGTCACTGCGAGGATGACCACACAGTGCAGGGGTGAGGTGTCACTGCAGGGATGACCACACACTGCAGGGGTGAGGTGTCACTGCGGGGATGACCACACACTGCAGGGGTGAGGTGTCACTGCAGGGATGACCACACACTGCAGGGGTGAGGTGTCACTGCGGGGATGACCACACACTGCAGGGGTGAGGTGTCACTGCGGGGATGACCACACAATGCAGGGGTGAGGTGTCACTGCGGGGATGACCAGCAGTATCCCAGCCTTGGCCTGGGAATAGCCATTGACACCCACACTTTCTGGGGCAACATTGTCTCCTGAGGATAGAGTCAGGCCAGGAGCAGCAACTGATGTTCACGAGGGACAAACTTTCTTCACCTCCTGCCCATGCTGGCCCTAGGATCTGGGCTTTTTTGGTGACATGAGTGCTGAGCCTCCCAGGTAGATGGGTTTTCAGGGGTCAGGTGGTGATTGTCACCAAAGATATCCATAAGGATAAGTCATACTGTACTAATTCCCATATTAGATCCCTTCTCACAGGTCACAGAGGCCATAGTGGGTCCTAAATGTGGAGTCAGGTTCCTGTGCACTTTTGAGGAGACTGGTCAGACATTTAGGCTTCGTGATATTTTGTTGGCATTATTTTGGGGGGATTTTATTTTTACTGTTGGGGCCAAACCTGGGGCTGCCATGTGGAGGGAAAAGCTTTGCCAAAGCTGTAGATCATCCCTAATAATAAACTCCTGAATTCTCCCAATCCTGAAACTATCTAGGTCCCTCACATGATGCAACCTTTGGGGCATTCCTCACATAGAATCATGGGGTGGACTGCATCCCAAAGAGATACAGTGGGAAAAATTCCCCAGTGTCTCCCTGTGGCTGTGACGATGGGAGTGCTGACCAGTGGAATGCAGGCCCCATGTGAAAGCCTTTTGGTTTCTACTTGAGTGGAATCTTCACCATGCCTTTTTTTTTTCTAGAAACACAGGTTGCCCTGGAACTTACAGTCTTCCATCACCCTGACTCAGTTTCCCATGACTAGGATCATAGGCTTAAATTACTATGCCCATTTTTCTTTTTTGTATTTATAAATCTGCTAAAAAGCCAGAAGGATCCAGAATGTAAAATGGTGCGGTCCAAGGCATTTCCAACAGGGGATTCTTGACCTAGGAGTATCCAGACCAGTGTTTATTGTGTGGCTACTTCATTCCCATAACAGCTTATATTTGACAAAGAATTCCAAGTTGTGATATCACTGGGCAGCAGGTGATATCCCATACAGCAGGACTGACTCAGGTTGTAATTAAGGCTGGAGAAACTTACTAGGACCCTGGTAATCCTACCACCCTGGGGCCTTTAGATAGCCTTAATCTGATCTTCCCCCCTGTGCTATTAATCAATTGCTCTTGAAGGTAGATTTGAATTTACAGTCACTGTGAGGCAGGAGAATTAGGACCCTACAGTCACTCTGGGCTCCATAGGAAGAGCCTGTTTCAATAGTAAAAGAGGTCACCTGTGAGTTCTTACTGTCTTCCCTGAGGCCTTACTGCTGGAGTTAGACTAGCTGTCTCACCAATTGAAGTAGAGGGCAGAATGCTGGTGCCTTCTATAGTGAGGACTAGTGACAGATGGTCTATGGAAATTCTAGAAAGGTCTACAAGTATTTATGTCGTGTGCATGGGAACTGCTGGCTTCCCTGTGTCCTTTGCCTTTATTTTGCAGTCCATGGGGCACCTGGAAATGTCCCCAAACCAGGCTGTACACAGGGCCTGTCCCGTGACTCTCACTTGCGCTCAGAGCCTGCCTGATAGTCATAGGTCTGACAGAGCCCTGACACCTGCAGAGACCACTATAAGGGACCCTGCAATCCCCATACTGCCCATCAGTGTCTATAATGTCCCTATACGACACTGAGACGGTCTAAGCTCCTTCCCATCTTTATGCTGCATCAGAATCTGACCATTGCTACTTTTGCTCCTCTCATACCCACACTAGAAGCCCTGTACCCACACTAGTCCCAGCTGGCCTGTTGCCTACTGACATCTCATGGACTCTGCCCCAATATTCCCTCTTCGCCTGGGTCCCTGCAACTGTGTCCAGTTCTGGCTGCTTCCCTGCCTCCCCACTTCCATTTTCCAAATGGCCACATTGACACATGGGTTTCTGGGTGTCCCACTCCTCAGATGCTGGGAACAGGTTCCTTCTTTGCTGTTTGAATGGTTGTCCTAACACTGGAGGACCTTGCTTCAAGTAGTGGCAGTCAAACCTGGTGCTGATCGCGTCAGATCTGTCCAGGCTGTCTGTGTGACTGTGGCAATGTGCCTCTGTTTTGGCTGAGTGTTATTTACCTCCCTCATGGCCATGTGATAACCAGACCATGAGCATGTTCATTGTTTGGAAAGAAGGGTGTGGAGGACATATGCTCCTCATCCTAGCATTAGTGGAAAAAAGACATAGGCAGATGATGCATTCTAGACCATCCTGGGCTATAGAAACTCTGCCTCGAAGAATGCAGGTGGAGCAGGGCTGGGGTTCAGTTGGTTGCCTAGCAGCCTACCACATTGAGCAGGCACTGCTCAACCACCTGTACATACACATCTCCTGAGATCTCTCTCCTAAATGGGAGGTGACCGTGTCCACCTAGTACAGCACATGCCCTGGAAGGACAAAAGCTACCTACAGGAGCTGTGGTGATGACTCCCAGGTTAGAGCATCTGCTGCTCTCTCAGAAGAACCACATGGTCCCTAACAATCATCTACAATGGGGAATGCTATTCCCTCTTTTGGATCATGAGGGAAATGCACTCAGGAGTGGCCCAGACATACATTTGAAAAAAAAAGATCCATTGAGTTAAATGATAAAAATAAATATAATCAGCAACAATAAAAAACACAGCATATGAATGATCAAGTGAAACAGCACCTATAAAAACCTATTTCCCAAAATGACGTTGATGGTCATTATCTTTGTGGTTTAATACTAATGCTGTATTGTAAGAAAAACTGAGGCACATGGTTCTCCATTAGGATTATTCTATATTCCTTTGTGAAAGTTGTCATTTTTTCTGCAGCTCTACAGGCATGAGTGTGTGTTACTCAATATCTGGTGCACACAGTCAATAAGGAATGTGTGTTGTAGACTGATATAGACTAGGATGAGCAGAACACATGACAGCATGGATACAGTATGTCAGTGATTACATCATAAAGTGTGTGTCCATAAAAAAAGTCACATTATCCACACAAAAGACACTATCACCCTGTGTACACTTTGGTGGCTTTGAATTCCCTCTTTACCCATGCTGCCTGGACCATGCAAAAATCCATATATAGCTGTCAGTTCTAAGTCTACAGGAGGGGAAAGGACCCTTGAATAAGATGGTCTTAAGAGTCAAGAGTTACAAATCAATTTTTATTCATAAGGAATACAATTTACAAAAAACAGGCATAAAATGAACAACTAAAATGGTATAAAAAATGAAAAACAGTAACAAGAATATATAAGTATGAAATAACAAAAAGAAAACTTCAATGAAAATCATAACCAAAAACATTTCTTAACAGCATTTTCTTAATGAACATTTAGAAACACAGTTGTAGTGCTGTTTCTCCTCTAGGACAAGACGTCAAGGCAGTCCCCTCAGATGTCTCTCAAATGGTGTTGTCCGTATGAGAAAGGAGAAGGACCTCAACCAGACAGTCTGGCATACGGATACATAAATTGAGGGTCTCTATACATTGAGGAAATTATCTGAGAAGAAGAATATTCCCCCAAAAAGTCTTTGACTGTGAGGATTGTCGTCACAGGGAACTCCTGAGGAAGAAACTCACTCTTCAGGGGGCTGTCTTCCTGGGATCCGTCCTATGCCATGTCTCCTGCAGTTTCTGAGACGTGGGAGGAGAAGGCAGCTATTAAGACACTGATTTGGTGGGGACATGCATACCAGCTGTCAAGTTGCTGCCTTCTGTCCCCTCAGCTGCATTGGACAGAAAGCACTGATCTTTTCACTGAAATCATTGCTGATATCTCTGCAGGCTGGGAACATCACCAGCAACCCTCACAGTACTGTGGGAGAACAAGCTGCTCCTCAGACTCTACCAGTGCAAACCAAGAATGGGGAAATGGGGAGAGACCTAATTGGGGTGCAGGAAGAAAGGAGAAGGCCACATGATACCCAGATCAAAGCCAATGACCAGGACTCATTTGCCATTTGCACTTGGTTCTTATCCCTACAAGGTGCTTCCAACCATAACATGACCCCTGTATGACCTTTGTCACACGACCAAGAACTCGTTCAAAACTCTTCATAGCATCCAATCTGTGATAGGGAGATGCAGTCATATGATATGTTATTCCTCTGTCACCATTTCTGGACTGCAGTTTCAAAAAGGGCAGAGAAGTATAATTGCCAATAACTCAGTTTCTGAAGAGTGGTTAACATCCCAGAATACTTGTGCATACACAGAGCAATGAATAACTCTATCACATAAGGTGGGTGACTGACTGGGTGTGGGGAGATTAGAAAGGTGATAGGGGAAGCAAAGATGTATCCAATAGGCAAATGGTATCAGACATTGTTAATCTGACTCAGCTGCTTGTTCCTACCACATTTTGCTGGGTCTGGAGGTTGCTGGCCTTCTCCTGTTCATCTTCATCATTCGGGTTCAACTCAAACAAATATCGCTGTAACTCCTTGCTCTCCTGCTTCAATGTGACCAACTTCTTCTTCATACATGCCTGGTCCATCAGGAGCCGGCTGTGCAGGTTGCTGGAAACACACTCTGCATAGTAAGATCCTGAAGTCTCTTCCTCCCATTCCAACTGCCAAATCCCACAAAGTCCACCAGGACCCAGATACCCATAAAGACTTCATAGAATACATCTCCATACATGTAAGGCTGCTGCACAAACAGCAAATGGCCAATCCATGGAAGAATAAATTGTTTCTGTGACCCAAGCACCAATAAGAGTCCATGTCGTCCAAAAGAACAAGAGATCTACAACTACCCATGAGAGCCCAATGCATCGGGACAGCATCAATTAGTAGGCAGCAAATAACCACAAGAGGACAGTATGACCAAGGGAGGTCATGCAAACCATGTGGTCCACACATTGAGCTTTATTAAACCTGGTATGACCCCAGAGCCGCAGGTTGGCCTAATAACACTCTGATGCCTGAATCAGTGTAGTTCTATCCAGAGCCTTGTAAAGATGCATAGACACTGTGGTGAGAAGTCACAGTCTCTTAAAGAACTGAAACTGAGTCCAAAAGACCCAGAGCACAGTGATATTTAAACAGCAGAAGACATGGACCCAGAGCTGCAGGCTCTCCAGTCCAGAACAAAGAGAGGCAGCAATGGCCATTCCACAAGTGAGGGGCCCTTCTGACCAGTACTTACCGATAGAAGTTAATCTCCTTCTTGAGCTCCTGAAATTTCTCACGATGTTCAATGTTCTTTGTGTCTAAGTTGTGCAGTAATGACATGACCTCTTTCTCCTTTATCTTCAAGTTTTCATAAAATGGATTTGGCCTGAAGTAGGGGCTGGCCCCAGGAAGATAGAACCCAATGAACATCGAGGTTTAGGATTATATAAACTCAGGCTGTGTCCTGTACTACCCCAGTCCTGGAAGGACACTTTCTGAATTCTACATATTTGAATTCTTCAGCTTCAGAAACTTGGAATTGTGTGCCCAGGACAACAGAAGCTAAGCACCCAGATAAAGGGTTCCCTGGCTCACTTTTTTCAATCAGGAGGGCTGGATCTGCATTCAAACCTGTTATGCTGTCAAGAGCCTAGGCCACAGAGCTTACCAAACCACACACACACACACACACACACACACACACACACACACACACACACACATCCAGAAACCTCTGATTTCATTTTTCCTGTTTTGACAAGTGGAATGCTACAAGCCGAATAACTAATATTCTAGAGCCAGACAGTACACATAATTCTGGAGATGAGACCAGATATTGCCACAAACTTATAATCTGCTCAAGGCATACAAATGTATAGACAAATGTGACCACACAGGCAAAGAACTGTACTGTTGAAAGTGGGGCTTCCAAAATAAAGTACTTACACCTCCATGAAACTATTATACAGGTATATCCTGAGGTCAAAAAACAGACCCCTAAATTCCAAGGGTGGAGGGACACAGAAACATATAAAATTGTGCATATGCATGCAGACCTGTGCACACACAGACACACAAACTGGGACACACCCACAAGAAAAGAAAATTAAACAGACTCAGAGAATGAGAAAGAGAGACAAATATGGAAAGAGCACAATGAGAATCATTAGAAATGTATGCACCATTACTGTCTCAGTGTTTAAGGCACACAGACAAGAAGGAACAGGCCAGAGCCTCAGGCCTTCTAGTTAAGCATGGAGATGAACAATGTGGGACCTGTTACCTAAGGGTGCTGCCATGAGATGATAGCGTTCAGTCACATTCCTAGCAAGTACAAACACTGTCCACAAACTCACAGCACCTAGAACCTTGCAAAGCTGCCACTTGTCAAGGGCTTTCCAATTGTACACTGGGAACTCATGCTCCAGTGACTTTATCCCTGAATTCTTCACTCAGATCACAAATTCAGATTTTCAACAGGCAGAATCAGAGAGTCCATGTCCAAACTCACTCCTCAGTAAGGGTCAGGTTCTGAATCTCCTCTCTATGGGAGATGAGGTTTAGAACAAGGTCCTTTGTTTGGAGCAATGCATACCTCTTGTTCATGGATCCACCTGTCACATAAAGGAGGCGATCTGTCAGCTCATTTCTCTCCTTGGTAGTTAGCTCCAGTTCTCTATTCAGCCTCTCCTCTTCCTCGTTGTCCTGCACCTTGTTTAGGATATTTTCAGGGGATGACGTCTGTCTGCAGGCCTCTGTAGGTAGAAGAACACAAGTGAACCCGCATGGGGTGAATGCATAGAGCATACACAGACCACAGTGAGGTCTAAACAGGAGAACATGCTTGGAAGCCAGTGTCACTGCAAGAAGTTTGGTCTGTGTAAGAGGCATCCTAAGTGGATCACAGTCCCCCCACTACTATATAGAGACCAAGAGATGTAAGCAGCCAGGTGTTCCCTATGCCCGCCCACACAGGCTTACAAGTACCAGAGAGATGCCTTCTCCAGGATTATTATCAGGTACGCAGGCTACAACCTGGTTTCAGGACCCTCACCCCTCTGGTTTCAGAAGTCAGATCATCAATTCAGCATCCACAATGACTTGATTGATCAGGGAAACTCAGATATCCTACACTGTTACTCTAGTCCAATAACTTTGCATTAAAAAGTCATGTAGGGGGAGGACATGGTCAACAGACTTATTAATTCCCCCTACTGAAATGACAAATGCCCCAGAAGTGCCAATAGGTTACAGGCTCTTTCTCTACCTGCTCCATATAGTTTGGCTACTGTAGAAAAATATCTGCCACACAGAACCTCTAATATATGAATGTAAGATTGGCCCCGTCAGCCAGAGGTAGTCAGAGGAGTTCTAAGAATATAAGGTCATGGCCAGGAGCACAGTTCTCTCCCTCTTACTACTGTCAGATAGTCACTGAATTGAAAGAAGCAATGAAAGTGAAGTACATTGATGCCCTGTTTAATTCAGAAAAGTTATACCCTCCATGACTCCTGGTGGTGTTATAATATCAATTTAACATACCGAATGCACTGTAAAAGTAAAGACTAGAAGTTCACCCAATAATAGCATAGGCATTGCCATATCCTCCATGTGGTTATGGAGAAACTAATGATGTGAAAACCTTGACTTTCAGGAATTGTGATCATCATGGAATTCAATATCTGTGGAGATGTTCCAGTGGTTGTGGCCCATTGCTATAAAGGCCAGCTGAAGGCCCCCACACTCACCCCTGAGAGGAAGATCAACATACACTGCCCAGAACTTACTCCACATTCCCCATGTGTCCATCATTACCTTTAGGTTTCGTTTAATTCACTCTAGACTCTTCTCTATCAACATCAACTCTCCCAAAGCACCTACAAAGACGGGAAAACATGTCTGTGGATATATCCTTTGGACACTAAGAGAAAAAGTAGGGAATTGGTTGTCACAACGATACTGGTGACATCACAGGGATTCCAAGGTCTCTCTAGGAGACAATAGAATGTCCACGAAGGGACGGCTGATGTCATGGATAACAGACTTTGCCTCCCTGCTAATGTTCTCCCTGTACTGAGCAAAAGCTGATGGACCCTTTTCAGGGGACTTCCCTGTGGCATAGCCACTGAGCACCACATGCTTCCAAAGCCAAATTTGGCTCTAGGCTTGATTGGAAAAACCTAAGTCATTGCTGTGTATCTAAATGAGTGCTTCCTCCCCAATCCCTGCACAGAAATGTTTCATCCTACCTGAAATTCTCCTTAGTCAGCAATATTACCCATTAAAGATTACTGAGAAATCACACCAGTTCCTATAAGTAGCCAAAGAGGTCTCCTGTCTCATCATGTGCAGGTGCATGAAATCACACCCAGAAATAGCCTATAGGATAGGTGGCAATGTGGGTGTGTGTTATAGGTACAACCTGAAGCTTTGTGCTTAACATTTGACAGTTGCCACCAGATTCTTTAGGAGAAAGAATTGCATTCATTATGGTCCTGGCAACAATGTGGTGATCTGTTAGGAGAGGAAACTGAAATATTGGATCCACCAGTGAATGCACCCTCAGACTGAGTGTGGGGCTCTCCTCTTTGCACTTAAGTTACCAAAGCAGGATTGCTTACAGGCCTCTCTAAGCTATAACGTGTGATTTCATCTGAAAAATAAAATAGTCAGCAGATGTGGGGGGGGGGATGCAGCCAAAGGAGTAGGAGAAGCCTAGAGACATAACTCAGTGGACAGAGTAAGAAACAAGCATCTTCACTCCTGTTTCATGGATCACCCCACAAAACACAAAAGCATGAATCGTACTAAAAAAAAAAGCCAGTTATTTTATTGAATGCATACACTAATACTGTTTACAGTATTAGAGGCAAAGCTCAGATTTTGGGGGCAGATCCATGACTTGAACTATCTTCCTGACAACATATAAATCAATCAATCAATCAATAAATAAATAAATAAATAAATAAATAAGAAAAAAACCACAAAAATAAAAAACACAAAAAGCACAAGCCTCTCATGTGAAGTTACAGAAGAGTGATCCAGTGGTCACTTCTGACCAGGCCATTTTAGCTATGACAGTGCATAGTGACCCTTAATTTGATGGGCCCTATATAAAGCTTTGTGCAATATTGTCATTTTAACCAACCTCATCCAGAACATACATAACGACACAGGATATGATTGCCATGTCCTTGCTGTGTATCAAGTTATTTTTCTGTGTCCTGATTGTCAGGCATATTACACCACCAATCTGAGATGGCTGGTAGACTTGGAAGAAAGTGGATATGAAAGATCCCCGTTTGATATCAGTACAGCCATTTCTTAAGCATGAGAATCTTTTAAGCTGGCCCTTGCTTAGCCCCTAGACGTTAGACAATAGACCAGAAAGTACAGAAAGCACATTCCCACCCACTCTCTAGGAAGCTGCCCGACCATAAGAACAGAGGGTATAGAACATATTTACTGCAGGGCAATTACAAGACAGGAAACATCTCTGGGAAGCTGACTGATCACTATAGAAGTGAGATGTCCTTGGTACTGAATGCAGCTGTGCTATAGGCTGACATCGCTATAGCCTTGTCCTGGGAACCCCAGAACAGAAACACCTGCCAAGACAGATATCCTTGGTCCTTGTCCTGGGAACCCCAGGATAAGAAAACATATATCAAGTCAGACATCCTTCCTACTGAAATAGCTACATTGATGTGGTTACGGCCTTATCCCAGGACGAGAAACATCTGCCTAGTTATCCTTGGCACTGAAATAGCTGAGCTAATGAAACTGTGTGATCATAAATGACTGTTTAAGCTGTACATTTCTGTTGTTTGAGGCTCCTCACATCCCTCCTCGTGAGGACCGTGTCGAGCCCCAGTGCATTGGTATCCCAAAGTAAACCTCTTGTTTTTACATCAAGACTGAGTCCTGTGTGTTCATGGGGTGGTGATTGTCCTCAGGACTGGAGCGAGAGTCTCCTCTGTCTGAGGGTCTTTCAGATAAAGCTATAGTTGTGGGTTACACACCTCAATTCTCATTGGCTAATGCTGTCCTCACAGTCCTTGGAGGCCCCTTTGTAAGACTACCTGTTGGAAAGTAGAAGCAGCTTTATTTGAGCTCAAAGTGAACCTGACGAGCAACGTAGAGAACAAGATGGGGTAATTGAGAACCTGTCTAAAACCAGCACAGAAACCCACCCTTCATTCAAAGCATCATCTACCAATTCTTGAATTTTTACCATTCTCTGCCAACCAGTCTTTCATTCAGGAAAGGTAGAAAAAAACTGGAAATGATCTTTTTATTCTAAGGACCTTGATCTGTCTTTCCTTAGGTCCACATTAAGAACAAATGAAATGGGTATCACCATCTGAACAACTTAGTATCACCTACTCAGCATTTCTAGCCTAATACTGTGCCTATGGCAATCTCAAGCTTCCCTGAGTGTTGCTGCCCCAGCAAGAAGAATGAAGAACTGAGGTCAAACCCCAGTGAACCTTTCAAGGGGTTAGAAGAAAGCCATCAGAGATACTGCATTTCTTTGTCCTTAGATTAAATCAAGATGATACAACGTGAATCTATTGGGCTATTAAACTATAATCTTCCTCACAACCACACCTATCTGAGTTCATTTCTTGGCAGAATTCATGCCCCACCATCCTCGATATTTCTTGATTCATTGCTGCCAACGGCCAGGTTTCCTGAATTTTGTTTTTTGTAGAATTGGGTGTAGTCAATCATAGTTGCCCTCTGTAAGAAATGACAAATATCTATAATAACTGACCACACTGGACTTGTGTATACAAGTACAGTGGTGGAAAATTCAGCATAACTGAGGAGTGGGAAATCACCACAGTGTCCTGGCCTTTCTCTGCCCATATCACAGCTCACAGGCGGCTGGGGCAAACCTTGAGTTCCTCTGTAGAAACAGAGTGATGTTGAATGGACACTGAGCAGGCAGAGCAACACAGCTGAGGCAACTCAATTCCAGCAACAAATGCATTATGTGTTTCCCATCTTAACAGCTCCTTTTGAGGACTTGTCCCCACACCTAGCTTAAACACAGCAATTTTCATACATGCCTGCCTGCTATTTCATATTGTTGCTGTAATACGCCTCCACATCATAGATTTCAAAAAAGAAAGAAAATAAACCTGACAGTGAGAAGGGTGATGCTTGTCAACATCTAGTGTGTTGGGGGCCCAGGTATGGTCACAAATAACCAGGACACAGGGGATGCAAAGCAAAGGCAGATGCAACTGCATGCAGCTGCAAGTTTATTAACCCTTATACAGGCATGAATATGGATTACCTCACTTTCCCTTTTGGCAAGATATAATAAGATCGTTATTCCCATGATATCAGGAACGACTGAGGCAAGACTAGGCAAAGAAGTGAGACTAAGCAAAGGCTTCTCCTTAAAATATCTGTATAGCAAGTCACCCCTCTTCCTAGTATCACAATATACTTGTCATAACCCAGAGAGCATGAGAGCCGCTTCCACAAAATAGGACATAGTACAACATAGTGTAAGGTAAAGTGAGGAAAACATTTTCTTCTCAAGGGCAGCATTGCAGCCCCTGCTTGCATCTCTCAGCCGTCTTTCCTTGATCCTGTCTGGGAAGTGTATCTCAGTGACTCCACAATTTCTCTCTTTGTCCTTTTGTTTTAAAAGTAACACTTTCTATAACATAGCTAAATGTCCTTGAAGGGGTTTAATCATGCAAAAAGAAAGCAATATAATATATAATGTATGCAACCTTTAATGAGTGTATCTATTTTCTTAGGGGTATTTTTCAGATACCTTCCCAGATCTGGATTTAACTTTGGTAATTGTTATCTGTCTACAAAATCAACAATATCGAATAAATATTTCTGTTTTCTGGCGTAAAGTCCTCGGGAGTAAGAACTAATGATTTTGGAATTTGCTCCGTGTCTGTTGTTATGTCCCTCATTTCATTTCTGATTTTTAATTCATGTATTGTCTCTCTTGTGCATTGTTAGTTTGAGGAAGGGGTTGTCTCTCTTGTGGATCATCTCAAAAAAAAAAAAAAAGAGGAAGAAAAGACAGCTCTTGCTTTCCTTGACTTTGTATTTTTCTCTTTGTTTCTAAAGGCTTGATTTCAACCCTGAGTTTATTGCCCTTCATCAGATCCTACCAGACTCTCTATGGGATGAGGCTTTGCCTCACTTGGTAACAGCAGCATGGAATAAATGAAGCTTCTGCTGATCTCTGTTGTGGTGTTGCACATCACAATCTCACCGAAAACCATGCATAGCCTGGTTTTAGGCTCTATAAAAGCGGCCCACTATTTCAGTGTTCCCTGCAAGGTGCCATGGAACGGTAGTAACATAATTCTGCAGGCACATCGACAGGTTTCTCCACGGTCTTCTGGGTCATTTGATAATAATTTATAGTGAGTTCATGGATGAACACACATACACACACACACACAAACACAAACACACACTTTACTGACATGGTGCATATTCTTTGCACACCAAAAATAAAGTGAGCGTTACTGAAAATGCACCAATAGTGCAATCGATGGAGGGAGCTGTGGGGAAGCTGGGGCTTAGAGTTACTTAAAAGACCTGATGCAGATTCTCCTTCTATTGGAGGAGAAACTTGATAGACAATGTGGTTCTTTATTTTCTTTCTCTAGAGCACACAGGACTAGGGTGGCAGCTAGGGCTTTGAGCATGTTTGGCAAGTACTGTAGCACTGAATTAAATCCTAGGGCTGGAACCCTATTAATCATCTACAACAATTACAGGGCAGGCTGGATGACGACACTCAGCTGACATTGTGGACATCTCAAGACAGTCACTGGACAATGGCTGACACACTTGTCTGAAGACTGGAAATGTTTCTCGATCTTGGAGAGGAAAGAAGGACCCTCCAACTACACTGTCCTCTAAGGAAGTTTATTCAGGTGAGGGATGACAGGGACTGTTTTGTCTCATGTCACACATGTCAGTAGAAAATATCCTAGGTATTGGATGGCGCTGTTTCAATTAACAGAACAAAGCACATAGTGTTGGGAAGGATAATAAATTATGAGTAGGATTAGAAAACCCCAAGCCTCTTCCAGGTTCTAGGAGTGCAAAAAAAAAAAAATACCACGAAATATGGCATTAACGTGATAGTTTGGTTAAATCTAGTTACTAGTTTCTATTGTGATACCTATTGTCAGTGCCTGCGCCGACAGTGTGTGAATATCGGGTGTAGGTTTGTGGGGTTGAAAGAAAACACGTACACGGGTCACCCCTTTTTAGCGAGTGCCACCAAGGCTTTACTGAGATCTCCTTATATACCAGAGGCAAAAGCCGTGGAAAAACAACAAGGCAGGTGAAAATCCCCAAACAGGAAAATAGGACAAGTCTGTGAGGTGAAAGTTCCAGCCCAATCAGGGGCATAAACAGCTTCTTAAAAACAAGAAGCAGGAAAGCTCAGTGGGGAGGAAGGGTGCCATGGAAAATCCCAGCCCCAAATCAGGGGCTAAGAGCAGCTGTCAAAGGTGTAAACAATTTCTTCCTATAGCAGGCTGAAAGGCTCAGCGAGGGGGGAGGGAAACACCAAGGTAGGGCCCAACAGGAGCCTTCAATGGTGGCTCTAATGTTTCACTTTCCTCTGTCAACTGGCCTGCACACTGTTTCTAGCACCATAATGATTTCAAGTCTTCCTCATAAGGAAACTTGTGGCAACCGTTGAATGCTAAGCACAAGGCTTCATGAGTGTTCCCCTAACACACACCCATGTTGCAACCTTCGATGCAGGCTATTTCTTGATGTGATTTCAAGCACCTGTACATAATAAGACAGGAGAACATTTTGAGTGCATATTCAAACTGGTATTATTTCTCAGGAATTTTTAATGGCTAATATTGGTGAAGAAGGATAATTTGAGTTAGGATGAGACATTTTTGGGCAGGATTTGGAAGGAAACATTCATTTAGATGCATAGGAATTACTAAGGTTTTTATAATCAAGCCTAGAGGAAAATTTGGCTTTGGAAGCAGGAGATGCTCAGTGGCTCTACCCCAGGAAAGTCTCCTGGAAAGGGCACCTCAGATTATGCTCAGTACAGGGAGAACATTAGCAGGGAGGCAAAGTCTGCTCCCCTTGACATCAGCTGTCCCTTCTTGGACATTCTATTGTCTCCTAGAGAGTTCTTGGCGTCCTCTGTCCCCAATGTTGTAGTGACAACCAGTGCCCTAGTTTCTCTCAGTCCGAGTCTGGCAGATACATCCTAAGACATGTTTTCCAGTCTTAGAAGTGTTTTGGGAGGGCAAATGTCAATTGTGGAGAGACTAGGGTGAAGGATCTGACCTTTCGTCTCAAGGAAATGATGGACAAAGAAAGTGGTTCTGGGGAATGTGGAGTAAGATCTGGGCAGTGTCTTTTGAGCTTTCTGTGGAGGTGGGGTTGGGGGAGGGATGGTGGGGGTCCTGCAAGCTTAAGTTGACCTTTCTAGCAATTGGCCACAACAACTGGAGCATCTGCAAAGGAATTGAATTTCAATGAATATCAAAATTCCTGAAAGTCATGGATTTCAGAACATTAATTTTCCCATCCCCAAAGAAAGGATATGGTAAGGCCAATGCTACTATTCTGTGAACTTCTGGCCTTTACTTTTAAAGTTGATTTGTGGCTTGTTTTTTGTTTGTTTATTTATTTATTTAGTGGGTAATATTATTTATTGCCAAAGTCAAACATCTGGGTTACATCCTGGGACCCACATGACAGAAGGAGAGAAATGGCTCCTGAAAGTTGTTTGGTCATGTACTGCACACACACACACACACACACACACACACACACACACACTCACACACACACACAGACACTCACACTCATACACACACAAACTTTTACGCAATAGTAATTTTTCTTAGAGTCTGATATAATTGGTTCTAATACAAAGACAGCCTGAGTGTAGTTACTATATGATTAAATAGTACTCATGCTCTCAGGAACAGAGTTTAAAGTTTATAGGTACCTAATAAACTTGCATTGGGACATATAAAGAACATTTAAATGTTCAGCAGAAATACAAAGAACAACTAATTTAATTTGTTAAAAGTGAAAGCTTATACAATTCTGAAGGTTTTTATGCTGGTTTTATTATACATGTAACTATGAAAAGAAAACATACATACTTGATCAATGAAATGAGGAAGAGTGATTTAATGAACAGAAAAATGGATGGTACTTCAAAATTTCCATGATTACATATTATCTATTTAATTCCCTCCACAACAGCAAGAAACGGACATTATTATTTATGCGACATTACAGATACATAAACCGAGAAAATATTGTTTGGCCTGATTTTCTGAGCCTCCTTAAAGGTTTAGTTAATTGACAGAACTGTCCTTTAAAATTAGGGTCCATATTCTTCTGTTTTAAATGTGTGACACTTTTATCTTTTTTTCTCCATCTTTATTAAATTGGGTATTTCTTATTTATATTTCAATTGTTATTACCTTTCTGGGTTTCCAGGCAAACATCCCCCTTACCCCTCCCCCTCCCCTTCTCTATTGGTGTCCCCTCCCCATTCTCCTCCCATTACCACCCTCCCCCCAACAATCCCTTTCACTGGGGGTTCAGTCTTGGCAGGACCAAGGGCTTCCCTTTTATTTCTAGTGGGTGCTGCTCTCCCTGCTCCGTGGGAAGTGGATGGGGGAAGGCCCGGGCCTGAGCTGAGTTGGAACTGGGGTAGAAAGGCATAGGGCCTTCTAGGTGAGAATGCCAAACCACCACTGCTGCTGCAGCCACCATGGAGAAGCCCTTGTTCCTGCTGCAGGGAGGAGAGTCTGGTGCCCACAAAATGGCTGAAGGGGAGCTGAGAGCAGACAGCTTCATCACCCGCCTGCTGGAGGTTGAGGATATCGTCCGGGAAAAATTGTGCAGATGACTGAAGCAGAAGTCCGAGGACTGTGTATCACGTCTCGTGAAATCTTTCTTAGCCAGCCAACAGCTGTGAACACAGGTTTCTTTTGGAGAGCAGGCCTGTGCAGGCCCAGAACCCAGGTGGGACAGTTCAAGCTACCCTTTTTCCATGGCCAATCTCAGATCATATTCAGAAAGTATTTCTTGGGCTAAAGAGATGGCTTAGTGGTTAAGAGCACTGACTGCTCTTCCAGAGGTCCTGAGTTCAAATCCCAGCAACCACATGATGGCTCACAACCATCTGTAATGAGATATGATGCCCTCTTCTGGTGTGTCTAAAGACAGTCACGGTGTACTTGTATATAATAAATAAATAAATAAATAAATAAATAAATCTTAAAAAAAAAGAGTATTTCTTCCAGGTGATGGATTTCCAATTTATGGAATTGAACTAACTTACTGATGGTGGAAGTGACACAGAGAGTTAAAGTACAGAAGGAATAATCCAGAATGTCCACCAACAGTTGCTGTCACACCAGGACTTTTAAAAGCTCAGCTGCTAGAGTAGCAATGTAGTCTTTGGTTATTCTCAAGCTTAGGTCTTCTAGTCATTATAAGCTGACCATGACACAAAAAGAGTAATCTATATCAAAATAGAGAATAGTAACTAGATTCACACCACACTATCACATCACTACTGTATTTGAGGTTCTCAGTTAATATCTAAGAACCTGGAAGAGGCCTGGGTCTTGCTACACATACTCATAATTTATGTCCCCATTGTCAGCTGAGATTCTTCATGCAGCCTGGGGTCAAGGAGGTCATCCCACAAAGCACAAAACACCCATCTCAGATAAACATGTATGGTTTACTGAATCCAAAACATCCATGAATTTCAGGACACAATTAAATGTTGAAACCTAAGGATAATAGATAGAGAAGAGAATTAAGATTTCTAGTTCATAGATCCAGTAAACACCTTCAACAAATCATAGCAGCAAACTTCCATAAGGTAAAGAAAGAAAAGGCCATAAAGGTACAACAAGCCTACAGAACATCAAACTAATTGTACCAGAAAAATTCCTCCATTCACATAATAATTAAAACGCTAAATGCACAGATCAAGAAAGAACATTAAAAGGGGTAAGGTATAAATATCTAGTAACAAATAAATTCAGACGTATCTGAATTACACCAGACTTCTCAACAGAGATTCTAAAAGTCAGAAAATCTTGGGCAGATGTACTGCAGACACAGGCTCCTATATCCAGCATAATCCTCAATCACCATAAAAGGAGGAACCAGGATATTTCATGACAAAACCAAATTTAAACAATTCTTTTCTGTAAGAAAGCACAACAGAGGCTAACAGGACGAAAACTCCAAGACAATAAACTGAACTATACCCAAGAAAAACCAAGAAATTAATCTTCTCTCAATAATTTAAAAAAAGAGAAGCACACAAACATAATTTCACCTATAACCAGATAAAGAAGAGAATGCAGCAATCATTGGCTTTAATATCTGAACAGATCTTCTTTCCCTAATCCCCAAGCTCCCAGGGGCCAAACTGCCAGCCAAAGTGTATGCAAGGATGCTCTATGGTTCAAGGTGAGGCCTGTAGCCCCACCAAAGGCAGATCCTAGAGGTGTGAGGTGGGAATGGATATGTGTGGGTGGGGGAGCACTGTCACATAGGCAAAGCTGAGCAGAAATGGGATGTAAATATGATGAGGGGAGTGTGGAAAGCAGGACAATAGTTGAAATGTAAATAAATAAAATAACCGATTAATAAAAAATAGCCAAAAATAAAATAACAAGTAAAAAGGTAAATGAAAATTAAACCAAACCAACCAAACAAACAAACAAAAATCCCTGAAGTGGATTGGCCTAATTCTGCTTGTATTTTAATGCTAATTTGTGGAACTCAGGACTGGTTAACCCCAAATAACTGACCCTGTTCCCAGTTAACTGTGATTATAAAGAAGCCAACAGCCAACAGCTGCACAGCAGAGAGATGGGGGAGGGGAGTTTCTGAGGGCTTTGCTAGAGAGGATCATGAGGAGGGAAGAAGGAAGAAGAAGCTGCCAAAGAATAAAGGAAGAACGTGTGTGATGGAGAGGAGAGAGGAAGAGGACAGCAGCCATGGTTAAGGGAGAGGAGAGCCTGGTCCTGAGGGCTGTCCAAGTGCAACAAAGAGCAGCCAAGATGCTACACAGTCAGTAAGAGTTGAGCGTTATTGTTTGGAAAGTAGATCTCGTACCATGGAGGGCAGGCAGCTGCACTGCTACTGTGCTTACTAATGCACACTAAAATAAATTTAACAAAATATGTATAACCAGTAAGACAGCTCTGTAGAGGATCCTAAAAGGAATACTTTAGTTTGAAGGGAAGGACAAAATACCAGAGAACACAGGGGATAAATTAATAAAACTAGGAAAGTTAATCAAAGAAGACTGTGAAAACCACAAAAATTAACAAAATGACAAAATTTAATACATAGGTTTAAATAATAATTACATATCACTAAACTCAATATCTAGGGTGGTGGGGCATGAATTCTGCCATGATCTGAACTCATAAAGGTGGGGTTGGGAGAAACATGTCTGGTTAAATAGTCCACCCACATTGTGTCAATGTGATTTAATCTAAGGACAAAGAAGTGGAGCATCTCTCAAGGCTTTCTTCTAACCCCTTGAAAGGATCACTGGGGTGTGGCCTCAGTACTTCATACTTCTTGCTGGGTCAGCGAAACTCAAGGAAGCTTGAGATTGTCATAGCACAGTATTAGGCTAGATATACTGAGTAGATGATACTAAGTTGTTCAGATGGTGATATCCATTTGCATGTGTTCTTAATGTGGACCTAAGGAAAGAGAGATCAAGGTCCTTAGAATAGAAGGAACATTCCCAGTCCTTTTCTACCATTCCAGACTGAAAGGCTGGTAGGGAGAAAGTGGTAAATAAGAAAGAATTAATAGATGATGCTTTGAATGAAGGGTTGGTTTTTGTGCTGGTTTTAGACAGGGTCTCACGTATCCATGTTGCCCTCTCCCTGGCTGGCCCGGTTCACTTTGAAGTCAGTGCTTCCATTTCCAATAGACAGTCTTACAAGAGGGGCCTCCGAGGTCTCTGAGGACAGCATTAGCCATTGACAGTTGAGGTGTGCAACCCACAACTATAGTTTTAGCCACTTTGTTCCATGTCTACCAGCTATTTCAGATTGTTGCTGTTCTATGCCTGACAATCAAGGACACAGAAAAATAACCTGATAGAGAGCAAGGACATGGTGATCACATCCTTGCCTCTGCTGTATGTTCTGGATGAGGTTTGTTAAAATTCCAATATTGCAAAAAGCTTTATATAGGGCCCATCACATTAAGGGTCACTATGCACTGTTTCATCTAAAATGGCCTAATCAGAACTGACCGCCAGACAACACTTCCTGCGAAGTTCCTATGAGAAGCTTAAGTTTTTTGTGTTTTTTCTTCTTCCTTCCTTCCTTCCTTTCTTTCTTTCTTTCCTTCTTTCTTTCTTTCTTTCTTTCTTTCTTTCTTTCTTTCTTTCTTTCTTTCGCTTTATAGGTTTAGAGGAATGTATTTTGGGCCACGGATCTGCCCCTAGTATCTCTGCTATGGATGTGATCAATCAGTGTTAGTGTGTGCATTCAATAAAATGTCCATTTTTGACTAAGGTAGATGCTTCTGTGTTTTGTGGGGTGACCCATTGTCAATGTCTAGTGAGTTGGGGCCCTGGGTATGGTCGCATACCCCCAGGACACAGGGGGTGCAGAGCAAAGGCAGAAGAAACTGCACGCAGTTGCAAGCTTTATTAATCCTTATTGAGCTAAGAATATGCATTACTACAATTTTCATTGTGCAAAGATACCATAAGATCATTATTCCCAGGATAACAGGAACAATGAGGGAAGATTAAACAAAGAAAGATGAATAAACAAAAGCTTCTTCTAAAAATATTCATATAACAAATCACCTCTCTTATTATAATCAAAATATACTCACCATTACCAAGAGAGCGTTAGAACCACTTCCACAGAAACAGACACAGCAGAACATAACTTAAGGCCAAGTGAGAAAAACATTTTCTTCTCCAGGGTGGCATTCCAGCCCCTACTTGTATCTGTCACCAGGCCTTTCTTGACCCTGCCTGAGAGCTGCATCTCTATGTCTTAACAATTACTTCTTTTTTCTTTTGTTTTAAAGTAACACTTTACATAACATAGCTAAAGGTCCTTGTAGGGGTTTAGTCATGTAAAAATAAAGCAACATAATACATAATGTACATAAGATTATGGCAAAACTAGCTCCTCCCATGCTATAGAAAATCCTTTGAAGTCAAGCCTTGGGATCTAATCCTGTCAATTGATCAGCCAATAATTTCGCTATTTCTCTAGGGCTAGTATCTTCTAGCTGTTTACCAAAAGACATTCGAACATCATATTTCAAGGCATTAATTACTTTTGAAGCACTTTCATTACCCTCTAAATAGGCTTGAATTAACTTCCAATCATGTTCTGTGTCATTATCCATATATTTACTAACACAAAAGTAGTAGGATTTCATCATGATAAGCAATATAAGCCCGATAACTGGCATTGGCCGCAGCAGAAGAAACCATGAGTAAAACACACATTGCTAAGAATAAGTGCTCAGCCGTAAAGGACTTTCCTGAAGGAGACAAAATTATTCCTTTCAGTGCTTAATCGCTTCACCTGACCCCACATAGGTAATAGGGTTGTCACTGCACGGATCCTTATCCATTGTTGTTTGTGGACACTAAGAGAAGCCAGGGCCTCAGTAATGGAGGACACCTCCTCATCTCCTGAGAACATCCATCAGGAGAAAATGTAGCTGGTTTAACTGGATTCCTTTGAGGGTAGGGAGCAGTTCTTATTATTCTGTGCTTGGATCCATCTCCCGGGTAACCAGAATAGTCTCCCATCCTGTAATGAGACAAAACCCTCTCCCCTATATACAATGATGTCCCTTCCTGCCATTCAGCATCCCGGGCAATTTTTATCCATACTGTCTGTTCCATGCCTTCTGGGGGGAAGTTCAACAAAGTGTCTATTGGCTCTTGATATAACTTCACCTTGTGGTAAATTAAGAAAATTAATAATGTATAATGCTTGTGCCAATATAGCTCTGGGACTGGTCTGCAAACTCCATTCAGGTTGCATAAGGCCATCTCTTTTCCCCCTTTTTAATTTTATAATTTGTCATTTCAGGGTATGGTGAATTCTTTCAACAAAAGCTTGTCCTTGTGTATTGTGTTCTGTACCAGTAATATGTACAATATGATATCGTTGACAAAATTGTTTATATTGATAAGAAATATATGTTGGTCCATTATCAATTTTAATTTTAGAAGGCAGTCCCATAACAGCAAAAGTTTCCAATAGATGCTGTATAACATGAGCAATGCGTACTCCTGGCAATGGTGTAGCCCACACAAATTTTGAAAAATTATCTATGCTTACATCTATATGTGAAACGCAACCAAACTAAGAAACATGGGTTATATCGATCTGACACGATGTATTAAGTTGCATCAACTGGGATTAATTTGAGATGGAATACATTTTATACGTGAAGACTGACACATAGGACAATTAGCAATAATTTGTTTGGCTTGAGAATAGGGAAGCTTATATTTAATATGTAAATATCCTGTATTGGCATGATTATGACTGTGTTCTTCTGGGGTAGCAAATGCCACTAATTGATCTACCATAGGATTGCCAAATGTTAAAGATTCTGGAAATTTTGAATGTGATCTAGTATGTGTAATGAATATTCTAGAGTTTCATAATAACAATAGTCCTTTAATATGTGAGAATAACATTTAATATTGGCTTAGATGTAGAAACAACAGCAGTCGCAATATTCTGTACTACTCCTACAACATAAGCGGACTCAGCTATAATATTTTTACATCATGAGTAAAATCCTGGAATACATTAATTACCGCTAATAATTCATTTTGTTGTACTGACCCAAAAGAAGATTCTTGTCCCCAAAATTAATCTTTGGTCCAATAAGCCATCTTGGTGTTAGAGCCATCTGTAATCACAGTAAAGGCTGATGGTAATGGATCAACAGAAATTAGTGTATTTATCAAATTTTTTTTTGTTTTTTAAAGCAATCCCACAATTTACTATGGGGAGGATGAAATTCAATATTTCCAATGTAAGAAATCATGGCTAATTGAAAAACCTCAGACATCTGCATTAAATATTCCACTTTATCTTTGCTTAATGGGAAAACAAAAGCAGCACAATCATATCCCCACAGAGTAACATGTCTTTGTATGCCTTGCTGAATGATTAAAGAAATTTGTTCCTCATTATTTGTTAATGTTTGGTTAAAGTTTTATTTAATATAAACCCATTCTAAAGGCAACTCATCCTGAGCGAAAGTGCCTGTAGGATATTCAAGAGTATTTAAACATATAATTTAATAACTCTATCTGGATCAATACATGCCAAATATGCATCTTTCCATTTTCAGAAAAGATACCCTGGCATGCCTTCATATAAGCATTAATATCCCCAGCCCCCTTTATAGGTAATAATGTTCTCCTGTACTCTTCATTAGCATTTTCAAAAGCAAGCATTTGCAGCAGTTGTCCTCCAGCTTCCGCTCCTACCATTGTTCTTTCCAATGTTAATTTTAATATACATAAAAACTTAATATATGGTTCATAGAAAGCTACTACCTTTTTCAACCAACCAGTATCATCCTTTATAATAAGTCGGTTGGGCCACACCTTGAATCGATGCTGGCCTAATTATAGGAAAAGAAAAAGCAGGTGAATTCGTCATCATCATCGTGTGAATCTAATGGTCAACATGCCATCCTCGGGAAACGACTTAGAAAAACCTGCTTCAGGCAGTGGAGCAGAGGGCAAAACTTTTACTTTCGTTTTGTCTTAATGAAGCTCTAGCTTCTTGTTCTGTAATCGTTATTACCCTGTCTGCATTCATGGCCTTGAACACAGTAAAAATTACAGCCCAAAGAGACCAGAAATTGGAATCTTTTTGCCCTGCCTGACAGCCTTTTTCACCTTAACTTTCACTTTGACCCAGATATCAGAATCCCTGGAACCATCATCAGGGAAACATGGAGTTTACTCTTGCTGTCTCTAAACACTTTTCTAAACCAGACTGATAGACATGAATTCCCTGCACTCTTAAAGATGCTTAAGCATAGCGAGATGAAGAGAAGATTTATCTTGTCCCATTTCCTTGTAATAAAATGTACTTACCTTATCTGACTGTCCAGACTTACCTTCAGGGACCCTGTTCCAGTGCCATAGGTTGACGTCTGGGGTGTTGGGAGCCCTGCATCAGGTCGCATTCCTTACTGTGTTTCCCGATGCTCAGTGGCCATGCCACTCCAGCATGCTTTGAAATGAACCAGTCCGCAACCGCCACCACCACCACCACCACCACCACCACCACCACCACCACCACCACCACCAGCAGCAGCACCACCACTAATTTGGTTTTGTAAATAAAGTTTTATTGACATCGCCATCCTCAGCATTTACATCCTGTTCAGTGCTGCTTCTGGCTGCAGCTGCAGGGTTTAGGAGCCACAGAGCGCTTTAGGCTCCCAGAGCTGAGAGCATTGACCTTTTGCCTTGTTTGTGAAAGAGGTGACTGACCCCTGTGCTCGAGGTGGCATTTCCGTGCCCCTTAACCCATAGCATAGGTCTCTGTGCCATCCTCTCCCTTTGCTGTGGTGTGCACTTCCTGGTACATTTCCGTTAGCTCTTGACATTTCCAGAGCATTGGGTCTTGCAAATTGAATTTGCATGGCACCAGGAATAGACCTGATAGCAGGGTATGGGACACGCCCTATGGGGACCCTGCCCAGGGGCATAAGCTTACTTTTCCAGTCAACTCCCTGAACAGTGAGCCTTTGTGGGACAAGGTACTTCACGACATGACTTGACCTCTCTGCAGTGCACCCAATCCCTGCTTGGCTCAGATGTCCCCCAGAGAGGTTGTGTGAGTGTCCCCAGTAGAGGCAGCACTCTGTGTGGTGGCATTGACATGGCATCCAGGAAAGTCAAAACCAGAGGGACATGTCGGGAAGTTGGAAGCAGATGTCTGTGTCCATGGAGAGAAGGATGGACTAGACACTCCTACAGGGGGTGAGCTGAGAAGCACTTCCTTGGCTTTTTCACAGCCGTGTAGGCTGCATGCCATGCTGTGTACCCATGTTGTGCTGAAGTCCCAGGCTTTGATTCTCCCACAGCTGCTGTGTCCAGGGGCCAGGGTAGGATTAAGCAGACTTCAGCAGGAGAAAGGTGAAAACCCTGGTTGGGGGGTGGGGATGGCACAGTCATAAAACTCATGCACATGAGGCCCCTGACTTAGAGCCGTATAGCAGCTATGACAATCCAGCTCTGGTGACACTCATCTGCAATGCCAGGCCATGGGGGGGTAGAGGCAGTAGGATCAGTTGTTTAATTATCCTTGGCTACAAGGCAAGTTCGAGGCCAGCCTGGGCAACTTTGTCTATGAAAATAAGACAAAATGAGGTCTTGACTCTGAGCACCACAGTCTGTACCTGGCACGGTTGCCCCACCCCAGGTAAGAAACCCCTCTGTCCAGAGGCCATAACTGCAGGATACCCCTGGCCAAGTGTCTATACAGCGTCCTGTTTGACTGGACTGTGCTGAGTACCAACCACGCTCTCCTCAACAGGAAGGACATGGGAGAGGCTGTTTCTGTGAGGGCCCGGGCCCTGAGACAGCCAAGAATAAACCCTGTCCTTGGGAAAAACCATGGAGACTAGGAACCCAGGGGATCTCTGCAAACACCAGGGCTGGCAGGGGACTCTGATCCTCTACAGCAGCTGCTCTCAATCTGTGGGTTCTACATCAGCGCTCCTGCACACCAGACATTTACACTACAGTTCCTCACAGTAACAAAGTTACACTCATGAAGTAGCTCTCCAATAAGTTTATGCTGGGATGACAACGACATGAGGAACTGAAATAAAGAGTCACAGTGTTAGGAAGGGTAAGAACCGCCATTCTATAGGAACCCAGGCATCTGCACTCGGTGTCTGGAAGTGTGATAGGCTAGACTTCACCCTCAGCGATGCCAGCATGTGGGCACCAAGCCTAGGTTCCACCCAAATGCTTACTGGATATGTGCAGGCCTGGTTCCATCAAGAAGTAATAAAGGAACCCTTGGCAAAGAACACTGGGTACCAAACAGGTCAGGAAAACACACCCCTCTGCTGCAACTCCTCTCAGGAGGATTGGTCTTCCCAGGAGTCCCCAGCTATAACCATAGCTTGTCTCTCAGTGTTTGCCCATTGGTGTCTTGGCCATATTCAGATTTGAGGACTTTGAACAGAAAAGCTTTGAGCAGATTTGCATCAATGAATCCAACAAGTAGTTGCAGTCCTACATCACCCAGCGCATCTTCAAGCTGAGGCAGGTGAGAGTGGACACCTATTCCCCAGCCCAGCCCAGCCATCACCCTGAATGTCAGCTGTGTCCCTCAGTATCAGCAGGATGGGGCCTGGGCACCATAGGTTCCCCAGGACCTAAAGCTATGTCCTTGAACTCAGTGCCATGCTCAGCCCTTCCAGCCTCTTTCAAACCTTCTGGATGCTCAGCTGCTCCTGCAGCAAGGCAGCAGTGTGCACATTCTGTCACGTCATTTGTGTGTGTCTACAGGAGGTCAGAGCCTGTCCCCTCTGTTCCTTTCTTTTGCTGTATTTGCCTTTCTGAGGAGGTAGGACCCACACGTATGGGAGGCAGCCACATGCATATTCTGCAGCCATGTCTGATTCCTCTGAGCCTCAGTCCCACTTACACACCTACCCTTCAACCTCCCCACTCCATGTCACCCCTAGGGCTCTGTAAACCTTCCTGCTTTCTGTCTTTATATAATTGGTGACACTGCAGCCCTCAGTGGTGTCATACAGTGTTAGTTTGTCTTTGCACTGCCTGGAGGTCTGACTTAGGAGAATGGCTACCATTCTATTCCTGTTCAAGGGTCAGAATCCCATTCCTATGTAAGGCTGAATAATATTCCAGCACATGGCTGGGCCATGTTGAATTTACACAGTCACCTATGGATCTTATTTTTTGGCTTGTAAACACACACATATAAGACTCAAGTGACACCCAAGTGGAGAATTGCTGGAGGCTGCCATTGCTTTCTGAACCGTCTGAGAGACCATCTTGTCCACAGTGTATAGGGCACCATCTACTTATAGCTCACACAGCATGAGAAGATTAGGGAGGGTTAACCTGGCTTCTCTGTCTCCCACTTTCTGCCAGACTAGCCCTAGCATCTTTCTGTATTGCAGTGAATGTTTAGAACCCAGGAGGATTCCAGCTTCCTTGCTCAAATATAGCAAGTTCCTCCTTGCCTGCTTTGAGACTGAGTCTCATGCAGCCCAGGCTGGCTTTGATCTCACCATTAGTTAAGATGGCCATGAACTCCTGGTTCTCATGCCTCAGACGTCTCTGAGTGCTGGGTGACAGGTATGCACCACTCTTAAGTCCTGCCACTGGGACAAGAGTGAGCAGAGCCAGCTCTGAAGCACACACTTTGCTGGTGTCAGTGATGACTGACTTATGATCCTGTCTTCCTTGCACATGGCCCTTCTCCTTGGTGCATGCCATCCTTCCTCCCTGAGACTCATGGGGGACACCAAGCCTGAGGATGTCAGGAAGAAGTTTACTTACTTCACTCGGTTGGAGGCTGTTAGGTTCCTGCGTCAGTAGGTGAGATTCAAGCTAGAAGGTTTGTGGCATGAGAAACGGGAACAGAACTGGAATGGCAGGAACAATCGTTGCCTGGCTCTGAGAAGACCAGGTGGGCAGAAACTCATCGTTGGGCAGGTAGTGAGCTCAAGACCAGCCTGGGCATTGCTCAGCACATGTGAACAGGTATGTGTACATGGACATGTGTTTCCCCCACATGATCACCACTTATCCAGGTACGGTGAATACTTCAAGGAGCTTTTTATGTTTTAACATTGTGTGTGTTTGTGTGTCCATACATACATATACACACATACATTCGTACATATA
Organism: Rattus norvegicus; assembly: GCF_021556685.1. Classification (NCBI taxonomy): domain Eukaryota; kingdom Metazoa; phylum Chordata; class Mammalia; order Rodentia; family Muridae; genus Rattus; species Rattus norvegicus. The sequence goes on from NC_141552.1 coordinate 24,907,843, forward strand.
CACGAATACACGTACATGAAAACACATGCATATACATGACTATACACATTCATGCTCACACACACATATATACACAACTACATGCATACACACACACATACACACACATACACACATATATGCATACACACATACACATATACATACACACATACACACATACACACATACATGCATACACACATACACATATACATACACACATACACACACATACAATACATATACACACATACAAATACACCTATACACACATATAGACAGACATATACACACATATACATATACACGTATACACATACATGCATACACACATTCATATCCACACGTACATACAGACATATACATATATACTCACATACATGTAAGCACATGAGTGGAAGCCAGAGGACAGCTTGGCCCTTGGTTCTCTCCTTTTTACCACGTGGGTCCTGGGGATTGAGTCAAGCTCATCAGACTTGACAGCAAGCCCTTTTAACTGTAGAGCCCTCTCATTGGCTGCCAGTTGCCTCTTTCCACAAATTCTATCCATGTTGGGATGTTTACAGTTGTTATTCTCATGATTCCTTCAGCAATAGCACAGACATCCTTTACACTGCATTAGGAGTTATAATTCATGTAGATGTCAGGAGAGCTGGAGGCGTGGATCAAGAAGAGAGCCCACTTTCAATGTCATTATGTGGTATTGCCTTAGGCCCTTTTATACACTCCCCTGGCTTTGTCTGAGTATATGTTTGAGGTCTCTCTATGACTGTGCAAACAAGTAAGCGATAGGGCTGGGCCACACAATAGGAAAGTACTTGTTCATCCAAAAACAAAAACAAAAAACAAACAAACAAACAAACAAAAATAGCTCTAGGGTTAAATATTGGTGCTAGTACTGAACTACACAGCCAGAAGGTATTTTTCTAAGTAAATAAGACAATATTAGGGATGACAATATGATCAAATATCCTATAACATAAGTTTGCAATGTTACCTACATTTTATAAATCAAGTCTGACCACCGTTTTGGTTGTTTCCAATCATGTCTGAGTGCATCATCACGGGAATCCCAAGGAAAATCAGAAATGGGTTCTTGAAGCTGTTGCACAGGGCCAGTATAGACCTAAATACCACAGAGGAAACCTTGATTCTTATCACAAGGGATCATTTCACCATCCCTCTTGTCACATAAGTTATGGCAAGATGTCACCTCTCCTGACCTTAGCTTCTTCTCCTAAACGCTGCTGAAGGGAAGATTTGGTGTCAAGGGATCTGGATTCAAACCACACCAACACTGAATTCATTTAAATAGGTGTAGTTTATTAATGCACACACCAATACAGTTCAACCAGAGCAACAGCTCACAACTGTGTACTGGATATTGCTAGGCCCCGCTCATTGCAAAATCCACATGGGCTCATGCACAAGTGCTGGAAATGCTTCGGTCTATGGGCCCTGACTCAGGCCATTTTACACATAATTGTTCCAATTTTCCTTGAATCTATTGGGTCCTATGTGAAGAATACACTTGGGGAACTTGTTAAGATTAACAAACCTCATAACATAGAGAACATAACAGGGTATGTGACCAGCACCACACAGTTCAACGTCAGAGTTTTTTGTTCTTTGTTAGTGTTTTTCTTGGCATCCATGATGTGGAGGCATATTACAGAACAATAGGAAAGAGCTGGCTGCTGTGTAACAAATTTGCTGCTATTAAGGTAGGTATGGGGGCAAGACCTCAGCAGTAGCCCTTAAGATGGGAAGGAGATGATGTGTTTGATAACTGAAAGGAGCTGCCTCAGCTGTGTTTCTCTGCCTGCTCAGTGCCCATTCAACATCACTCTGTCCCTGAAGAGGAACTCAAGGTCTGCCCCCTGCTGCCTGTGAGCCAGGACTAGGCACAGAAAGGCAAGGCCACAGCACTGGTTTCCAATCCCTCAGTAATGCTGGATTTCCAATAATGTACTTGTATACACAAATACAGTGTGGTAAGTTGCAATAGATACTAATCATTTCTCACATAGGGCAGCAGTTGATTGACTACAACTAATTCTATTAAAAAAAAGAAACCTGGCTCTTGTAGAAATATACAAAGAAATATCTAGGATGGTGGGGGATGAATTCTGCCATGGACTGAACTCGTGGAAGTGGGGTTGGGAGAAAGATGCATGGTTAAATAGCCCACCAGGTTCACATTGTGTCAACTTGATTTAATCTAAGGACAAAGAAGTGGAGTATCTCTGATGGCTTTCTTCTAACCCTTTAAAGCATCACTGGGGTTTGAACTCAGAACTTCACACTTCTTGATGGGGCAACTACACTCAAGGAAGCTTAAGACTTTCATAGACACAGTATCATGCTATATATACAGAGTAGATAATACTAAGATGTTCAGATGGTGATGTCCATTTGTATGCACTCTTAATGTGGACCTAAAAAAAGAGAGATCAAGGTCCTTAAAATAGAAAGATCAGTTCCAGTTGTTTTCTACCATTCCAAACAGAACGACTGGTAGGGAGAGAATGGTAAATAATCGAGAATTCGTAGATGATGCTTTGAATGAAGTGTGGATTTCTGTGCTGGTTTAAAACAGGGTCTCAAGTATCACATGTTGCCCTCTACCTGGCTGGCCAGGATCACTTTGAGCTCAGATAAACCTCCTTTCACTTTGTAATAAATAGGCATAAAAGAGTGGCCTCCAAGGACTGTGCAGACAGCATTAGCCTTTCACAGTTGAGGTGTGTAACCCACAACTATAGTTTTAGCCATGTTTTTCCATGTCTACCAGCTATTTCAGATTGTTGCTGTTATATGCCTAACAATCAAGGATGCAGAAAAATAACCTGATACAGAGTAAGGACATGGTGATCACATGGTGCCTCTTCCGTACGTTCTGGATGAGGTTTGTTAAAATTCCAATATTGCAAAAAGCTTTATATAGGGCCCATCACATTAAGGGTCACTATGCACTGTTCTATCTAAAATGGCCTAATCAGAACTGACTCCCATATAACACTTCCTGCAATCCTCATATGAGAAGCTTGAGCTTTTAGTTTTGACTTTTTCTTTTCTCGTTCTTTCTTATTTTTTACTATATAAGTTGAAACAAAAATAGTTAAGGCCATGAATTTGCACCCAAAATTTGAACTACGGATGTGATCAATCAGTGTTAGTGGGTGCATTCTATAAAGTATTCATTTTTTACTATGATACATGCTTTTGTGTTTGGTGGGGTGGCCATTTCCCAGTGTACAGGTGCTGGGACCTTGCTCTATCCACTTAATGATGTTTATAGCCTCATTTTAGACATTTCTGTGCCAACCTCTATATCTCTTGTGTATTTTATTTCTCTGATAAAAGCTCGTGGTATATCTTACTCAGGCCTGTGAGCAGTGCTCCTTTGGCGACATTGGTGCAATGAGCAGAACCCCACAAGCAGCATGAGGTTCCCTTCACTGGTGTCTCCAATATTGCATTTTCCTCTGCCAACTTGTGTCCACACTTTTACTAGCACCTTAAAGACTTCAACTCTTTCTCCTAAGGAATTTTCTGGCAATTGTCGATTGCTAAGCACATGACTTCATGAGTGTTCCCCTAATACACACCCATGTTGTAACCTACCATGCAGACTATTTCTTGATGTGATATAAAGCACCTGTACATAATGAGACAAGAGAACTTTTGACTGCATATTCAAACTGGTGTGAAATCTCAGAAGTTTTAATGGCTAACATTGGTGAATGTGGACAATTTGAGTTAGGATGAGACATTTTATGGGAAAGATTTGACAGGAAACATTCATTTAGGTGCATAGGAATTACTAAGGTTTTTTATAATCAGGAAAATTTGGCTTTGGAAGCAGGAGATGCTCAGTGGCTCTGCCCCAGGAAAGTCTCCTGGAAAGGGCACCTCAGCTTATGCTCAGTACAGGGAGAACATTGGCAGGGAGGCAAAGTCTGCTCCCCATGACATCTGCTGTCCCTTCTTGGACATTCTATTGTCTCCTAGAGAGTTCTGGCATCCTCTGTGATGTCACCAGTGTTGTAGTGACAACCAGTGCCCTAGTTTCTCTCAGTCCGAGTCTGGCGGTTACAAGCTAAGACATGTTTTTCTGTCTTCGCAAGCGTTTTGGGAGGGGGAACGTCGATTGTGGAGAGACTAGAGTGAAGGAGTCTGGCCTTTCGTCTCAAAGTAATGATGGACAAAGACAGCACTTCTGGGGAATGTGGAGTAAGTTCTGGGCAGTGTATTTTGAGCTTCCTGTCAGGGGGGCTGCAGGCTTAAGCTGACCTTTCTAGCAATGGGCCACAACAACTGGAGCATCTGAAAAGGAATTGAATTTCCACGAATATCACAATTCCTTAAAGTCAAGGATTTCAGAACTTTAGTTTCCCCATCCCCACTGGGAGGATATGGTAAGGCCAATGCTATTATACTGTGAACTTCTGGTCTTTACTTTTCAGTTCATTTGCTCTGTTACATTGATATAATAACACCATCAGTGGTCATGGAGGGTCCACCTTTTCTGAGTTTAGACAGGGCAGCAATGTATCTCACTATCATTGCTTCTTTAAATACAGTGGGTATCTGACAGTAGTAACAGGGAGAGATTGTGCTCCAGGCAATAACCTTATGTTCTTAGACCTTCTCTGATTTCTTCTAACTGGCAGGGTCATCGTTAGCTTTATGTATTAGAGGTTGTATGTTACAAACATTTTTCTACAATACCAAAACTATTTGGAACGTTTAGACCAAGATTCAGCCTGTAACCAATTTGCACTTCTGGGGCATTTGGTATTTCACATAGGGACACTGATAAGTCTATTGAACATATCCTCCCTTGGAAATGCATTTTAAATCCAAAGTTGTTGCCTTAGAGTATCAGGGTAGGACATCTGAGTGTCTCCAATCACTCAAGTTTTGTGGATAGTGAATTTATCATCTGAGTTCTGAAGCCACAGGGGTGAGGGTCCTGAAACCAAGCTGTACCCTGTTCAGCTGACAATAATCCTGGAGAAGCCATCTCCATGGTACATGTAAGCACGTGATGTCCGGAATAGGGAACACCTGGTTGCTTACATCTCTTGGTCTCTATAGAGTAGTGGGAGAACTGAGATCCCCTGAGGAGGCCTCTTAAGCATAGACCAATCGCCTAGCAGTGACACTGGGTTCCTGGCTTGTTCTCCTGTTTAGGCCTCACTGAGGTCTATGAACACTCTATGCATTCTTCCCATGCAGGTTAACTTGTGTTCTTCTACCTACAGACGCTGGGAGAGAAACATCATCCCCTGGCACTGACCTAAGCAAGAATCAGGCCATGAAGGAAAAGGAGAGGCTGATTAAAGAGCTGCATCTCATTACCGAGGAGAGAAATGACCTGAGAGATCGCCTGAGGTTTCTGACAGAGAGATCCATGAAGAACAGGTATGAATCGCTCCAAATGCTCTTGTTTCATTCCTGGGTCTGCAAGGTCACCTTTTTCTTATCCTGTTAAGGTTTTGGGTTCTAGAAAGCTGTGCCTCCCTAACCACCCTGTGCTAAACCTCACCTCCCATATAGTGGAGATTCAGAACCTGACCCTTCCTGAGGAGTGAGATTGAAAATGGACTCATCTGCTTCCATTTTGAAAAGCAGAACTTGTGGTCTGAATGAAGAATTCGTGGATAAAGTCAGGGAGAGTGAGTGCCCAGTGTGCATTTGCAAAGCCCTTGACAGCTGGTGGCTTTGCAAGATTGTAATTGCAGTGAGTTTATGGTGAGTCTCTGTACTTGCTAGGCAGGGGACTGAGTGCTGGAAGATCCAGGCAGCAGCCTGGGGTAATATAGGACCCACCCTGAGTTCATATATTCCTAAATGCCGATGTTCATTGTATTCTATCATTTGGGGCCAGGCCACACTTCAGGCCAAATCCATATTATGAAGACCTGGAGAGAATGGAGGAGGCGGTCATGTCAATTCTGCACAACTTAGAGATGGAGAACACTGAGGTCCATGAGAACAACCATAAGCTGAAGAAGGAGATTACCTTCTCTAGGTAAGTCCTGGTCAGAAAGGCTATCACTTGTGGAATGGCCATTTCTGACTTTCTTTGTTCTGGATTGGACGGTCTTCAGTTCTGGTTCTATCTCTTGTGCTGTTTACCCATCAGTGTTCCAGGGTCATTAGGACTCAGTTTTCAGTTCCATAAAAGACTGTTCCTCATCCCAGGATTGTCTAGGCATCTTCAGAAGGCTCTAGATAGAACAGTACTGATTGAAGTCAGCAGAAGGTTATTAGGCTGACCTGGACCTATGGTGTCACACCAGGTTTTACAAAATTCAGTGCGTGGACCACATGGTTAGCATGACCTTCTCTTGGTTCTACTGACCTCCTTTGAGGGTGTTGGCCCACTACTAATTGATGTTGCCCCAATGCATTGGGCTTTCATGGATAGTTGTAGATCCATGTTCTTTCTCAGAGGTGTGGACACTAATTGGTGTCAGGCCAAGCAAACAATTTATTCTTCCCTGAATTAACTCTTTATGGTTTGTGCAGCAGCCTTATATGTATCAAGATGCACGTTATTAAGTCTTCATGGGTATCTGGGACCTGGTAGAGTTAGTGGGACTTGGGAGTAGGAATGGGAGAAAGAGCCAGCATGATCTTACTATGCATACTGTATTTCCAGAAACCTGCTCAGCCAGCTCCTGATGGAGAACACATGTAGGAAGAAGTTGGTCCCTCTAAAGCAGGAGAGCAAGGAGGTACATCTTGATTGTGCACTGAACCAGAAATATTTGGTTGACTTCAACAAGAAAGATAAAGACCAGCAACGGCCAGAACCAGCATTATCAGGTAGTGACGAGCAGATGTGTTAGCTTAACAATATCTGATAAAATTTGCCAATTTGATACATCTTTGCTTCTCTTACCACCTTTCTAATTTACACTCACAACCAGCCAACCACCTCATGTAATGGAATTGTTCATTGCTCTGCCTATGCACAAGTATTCTAGGAAGTTAACCACTTTTCAGAAACTGAATCATTGTGCAAGCATATTTTGCTGCTCTTTTTGAAGCTGCAGTCTAGAAATGGTGACAGATGAATAACATATCTCATTATTGAATATCCATGTGATAGATTGGATCCTATGTAGAGTTTTGAACAATTTCTTGGTTCTTGAACAATTGAAACTCTGTGGTCATGTGACCTCTTGTGTAGGAAGCACCTTTGGGATAAGAACCAAGTGGAAATGTCAAATTAGTACTTGCGTTGGCTTTATCCTTGGTGACATATAGACATCTCCTTTCTTCCTGCAACCCGATGAGGTCTCTTCTTATTGCCCTGTTCTTGGTTTGCACTGGTATAAGTCTGGGTCCCAGATTGGCAGCCCACATTACTGTGTGGCTTGCTGGAGATTTTGCCCTGCCCACAGAGTTAGCAACAATGATATCAGTTAAAAGGTCCATGTCGACTGTCCAATAGAACTGAGGTGGTAGAAGGCAGCATTCTGACAGCTGGCTTGCATTTCCCCACCAAATCAGTGTCTGACAAACTGCCTTCCTCTCCCAGGTCTCAGAAAGTGCAAGAGAGCTGGAATTGGACACACCCCAGTAAGAGAGCTTCCTGAAGAATAAGTTGCTTTCTCAGGAGTCCCTGATGACCAACATCCTGAATGGTAACAACATTTTTTGGATGAGTATTCATCCTCTGCGTTAATTTGTCATTTCTTAGAGACCCTAAATTTATATACCACTAAGCCATCCTGACTGATTGAGGTCTTACTCACTTTCTTCTTCAGAAAACAGCACCTGAGAGACAACTTGGGCGACTGCCTTTCATTATGTGTGCTAGAGGAGAAACAGCAATACGTCTGTGCTTCTAAATATTCGTTAAGAATATGCTTTTAGAAATATTTTTGTTATGATTTTAATTGAAGTTTTCTTTTTGTTGTTTCATATTTATATGTTCTTGTTACTATTTTTACTTTCAAATATTTTTAAATATTTTTATTCATTTTAATCCTGTTTTGTTGTAAAAATGTATTTGTTATGAATAAAAATTGAATTCTATCTCTTGACTCTTAAGATCATCTTTCTTACTCAAGGGTTCTGTCCCTTCCTGTGGACCTAGAACTGACAGCTACAGATGGATCTCTGCATGTTCCATGGAGCCTGGGCTAATAAGTGAATTCAAAGTCACCAAGGGGTACCCAGTGTGACAGTGTCTTTTGTGTGGATAACGTGGCTGTGTCTCTGTCACACACTTTATGATGTAATCACTGACACAATTTACCCAATTGTTAGGGTCCATGTAGTTTTCTGAGAGAGCAGCAGATGCTCTACCCTGTGAGTCATCACCACAGCTCCTGCAGGTGGCTTTTGTTATTCCACATGAGGTGCTGTATTAGGTGGACAGGATCACCTCCAATTAAATAGAGAGATCTCAGGAGATGTGTGTTCACAGGGAAATTACTGAGGCGTGCGTGCTCAACGTGTTAGGTCGTCAGGCATCCCTACAGGGCTCTGGTGTTCCCACTGCTCATTGTGGGCCAGGATCATCCTCCAGCATCACTTAGTTTTCATATTAGAGCAGATCTTTCACCTATTATCAGTGATGACCATATGTATTATGCACATCTGATAATATACAGAATAGAAACTAGCTTCCTGTAGGCCAGATTGGCATAATGAGTTTTTTGAAAATTATTTTAATCTAAGCACTTTAGGGAGGATCCTCAAGAGCATCCATAATGAATGTAGCCTGCAGCTGTGAACACAGGTTTCTTTAGGAGAGCAGGCCTGTGCAGGCCCAGAACCTAGGTGGGACAGTTCAAGCTACCCTTTTTCCATGGCCAATCTGGGATCATATTGAGAATGTATTTTTTCCAGGTGACTGATTTCCAATTTATGGAATTGATCTAACTTACTGAGAGTGGAGGTGACTCAGAGAGTTAAAGTACAGAAGGAATAATCCAGAATGTCCACAAAAGCTTGCTGTCACCCCAGGGCTTTAAAAGCTCAGCAGCTAGAGAAGCAATGTAGTATTTGGTTATTCTCATGCTTAAGTCTAGTCATTCATTATAAGCTGAACATGACACAAAAAGTGTCATCTGTGTCACAATAGAAACTAGTTGTAACTAGATTCACCACACACTATCACATCGCCACCATATTTGAGGTTCTCAGTTACTATCTAAGACCCTGGAAGAGGCCTGGGTCTTGCTACACAAACTCATAATTTATGTCTTCATGACACTGTGTGCTTTGTTCTGTTGATGCTACCATTGGCATACAATACCTTGGATACTTTGTGCTGACATCTTTGACAGGAGACAATACTTCATGTCATCCTAACCTGAATAAACTGTCCTTAGAGTACAGTGTGGTAGGAGGAGCCTTCTTTTCCTGTGAGATAGCAAAACATTTCCAGTCTTCAGTCAAGTCTGTCAGCCATTGTCCAGTACCTGTCTTGAGATGTCCACCTTTGCAGCTGAGAGTCTTCATCCAGGCTGCTCTGTAATTTTGTAGAAGATTAATAGGTTCCAGCCCTAGGATTTAATTCAATGTGACTGCACTTGCCGAACATGCTCAAAGCCCTGTGATCCACCCTAGCCCTCTGTGCTTTAGAGAAAGAAAATAAAGAACCACATTGCACGTGAAGTTTCTCCTCCAACAAAAGGAGAGCCTGCACAGGGCCTTTAAGTAACTCTAAGCCCCAGCTTCCCCACAGCTCCCTCCATCAATTCCATTATTGGTGTGTTTTCATTACTACTCACTTTCTTCTTTGTGTGGAAAGAATGTGCACCATGTCAGTAAAGTGTGTGTGTGTGTGTGTGTGTGTGTGTCTGTGTGTGTGTCTGTGTGTGTGTGTGTGTGTAGTCCCTAACGAAAACTGTCAAGGTACATGCAGACTCATGCTACTGCTGTCCCATGGCACCTTGCAGGGAACACTGAAATGGTGGCCTGCTTTAATACAGCCTAAAACGTGCTATGCATTGTTTTCAGTAAGGGTTTCACGTCATCACCACTACAGAGAGCAGGAAAAGCTTCAGTAGTTATACGTTGCTCTTACCAAGATGAGGCCAAACCTGATCCCATAGACTGTCAGGTAGGATTTTATGGCAGGAAATTAATTTAGGGCTCAAATCAAATCAGGCAATTACAAACAAAGTGAAAAACACAAAGAGTCAAGGCAACCAAGACCTGTGGTTTGGGTTTTTTTGTTTTTTTGTTTGTTTGTTTGTTTGTTTGTTTTGTTGTTTGTTTCTTTTTTTGTATTTTTGTTGAAAAGATCCACCACATAGGCAACTCCTCCACAAACAAACTGCACACCATAGACAATACTTAAGTTGACATAATTAGAAATGGAAAGAGGGATCTAACAATAGAAAATGAACAAATTCAACAAACATTAGGTCTTATCTCAGAGGCCTTTACTCAAGAAAACTGAAAATCTATTTGATATTGGTATTTTCTAGACAGATAACAACTACGAACATAAACACAGATCTGGGAAGGTACATGGATAATTCTCAGAAGAAAATAGATACAGTCAGTATAGTTTGCCCCTCCAAAAATTAAAAAGTGAAATTTCAGGCCATATGGCTTTAATGCAGAATCCTATCAGACTTTTAATGAAGACCTAATAACAATAGTGCTTCAATTATTCCACTATATTGAAAGAGAAGGAACGATGTGAAACTCCTTCTCTGAGGCCATAATCAACCTGGTGTCTAAACCACACAAGGAGCTACCTACAGAGAGTATAAGCAAGCCAGGGTGCCAGGGGGGGGGTGCTCATGGTGGGAGGGACTAGCAGAGGTGCTGTGGCCTTGGTGTGCACAGGCTTAGGGCTGGGGCAGGGTGCGTGGTGAGTGTCTGTGGCCATTTGAGCTGGGTCCCAGTGGGTGCCCAGGGAGGTCACAGGCCAGTTGTGCATCTTCTACCTGTCTGCAGGTCTTCTGGCCCAGCCAAGCACAGCCTTCAACCTGGATATCCACAAGGACAATGACATCAGGAAATCGGGGAATCCCCTGAGCCTCTCTGGCTTCTTTGGCCCTGCACTTGCAGTTGCAGCCAGAGGAAAGCAGCTGTGAGTTCCCCAACTCTTCCCAACCTCTCAGGTCTCCATGCTTTCCCACTCCAGAGAGGAGGAGGGCAGGGCGAGCTCTGCTGCTGCTTGTTCCATGCACCCAAAGCCTATCTTGTGGCTGGAGGTCACTGCTTGCCCCTGACCCTGCCCCTGACCATGAACTTGCCCCTCCCCCTACTCCTGACCCTGCCTCTGCCCTAGGCACCTAGGGGAAGTGAGGAGAGCCTAAGGGACAGACTCCAGGCCAGGACCCCCAGAGACTTGTGTCGCCCATTTCCTAGAAGTGTTATCCTCAATTCTCCACACTGGGTTTCCTTTGCAGGAAAATGGCAGGTGGAGGGCTTTGCTGAGCCTGGGATAGTGGTGGGACTTATGATTGAGGGAAGTCTTTCAGGAAGATGGAGGCCTTTCTCAAACTCTCTGAAATCAGGTACCTTCCCTGATTTGAGCGCCCTGGGGAAGTTGGGAAGCCACTTTCCCTGTCCTGTGTGACTTTCCCTGCATAGTGAGCTCTCCTGCAGGAGATGATTTCACATGCTTCTTTAAAAGCATCTGTTCCTCAGATCTAGCTCAGCTGTGAAAACAGGCTTCTTCAAGTCAGGGTGAGAGCTGCCCCTCCCAGCTCAGAGCTACAACTCCATAGGATCCTCCAGTCACAATGCTGGGTGGGTCCCATGGACGAGTTAGAGCAAAGTGCCCCTTCTGAGAGTTGACTTCTGAGAAGAACAGTCCTGAGAGAACAAAGTGCATCCCAGGGGAGAAAAGAGGCCTGAATGATTTTAAATTGGAGAAAAACCCCATATCCACCATCTAACAACGTTAGGGTTTGTGCATGTGTGGACTTCAGAACCTTAAGGTCAGATTTTCTGATAACAGCTGCTAGGTGAAGCTGAAGTCTGCAGTGGGTGGGATTGTCCCAGGCAGGGAGGGAATCTGACTCTGCAGGCCTGGCCAGCTTCTTCATTCTCCTGAAACTAAATATTGGTCAGCTGTAAATCTGAAGTGAGAGTTGGTTTTTGTCAACAAAAAGGATGACATTTCAAGTCTCACACACTATGTGAGACACATATTTACCCACGGGGGATTTGAACTCACTTCTATAGAAGTGACTGGGAGCCAACAGGGGGAAACATTCTCACCTTTAGCATTCTGTCTGTATCAGAGACGACAGGGACTGAATTCCTGGACAGACATGGCCAAGCAGACACACCGTGTAATGGGGGAAAACTGAGGTAAGAAATGTCCTGGGGACAGTGATTTCAGATTGTGCCTTTAGCCAGGAATATCTGTTGCCATTAAGGCAAGCGGCCTTGGGCCTGCTAACTTGTCACTATGTCAGGGTGTCTCTGCTCTCACACCTGCATCAGGATCTTCTTAGATGAAGGCCTCTCTTTAAAAAAAAAAATAAAAGTGTATATAATGCAATGTTTCTCAAACTCTGGGCCATGACCACTCACAAAGATTGTATATCAGATACCTTGCATATTATGACTTATAAGAGTAGCAATATTACTTATGAAGTAGTAATGAAATAATTTCATGGTGGGAGTCATCACAGCATGAAGCGCTGTATTACAGGTGTGCAGCACTAGGAGTGTTGAGAACCACTGCCATAGAAGCTGACACATGGGAGCAGACCAGAAAATATTCCTCCATTCATATAACAATTTAAACCCTAAATGCACAGATCAAAGAAAGGATATTAAAAGGGGTAAGGTATAAATATGCAGTAACAAATGAATTCATACCTATCTGAATTACACCAGACTTCTCAACAGAGACTCCAAAAGCCAGGAAATCCTGAACAGATGTAATGCAGACCCAGGATCCTATACCCAGCATAATTCTCAATCATCATGAATGGAGAAACCAAGATATTTCATGAGAAATCCAAATTTAAACAATATTTTTCTCTAAGACACCATAACAGATGATAATAGGAGGAAACTCAAAGACAATGAGCTAAACTATACCCCCAAAAAGCAAGAAATTAATCACCTCGAAATAATTTCAAAAAGAAAAAAAGACAAGCACACAAACATAATTTCACCCACAATCAGAAAAAGAAGGGAAAGCAGCAATCATTGGTCTTTAATATCTAACCAGACCCTCTGTCACCAATCCCCCAGCTCCTAGGGACCACTTTTGCCAGCCAAAGTGTATACAAGAATGGGTCTATGGTTCTAGGTCACTGTGTAGAAGAGGATTGATTGACTTCCCTGGCATTAATGCAGTGGTAGGCCCTTGGCTCTTGTGAAACCTGTTGCCCACCAAATAGGGATCCTAGAGGTGTGAGGTGGGAATGGGTATGTGTGGCCAGGGAGCACTGTCACATAGGCAAAGCTGAGCAGAAATGGGAAGTGAGGCTTGATGAGGGGATACTGGAAAGAGGGCCACAGTTAAAATATAAGTAAATAAAATAACAAATTAATAAAATAGCCAAAAATAAAATAAATAGTAAAAAGGTAAAACAAAAATTAAACCAAAACAAAACAAAAGAATCCCCTGTAGTGTATTGGCCTAATTCTGCTTGTATTTTAATTCTAATTTGGAGAACTCAAGACTGGCTAACCCCCCAAAACTGACCCTGCTCCCAGTTAACTGTGATTATAAAGAAGCCAACAGCCAACAGCTGCACAGCAGAGAGATGGGGGAGGGGAGCTTTGAGGGCTTTGCTAGAGAGGATCATGAGGAGGGAAGAAGGAAGAAGAAGCTGCCAGAGAATAAAGGAAGAACTTGTGTGATGGAGAGGGGAGAGGAAGAGGACAGCAGCCATGGTTAAGGGAGAGGAGAGCCTGGTCCTGAGGGCTGTCCAAGGGGAACAAAGAGCAGCCAAGATGCGACACAGTCAGTAAGAGTTGAGAGCTATTGTTTGGAAAGTAGATCTGATACCATGGAGGGCAGCAGCTGCCCAGCTACTGTACTGACTAATGCATACTAAAAATAAATTTAACAAAATATAACCAGTAAGACAGCTCTCTAGAGGATCCTAAAAGGAATACTTTAGTTTGAGGGAAGGATAAAATACCAGAGAACACAGGAGATAAATTAACAAAAGTAGGACAGTTAATCAAAGAAGGTGGTGAAAACCAGAAAAATTAACAAAATGACAAAATTTAATACACAGGTTTAGATAACAATTACATATCACTAAACTCTGTATCTAGGATGGTGGGGCATGAATTCTGACATGGACTGAACTCAGAAAGGTGGGGTTGGGAGAAACATGTCTGGTTAAATAGTCCACCAGGTTCACATTGTGTCAATGTGATTTAATCTAAGGACAAAGAAGTGGAGCATCTCTCATGGCTTTCTTCTAACCCCTTGTAAGGATCACTTGGGTGTGGCCTCAGTACTTCATAATTCTTGCTAGGTCGGCGAAAAGGAAGCTTGAGATTGTCATAGCACAGTATTAGGCTAGATATACTGAGTAGATGATACTAAGTTGTTCAGATGGTGATACCCATTTGCATGTGTTCTTAATGTGGACCTAAGGAAAGAGAGATCAAGGTCATTAGAATTGAAAATCATTCCCAGTCCTTTTCTACCATGCCAGACTGAAAGGCTGGTAGGGAGAAAGTGGTAAATAATAAAGAATTAATAGATGATGCTTTGAATGAAGGGTTGGTTTTTGTGCTGGTTTTAGAGAGGGTCTCAAGTATCACATGTTGCCCTCTCCCTGGCTGGCCCGGTTCACTTTGAACTCAGATAAACCTGCTTCCACATCCCAATAGATAGTCTTACAAGAGGGGCCTCTGAGATCTCTGAGGACAGCATTAGCCTTTGACAGTTGAGGTGTGTAACCCACAACTATAGTTTTCGCCACGTTTTTCCATGTCCACCAGCTATTTCAGATTGTTGCTGTTCTATGCCTGACAATCAAGGACACAGAAAAATAACCTGATACAGAGCAAGGACATGGTGATCACATCCTTTCCTGTTTTCTATGTTCTAGATGAGTTTCGTTAAAATTCCAATATTGCAGAAAGCTTTATATAGGACCCAACATATTAAGGGTCACTATGCACTGTTCTATCTAAAATGGCCTAATCAGAACTGACTACCAGCAACACTTCCTGCGAACTTCCTATGAGAAGCTTAAGTTTTTTGTGTTTTTCTCTTTTTCTTTTCTTTCTTTCTTTCTTTCTTTCTTTCTTTCTTTCTTTCTTTCTTTCTTTCTTTAGCTTCATAAGTTTAGAGGAATGTATTTTGGGCAACCGTTCTGCCCCTAATATCTTAGCTATGGATGTGATCAATCAGTGTTAGTGTATACATTCAATAAAATGTCCATTTTTGACTAAGGTAGATGCTTCTGTGTTTTGTGGAGTGACCCACTGTCAATGTCTAGTGAATTGGGGGCCCTGGGTATGGTCGCATATCACCAGGACACAGGGGGCACAGAGCAAAGGCAGAAGAAACTGCACGCAGTTGTAAGATTTATTAGTCCTTATAATGCTAGGAATATGCAGTAATACAATTTTCATTTTGTCAAGATACCATAAGATCATTATTCCCAGGATACCAGGAACAATTGAGGGAAGACTAAACAAAGAAATACGAATAAACAAAAGCTTCTTCTCAAAATATTCATATAACAAATCACCTCTCTTATTATAATCAAAATATACTCATCATTACCAAGAGAGCGTTAGAACCGCTTCCACAGAAACGGGACACAGCAGAACATAGTTTAAGGCCAAGTGACAGAAACATTTTATTCTCCAGGGTGGCATTCCAGCTCTACTTGAATCTGTCACCAGGCCTTTCTTGACCCTGCCTGGGAGCTGCATCTCTATGTCTTAACAATTCCTTCTTTTTTCTTTTGTTTTAAAAGAAACACTATCCATGACATAGCTACATGTCCTTGTAGGGGTTTAGTCATGTAAAAATAAAGCAACATAATATACAATGTACATAAGATTATACCAAAACTAGCTCCTCCCAAGCTATGGAAAATCCTTTGAAGCCAAGCCTTGGGATCTAATCCTGTCAATTGATCAGCCAATAATTTAGCTATTTCCATAGGGGTAGTATCTTCTAGCTGTTTACCAAAAGACAGCATCGTATCGTATTTCATTGAGCATCATATTTCAAGGCATTAATTACTTTTGTAGCACTTTCATCACCTTCTAAATAGGGTTGAATTAACTTCCAATCATGTTCTGTATCATTATCCATATATTTATTAACACAAAAGTAGTAGGATTTCAATCATATCTTAAATCCTCATATTTTTCCAAAGATAACATCTTTCGACCCAACCATTCTACTGTTTGTTTTGAAATACCTACTTGATGTTGAAGTCTAATATCAATTTTAGTTTGCACTATCCATAACTCATGCGAATCTTTATGCCAGTCTTCAACAAAATGCTTTGTCTCAATAGGTGTTTTTAATGCTATGCTGGAAACCGCTGTAAAAGTAGAAACAGAAATAAAGCTAACTATAGTCGCAACAATGACTCCAAGAATTCTTTTACTTCTCTTCAGCAGAGTATTAAAAAAAAACAATAATGACATGATTAAGGGGATCTTGAGACCAATGACATCCCAAATTAACAGGCATCAAGAGAAATATTTTTGCTGCATATAATAATAGAATCTTGATTCATACTAAACTGAACAGATGAATTAATACATGAATACAAATGACAGCTAATATAAGCAAATCCATTATTAAAATTAAATATACATATTAAAAATAAATATGGCATAGTGTTAAGCTTTTCTTTCTTAAACATCGTAAAATTATACTGAGAGGCAGATTGAGCAGGCCAAGAAAAGCTTCCATTAGCAAGCACACCTTCTTTTAATGCAGTGACAGTCTTCCACAAATGAGCTTGAAACTCAGTAGGATCTTCCACAGAGGCCAGTCGAACATCAGCAATGCCTCCATCTCCACATTCCATCAGCAAGCATCCATTAAGGCTTTCATTCTCCTCTCAGTTCATCCTGGTAACATTTGACAAATCACAAGTGGTAACATTCCATTCTGAACATGTATTAATGATTGGCCATAAGGACCCCAATTTATTCATTTATCTTCAATAATTTTTCCAAACATGCCAGGGCAATATTTCCAATTGCATGGGAGATATTTTAAGCCTGTATAAGTAAACCGAGCACAAATAGAATATACTGGCTGGCTAACAAATGTAATGTTATTCCAATTTTGGTTATAGACAAAGCTGTCAATCCTGGAGCTTGTAACAATTATTCCTGGTAATAGCCAATTTTAATAACCCATTTGTAGGCCTGGTCTCTTTCCTAAACACAAAGGCATCTTTAAACCAGCATAAGGAAAATTATACAGAGCTCCATCATATCTATTCAAAAAGTCAAATTATTCCGAAGAGATGATAAAATGCTTGGGGTGGTGTATAAAACCACATCTGTTTCCCCCCAATTAGCAGGTTCAAATAAAGGTGGACAAGGAATATAAGCCTGATAACTCGCATTGGCCCCAACAGAAGAAACCGTGAGTAAAGCACACACTGCTAACAATACGTGCTCAGCAGTAAAGGACTTTCCTGTAGGAGACAACATTTTTTCCTTTCAGTGCTTAATCGCTTCACGTGACCCCACACAGGTAATGGGGTTGTCACTGCACGGATCCTTATCCATTGTCATTTCTTGACACTAAGAGAAGCCAGGGCCTCAGTAATGGAGGACACCTCCTTCGTCTCGGGAGAATATCCATTAGGAGAAAATGTAGCTGGTTTAACTGGATTCCTTTGAGGGTAGGGTGCGGTTCTTATCATTCTGGGCTTGGATCCATCTCCCGGGTAACCAGAATTGTCTCCCATTCTGTAATGAGACAAAACCCTCTCCCCTGTATACAATGATGTCCCTTCCTGCCATTCAGCATCTCCGACAATTTTATCCATACTGTCTGTTCGATGCCTTCTGGGGGAAGTTCAACAAAGTGTCTATCGGCTCTTGATATAACTTCACTTTGTGGTAAATTAAGAAAATTAATAATGTATAATGCTTGTGCCAATATAGCTCTGGGACTGGTCTGCAAACTCCATTCAGGCTGCATAAGGTCATCTCTTTTCCTCCTTTTTGATTTTATAATTTGTCATTTCAGGGTATGGTGAACCCTTTCAACAAAAGCTTGTCCTGGTGAATTGTGTTCTATATGAGTAATATGTACAATATGATATCATTGATAAAATTGTTTAAATTGATAAGAAATATATGGTGGTCCATAATCAGTTTTAATTTTAGAGGACAGTCCCATAACAGCAAAATTTCCAATAGATGCTGTATAACATGAGCAGTGCGTACTCCTGGCAATGGTGTAGCCCACACAAATTTTGAAACATTATCTATGCTTACATGTATATATGAAAGGCAACCAAACTCAGAAATATGGGTTCCATCCATCTGCCACGATGTATTAGGTTGCATTCTTCTGGGATTAATTTCAGATGGAATACATTTTATAAGTGAAGGCTCACAAATACGACAATTAGCAATAATTTGTTTGGCTTCAGAATAGGGAATCTTACATTTAATATGGAAATATCCAATATTGGCATAATTATTTCTGTTTTCTTCTGGGGTAGCAAATTCCACTAATTGATCTACCATATGATTGCCAAGTGTTAAAGATCCTGGCAATTTTGAATGTAATCTAATATGTGCAATGAATATTCTAGAGTTTCATAATAACAATAGTCCTTTAATATGTGAGCATAACATTTAATATCGGCTTAGATGTAGAAACAACAGCAGTCGCAATATTCTGTACTACTCCTACAACATAAGCGGACTCAGCTATAATACTTTTACATCATGAGTAAATTCCTGCAATACATTAATTACGGCTAATAATTCATTTTGTTGTACTGACCCAAAAGAAGATTCTTGTACCCAAAATATATCTTTGTTCCAATAAGCCATCTTGGTCTTAGAGCCATCTAAACACAGCAACAGCAGATGGTAATGGATCAACAGAAATTAGTGCATTTATCAAGTTCATGAAGTTTATAGTTGGGGAACTTGTTAAGATTAAGAAACCTCATAACATACAGAACATAACAGGGTATGTGACCAGCACCTCACAGTTCAATGTCAGGTTTTTTTGTTCTTTGTTAGTGTTTTTCTTGGCATCCATGATGTGGAGGCATATTACAGAACAATAGGAAAGAGCTGGTTGCTGTGTAACAAATTCGCTGCTGTTAAGGTAGCTATGGGGGCAAGACCTCAGCAGTAGCCCTTAAGATGGGAAGGAGATGATGTGTTTGATAACTGAAAGGAGCTGCCTCAGCTGTGTTTCTCTGCCTGCTCAGTGCCCATTCAACATCACTCTGTCCCTGAAGAGGAACTCAAGGTCTGCCCCCTGCTGCCTGTGAGCCAGGAAGAGGCACAGAAAGGCAAGGCCACAGCGCTGGTTTCCAATTACTCAGTAATGCCGGATTTCCAACAATGTACTCCTATACACAAATACAGTGTGGTAAATTACAATAGATACTAATCATTTCTTACATAGGGCAGCAGTTGATTGACTACAACTAATTCTACTAAAAAAAAAGAAACCTGGCTCTTGTGGAAATATACAAAGAAATATCTACGATGGTGGGGAACAAATTCTGCCATGGACTGAACTCAGAAAGGTGGGGTTGGGAGAAAGATGCAAGGTTAAATAGCCCACCAGGTTCACATTGTGTCACTCAATTTAATCTAAGGACAAAGAAGTGCAGTATCTCTGATGATTTACTCTAACCCCTTGAAAGGATCCCTGGATATTGGCCTCAGTACATCACACTTCTTGATGGGGCAACAACACACAAGGAAGCTTGAGATTGTCATAGGCACAGTATTATGCTACATATACAGAGTAGATAATACTAAGATGTTCAGATAGTGATATCCATTTGTATGCACTCTTAATGTGTATGCAAGAAAATGGAGATCAAGTTCCTTAGAATAGAATGATCAGTTCCACTTTTTTCCTAACATTCCAAACTGAACGACTGGTAGGGAGAGAATGGCAGATAATCGAGAATTCGTAGATGACGCTTTGAATGAAGTGTGGGTTTCTATGCTGGTTTTAGACAGGGTCTCAAGTATCACAAGTTACCTCTACCTGGCTGGCCAGGTTCTCTTTGAGCTCAGATAAACCTCCTTCCACTTTGCGATACATAGGCTTACAAGAGTGGCCTCCAAGGACTGTGAGGACAGCATTAGTCTTTGACAGTTGAGGTGTGTAACCCACAATTATAGTTTTAGCCACGATTTCCCATGTCTACCAGCTATTTCAGATTGTTGCTGTTCTATGCCTGACAATCAAGGATGCAGAAAAATGACCTGATTCAGAGCAAGGACATGGTGATCACATCCTTGCCTCTTCTGTATGTTCTGGATGAGGTTTGTTAAAATTCCAATATTGCAAAAAGCTTTCTAAAGGCCCATCACATTAAGGGTCACTATGCACTGTTCTATCTAAAATGGCCCAATCAGAACTGACTCCCATAAAACACTTCCTGCAATCTTCATATGAGAAGCTTGAGCTTTTTGTTTTGACTTTTTCTTTTCTCTTTCTTTCCTATTTTTGCTATATAAGTTGAGAGAAAGATAGTTAAGGCCATGAATTTGCCCACAAAATTTGAACTATGGATGTGATCAATCAGTGTTAATGTGTGCATTCTATAAAGTATTCATTATTTACTATGATAGGTGGTTTTGTGTTTGGTGGGGTGGCCATTTCCCAGTGTACAGGTGCTGGGACCTTGCTCTATCCACTTAATGGATAAGCACCATTTAGCAGTTTATGTGCATCCCCTATATCTCTTGACTATTTTATTTTTCTGATAAAAGCACATGATGTATCTTACTCAGGCCTGTGATCAGTGCTCCTTTGGCGACATTGGTACAGAGAGGAGAACCCCACAAGCAGCATGAGGTTCCCTTCACTCGTGGTCCCAATATTGCACTTTCCTCTGCCAACTGGTCTCCACACTTTTCCTAGCACCATAAAGACTTCAACTCTTTCAACTAAGGAATTTTCTGGCAATTGTCGATTGCTAAGCACATGACTTCATGAGTGTTCCCCTAATACACACGCATGTTGTAACCTACCATGCAGACTATTTCTTGATGTGATTTAAAGCACCCGTACATAATGAGACAGGAGAACTTTTGACTGCATATTCAAGCTGGTATGAAATCTCAGGAAGTTTTAATGGCTAACATTGGTGAATGAGGACAATTTGAGTTAGGATGAGACATTTTGGGGCAAGATATGGAAGGAAATATTCATTTAGATGCATAGGAATTACTAAGGTTTTTTTATAATCAAGCCTAGAGGAAAATTTGGCTTTGGAAGCAGGAGATGCTCAGTGGCTCTGCCCCAGGAAAGTCTCCTGGAAAGGGCACCTCTGCTTATGCTCAGTACAGGGAGAACATTAGCAGGGAGGCAAAGTCTGCTCCCCATGACATCAGCTGTCCCTTCTTGGACATTCTATTGTCTCCTAGTGAGTTCTAGCATCCTCTGTGATGTCACCAGTGTTGTAGTGACAACCAGTGCCCTAGTTTCTCTCAGTCTGAGTCTGGCGGTTACAAGCTAAGACATGTTTTCCCGTCTTCGCAAGCTTTTTGGGAGGGGGAACGTCGATTCTGAAGAGACTAGAGTGAAGGAGTCTGGCCTTTCGTCTCAAAGTAATGATGGAGAAAGACAGCACTTCTGGGGAATGTGGAGCAAGTTCTGGGCAGTGTATTTTGAGCTTCCTGTCAAGGGGGCTGCAGGCTTAAGCTGACCTTTCTAGCAATGGGCCACAACAACTGGAGCATCTGAAAAGGAATTGAATTTCCATGAATATCACAATTCCTTAAAGTCAAGAATTTCAGAACTTTAGTTTCCCCATCCCCACTGGGAGGATATGGTAAGGCCAATGCTATTATACTGTGAACTTCTGGTCTTTACTTTTCAGTTCATTTGCTCTGTTACATTGATATAATAACACCATCAGTGTTCATGGAGGGTCCACCGTTTCTGAGTTTAGACAGGGCAGCAATGTATTTCACTATCATTGCTTCTTTAAATACAGTGGGTATCTGGCAGTAGTAACAGGGAGAGATTGTGCTCCAGTCAATAACCTTATGTTCTTAGACCTTCTCTAATTTCTTCTAACTGGCAGGGTCATCGTTTGCTTTATATATTAGAGGTTGTATGTTACAAATATTTTTCTACAATACCAAAACTATTTGGAACGTGTAGACCAAGATTCAGCCTGTAACCTATTCGCACTTCTGGGGCATTTGGTATTTCACATAGGGACACTGATAAGTCTGTTGAACATATCCTCCCTGGAAATGCGTTTTAAATCCAAAGTTGTTGGCTTAGAGTATCAGGGTAGGACATCTGAGTGTCTCCAATCACTCAAGTTTTGTGGATGGTGAATTTATCATCTGAGTTCTGAAGCCACAGGGGTGAGGGTCCTGAAACCAAGCTGTACCCTGTTCAGCTGATAATAATCCTGGAGAAGCCATCTCCATGGTACATGTAAGCACGTGATGTCCGGAATAGGGAACACCTGGCTGCTTACATCTCTTGGTCTCTATAGAGTAGTGGGAGAACTGAGATCCCCTGAGGAGGTCTCTTAAGCATAGAACAAGCGCCTAGCAGTGACACTGGGTTCCTGACTTGTTCTCCTGTTTAGGCCTCACTGAGGTCTATGAACACTCTATGCATTCTCCCCATGCAGGTTCACTTGTGTTCTTCTACCTACAGACTCTGGGAGAGAAACATCATCCCCTGGCACTGACCTAAGCAAGAATCAGGCCATGAAGGAAAAGGAGAGGCTGATTAAAGAGCTGCAGCTCATTACCGAGGAGAGAAATGACCTGAGAGATCGCCTGAGGTTTCTGACAGAGAGATCCATGAAGAACAGGTATGAATCGCTCCAAATGCTCTTGTTTCATTCCTGGGTCTGCAAGGTCACGTTTTTCTTATCCTGTTAAGGTTTTGGGTTCTAGAAAGCTGTACCTCCCTAACCACGCTGTGCTAAACCTCACCTCCCATATAGTGGAGATTCAGAACCTGACCCTGAGGAGTGAGATTGAAAATGGACTCATCT
Source organism: Rattus norvegicus (assembly GCF_021556685.1). NCBI lineage: Eukaryota > Metazoa > Chordata > Mammalia > Rodentia > Muridae > Rattus > Rattus norvegicus. The sequence goes on from NC_141552.1 coordinate 24,930,987, forward strand.
GCTTCCATTTATTTAAAAGCAGAACTTGTGGTCTGAATGAAGAATTCAGGGATAAAGTCAGGGAGAGTGAGTTCCCAGTGTGCATTTGCAAAGCCCTTGACAGCTGGTGGCTTTGCAAGATTGTAATTGCAGTGAGTTTCTGGTGAGTCTCTGTACTTGCTAGGCAGGGGACTGAGTGCTGGAAGATCCAGGCAGCAGCCTGGGGTGATGTAGGACCCACCCTGAGTTCATATATTCCTAAATGCCGATGTTCATTGTATTCTATCATTTGGGGACAGGCCACACTTCAGGCCAAATCCATATTATGAAGACCTGGAGAGAATGGAGGAGGCGGTCATGTCAATTCTGCACAACTTAGAGATGGAGAATACTGAGGTCCATGAGAACAACCATAAGCTGAAGAAGGAGATTACCTTCTCTAGGTAAGTCCTGGTCAGAAAGGCTATCACTTGTGGAATGGCCATTTCTGACTTTCTTTGTTCTGGATTGGACGGTCTTCAGCTCTGGTTCTATCTCTTGTGCTGTTTACACATCAGTGTGCCAGGGTCATTAGGACTCAGTTTTCAGTTCCATAAAAGACTGTTCCTCATCCCAGGATTGTCTAGGCATCTTCAGAAGGCTCTAGATAGATCAGTACTGATTGAAGTCAGCAGAAGGTTATTAGGCTGACCTGGACCTATGGTGTCACACCAGGTTTTACAAAATTCAGTGCGTGGACCACATGGTTAGCATGACCTTCTCTTGATTCTACTGACCTCCTTTGAGGGTGTTGGCCCAGTACTAATTGATGTTGCCCCCATGCATTGGGCTTTCATGGATAGTTGTAGATCCATGTTCTTTCTCAGAGGTGTGGACTCTAATTGGTGTCAGGCCAAGCAAACAATTTATTCTTCCCCGAATTACCTTTTTATGGTTTGTGCAGCAGCCTTATATGTATCAAGATGCACTTTATTAAGTCTTCATGGGTATCTGGGACCTGATAGAGTTAGTCGGACTTGGGAGTAGGAATGGGAGAAAGGGCCAGCATGATCTTACTATGCAGACTGTATTTCCAGAAACCTGCTCAGCCAGCTCCTGATGGAGAACACATGTAGGAAGAAGTTGGTCCCACTGAAGCAGGAGAACAAGGAGGTACATCTTGATTGTGCACTGAACCAGAAATATTTGGTTGACTTCAACAAGAAAGATAAAGACCATCAACGGCCAGAACCAGCATTATCAGGTAGGGACGAGCAGATGTGTTAGCTTAACAATATCTGATAAAATTTGCCAATTTGATACATCTTTGCTTCTCTTACCACCTTTCTAATTTACACTCACAACCAGCCAACCACCTCATGTAGTGGAATTGTTCATTGCTCTGCCTATGCACAAGTATTCTAGGAAGTTAACCACTTTTCAGAAACTGAATTATTGTGCAAGCATATTTTGCTGCTCTTTTTGAAGCTGCAGTCTAGAAATGGTGACAGATGAATAACATATCCCATTATTGCATATCCATGTGATACATTGGATCCCATGTAGAGTTTTGAACAATTTCTTGGTTCTTTGACAAATGACACTCTGTGGTCATGTGACCTCTTGTGTAGGAAGCACCTTTGGGATAAGAACCAAGTGCAAATGTCAAATTAGTACTTGTCATTGGCTTTAACCTTGGTGACATATGGACATCTCCTTTCTTCCTGCAACCCGATGAGGTCTTTTCCCATTGCCATGTTCTTGGTTTGCACTGGTATAAGTCTGGGTCCCATATTGGCAGCCCACATTACTGTGAGGCTCTCTGGAGATTTTGCCCTTCCCAAAGAGTTAGCAACAATGATATCAGTTAAAAGGTCCATGTCGACTGTCCAATAGAACTGAGGTGGTAGAAGGCAGCATTCTGACAGGTGGCTTGCATTTCCCCACCAAATCAGTGTCTGAAAAACTGCCTTCCTCCAGGTCTCAGAAAGTGCAAGAGAGCTGGAATTGGACACACAGCAGTAAGAGAGCTTCCTGAAGAATAAGTTGCTTTCTCAGGAGTCCCTGATGACCAACATCCTGAATGGTAACAACATTTTTTCGATGAGTATTCATCCTCTGAGTTAATTTGTCATTTCTTAGAGACGCTAAATTTATATACCATCCTAAGCCATCCTGACTGATTGAGGTCTTACTCACTTTCTTCTTCAGAAAACAGCACTTGAGAGACACCTTGGGGGACCGCCTTTCATTATGTGTGCTAGAGGAGAAACAGCAATACGTCTGTGCTTCTAAATGTTCGTTAAGAATATGCTTTTAGAAATATTTTTGTTATGATTTTAATTGAAGTTTTCTTTTTGTTGTTTCATATTTATATGTTCTTCTTACTATTTTTACTTTCAAATATTTTTAAATATTTTTATTCATTTTAATCCTGTTTTTCGTAAAAATGTATTTGTTATGAATAAAAATTGAATTCTATCTCTTGACTCTTAAGACCATCATTCTTATTCAAGGGTTCTGTCCCTTCCTGTGGACTTAGAACTGACAGCTACAGATGGATCTCTGCATTTTCCATGGAGCCTGGGCTAATAAGTGAAATCAGAGTCACCAAGGAGTACCCAGTGTGATAGTGTCTTTTGTGTGGATAATGTGGCTGTGTCTCGGACACACACTTTGTGATGTAATCACTGACACACTTTACTCAATTGTTAGCGTCCATGTGGTTCTTCTGAGAGAGCAGCAGATGCTCTACCCTGTGAGTCGTCACCACAGCTCCTGCAGGTGGCTTTTGTTACTCCACATGAGGTGCTGTGTTAGGTGGACAGGATCACCTCCAATTAAATAGAGAGATCTCAGGATATGTGTGTTCACAGGGAACTTACTGAGCCGTGCGTGCTCAACGTGTTAGGTTGTCAGGCATCCCTACAGGGCTCTGGTGTTCCCACTGCTCATTGTGGGTCAGGATCATCCTCCAGTATCACTTAGTTTTCATATTAGAGCAGATCTTTCACCTAATATCAGTGATGACCATATGTATTATACACATCTGATAAAATACAGAATAGAAACTAGCTTCTTGTAGGCCAGATTGGCATTATCAGTTTTTTGATTGTTAGCAAGAAAATTATTTTAATCTAAGCAGTTTAGGAAGGAACCTCCAGAGCATCCATAGTGAATGTAGCTTGCAGCTGTGAACACAGGTTTCTTTTGGAGAGCAGGCCTGTGCAAGCCCAACCGAGGTGGGACAGTGCAAGCTATCCTTTTTCCATGGCCAATCTGGGATCGTATTGAGAATGTATTTTTTCCAGGTGACTGATTTCCAATTTGTGGAATTGGTCTAACTTGCTGAGAGTGGAGGTGACTCAGAGAGTTAAAGTACAGAAGGAATAATCCAGAATGTCCACAAAAGCTTGCTGTCACCCCAGGGCTTTTAAAAGCTCAGCAGCTAGAGAAGCAATGTAGTATTTGGTTATTCTCATGCTTAGGTCTAGTCATTCATTATAAGCTGAACATGACACAAAAAGTGTCATCTGTGTCACAATAGAAACTAGTTGTAACTAGATTCACCCCACACTAGCACATCACTACCGTGTTTGAGGTTCTCAGTTACTATCTAAGACCCTGGAAGAGGCCTGGGTCTTGCTACACAAACTCTTAATTTATGTCTTCATGACACTGTGTGCTTTGTTCTGTTAATGCTACCATTGGCATACAATACCTTGGATACTTTGTGCTGACATCTGTGACCTGAGACAATAGTTCATGTCATCCTAACCTGAATAAACTGTCCTTAGAGTACAGTGTGGTAGGAGGGGCCTTCTTTTCCTATGAGATAGCAAAACATTTCCAGGCTTCAGTCAAGTCTGACAGCCATTGTCCAGTACCTGTCTTGAGATGTCCACATTTTCAGCTAAGAGTCTTCATCCAGGCTGCTCTGTAATTCTGTAGAAGATTAATAGGGTTCCTGTCCTAGGATTTAATTCTGCATGACTGTACTTGCCGAACATGCTCAAAGCCCTGTGATCCACCCTAGCCCTCTGTGCTTTAGAGAAAGAAAATAAAGAGCCACTTTGCACTTGAAGTTTCTCCTCCAACAAAAGGAGAGCCTGCATAGGGCCTTTAAGTAACTCTAAGCCCCAGCTTCCCCACAGCTCCCTCCATCAATTCCATTATTGGTGTGTTTTCACTACTACTCACTTTCTTCTGTGTGCATAGAATGTGCACCATGTCACATGTGTCACACACGTGTGTGTGTGTGTGTGTGTGTGTGTGTGTGTGTGTGTGTGTGTTTGGTCCCTAGTGAAAACTGTCGAGATACATGCAGACTCATGCTACTACTGTCCCATGGTACCTTGCAGGGAACCCTGAAATGGTGGCTATTTTAATACAGTCTAAACCGGGTGTGCATGGTTTCTGTAAGGTCACCACTACAGAGAGCAGGAAAAGCTTCAGTAGTCACATGGATGTGATCAATCAGTGTTAGTCATGCCCTTCCCGCATGGTAGACTGCAGGTTGTCTGTCCCCATCACTTTGCTCTCTTGTGCCCAAACAATGCCAAGGTCAGGGCCATTGAGCCGTGAGGCAGAGGCTCACCACCCTCAGTCCTGCCTACGACCCCTAAGACTGTCTCTTTCGGGTGTGTGCGTGCTGGACATCATGGATCCTGAGATCTCCGCAGCTGAGGTGAAACAGTACCGGAGCCATTGAAATGTGGGCACACATTTGGTTTTGGAGCTGGGCCACTCTTTGACCTTTGGTGAGTGGAGAGACAACTGTTGGCTGAGCCTTTGTTGAACCGGATGGCCCCTGGCCACGTCAGCAGTCAGCAGTATCAAAGCTGAGCAACCAGTGTTTTATGTTCCATTTTGTCATCGCTGGTCAGTGTTCTGATGCCACAGCATATGGCTGGCCTCAATCTCCCCATGTGGCCACAATCCCTAATTGATATGGCCTCCACTTCCCAAGTGCCACTGGGATTTCTGTAGAACCCCTAAGGCAGCAGCAAGCAGGAGCTCCTGGCTATTCCCTCCCTGCTCTCTGGATCTGCAAGTCGTTCTGTGTACATATGGCTATTCCCTCATATACTCTTGATGCCATGATACCTTAATAAACACTTGAATCATGCCCTGATGGCCAGTTTTCAACTGCTACCTGACACCATCTATAATCGCCTGGGAAATGAGGGACTGTGTGGATCAGACTGGCCTTTGAGCATGACTATGCGTCACTGTCTTCGTTGCTGTGGGAGATGCCAGACAGCCTCTTTTCTGATCCTAGAGTCCCTATACCCAGTCACTTGTCCCCTCTACAGCCAGACCCTACTTCTGCTCCTAGGCACTGTCTTGGACTTCCTTCCCTCAGGTGGCTTCTCTCCTTTGGTTGCTGCAGAAACCTGTTATGAGGAAAGGAACAGGGAGTTAAGAGTTCAAAGCCATCTTCCCATTGATGTTCTTTCTCAGAGGTCAGTGGGACACTTAAAGAGTTTTGTGTATACATTTTATTAAGCAAGGGACAATCATGCATCAGACACAGGAAACGAACAGCACATCTACCGGACCTCCTTCAACACCTGGGCATCTCTTATGGCCTGTGCTTCTGTGTGCTGAAACCTGGGGACCAACTTCCTGTGGTGTTTCCCAGGATGACTATGCACATTACTACACTGGCGTAAATCCTCAAAACTCACAAACAGCAACGGGACCGCCACAGGAACGGTTCTCCATCAACAGATACCACAGACCAGCAAGCAGAAGCATGGGAGGGTGGTGCTGTGGTTCACACACTTCTCTTTCCTCACTAGGGCAGGTGACCCGCTGAAGAAAACAAGGAGGCAGCAGGATGGAAGAGGAAAACTAAAACCCAGTCCTTGCATTAAACACCCAAGCACATTTAGACTAGAAGAGAGAAGTTTGCCAAGAATGAGGGCCACTTTGGACATCCATCATCAATAGCCCTGGCTGTCTAGGCCAGCATCAGATCCAGCAGTCTCCAGGCAGGTGTCAGCCAGGCCCTCAAGGGCACTAAGAGCATTAACCATGAAGAATAGAACAAGATCTCTGCCTCTTGCCTGCCTGACAGCCAAGCATGTGTATGCCCTGGCTATGCTCACGCTGGGACCCCTGCGAGATATTAAGATATAGAGACCTGATAGTTGATTAGGACCCTGTTCGAAAAGGAAGACACCGGATATTTCCCTCTGGCATCCATATGTGCATGCATGGTTGTACATGCTGGTAGAATCTCTCTCTCTCTCTCTCTCTCTCTCTCTCTCTCTCTCTCTCACACACACACACACACACACACACACACACACACACGCACACACATATTCAAAGTTTTGAAGCACAGCAGAAGAATCTCTGGGACTCTAAGCCTGACCAGCCTCATCTGTGAGCCACAGCTTCTGTGTGAGAGCTCCTTTGTGTGAGAGGCATAGGGTGACTGAGGAAGGTTGCTGGTGTCCATCCCTGGCCTGCATGTGCATGCATACAGAGACATGGACACATGCACATGCTGAGTACCCCTCATCCAATCCTGAAATCTGAAAACACTGAATTTCAAATCCAGGCATTCTCCTAACCTACACCATCCCTCAGGAATTGGAGATGAGGCCTTGCAAGAATCCTCAACCAGTGAGACTGGCCCAGACCTTCTGAGATCCATTCTGCCCCAGGAGAACACAGCAGGTGGTATCAGGACAACACAGAAACTCAAGACTCCAGCCTGATGCAGGGACTGCCTGCTGGGTTAGGAGAAGACTCAGCATCAGGTTCCTAAAGGAAAACATCACCTCTGAACACACGGGGTCACTGTGGCTATGCCTTCAAGGCATCTTCAGCAGCAGCTTAAATGGACTAGGGATGATTATGGGAATCTGCCTGCAGGGTGATGTGGGAATCCTTTTGCTAAGGCTTGATCGATAGATGTTGCCACAGAAACCCTTGAACTCTTCTTGGAGTACAGTCCAGGCAGAGGCTGAACACAAAACATCCTGATTATGAACTGAGTTTAACAGATAATCCGGAACCTGAAGGCCACAGGCCCAAAGGTCTGCACTGCAGGGGTGACGCATCACTGCAGGGATGACCACACAGTGCAGGGGTTAGGTGTCACTGCAGGAATGACCACACACTGCAGGGGTGAGGAGTCACTGCAGGGATGACCACACACTGCAGGGGTGAGGAGTCACTGCAGGGATGACCACACAGTGCAGGGGTGAGGTGTCACTGCGGGGATGACCACACACTGCAGGGGTGAGGTGTCACTGCAGGAATGACCACACACTGCAGGGGTGAGGTGTCACTGCGGGGATGACCACACACTGCAGGGGTGAGGTGTCACTGCGGGGATGACCACACACTGCAGGGGTGAGGCATCACTCAGGGGATGACCACACACTTCAGGGGTGAGATGCCACTGCAGAGGTGACCACACACTGCAGGGGTGAGGTGTCACCGCAGGGATGACCACACAGTGCAGGGGTGAGGCATCACTGCGGGGATGACCACACAGTGCAGGGTTGGGGCATCACTGCGGGGATGACCACACACTGCAGGGGTGAGGTGTCACTGCGGGGATGACCACACAGTGCAGGGGTGAGGTGTCACTGCGGGGATGACCACACAGTGCAGGGGTGGGGCATCACTGTGGGGATGACCACACACTGCAGGGGTGAGGTGTCACTGCGGGAATGACCACACAGTGCAGGGGTGAGGTGTCACTGCGGGGATGACCACACACTGCAGGGGCGAGGAGTCACTTCGGGGATGACCACACACTGCAGGGGTGAGGTGTCACTTCGGGGATGACCACACAGTGCAGGGGTGAGGTGTCACTGCGGGGATGACCACACAGTGCAGGGGTGAGGTGTCACTGCGGGGATGACCACACACTGCAGGGGTGAGGTGTCACTGTGGGGATGACCACACTGCAGGGGTGATGTGTCCCTGCAGGGATGACCAGGAAGCTGACTGAGCTCCTCAGGGCTCTCCCTGTCCTGAATGTGCTTCCCTTCTAGGTGAGCACTGCAGCTTTCAGGGTGCTGGAGGCCTGTGTGGGCAGCAGTAGAAACTGCTAGCCTTGTTATTCACAGCTGAAACTATCACACAGGACATTCCAGAAGTGACCACCACCAAAGTGGGGCCTTTCACAGCATTCTGGGTAGGATGGCAAAAGCCCCATGACAATTTCGCCTGCGAGCCATACCAAATGTCTGCTGTCAGTGCCTGTCTCTTAGGAGCCACCTGGATGATTCAGGGGATGGTCCTGAAGAAAAGGCTTGGCAAAATTGAGGTCTCCAAAGCAAGAGGAGCAGTGAGGAGGTGCAGGGGCCGTAGACCATGGAGACTGATATATGCTGATGCTAGATACCCAGACTCATCCCTGTGTCCAAGTCTGGATGTCACAGAGGCACCTGGCAAAGGTCCCAACAGTTTCCTTCAGGATTCAGCTGTCTCCCTACTTGCCCTCCACCTAACCCACTTCCTGTGGTTCTGGGAGTCAAGGACTTCATCACCTGTTTCGTTTTCTTGTCATATTTCAGGTACTGTGACTCGACCACTCTTCCTCCTGCAGGAGACACATCATTTGTCACAGAACAGGACTGCTGCACCAGGAAGACCCATAGCATAACCAGGACGCTACAATGAAAACATGACTGGCCCTTCATGCTGAATGACAGGAAAAGCACCCAGCCTTCTCTTTGCTGCAGACTGGATTCCTCAGCCTTCCTGTTATGAACAGGGCTCTAGTACCCTTCACAGGATACTTAGTGTTTATAAGACATTTATAGAATTCATCTTGTATATAGGCCACTGGGCTAGGAGCCAGCATCAAGGCATCAAGTAGGAGGAAATACAGAAACATTCTAGGAAGGGACAGCCAGGGGCCAGTGGGATGGCTCAGTGATTGAGGACCAGAGTTCAGTTTCCAGCACATGGATGTTCACAGTCATCTACAGAATCAGATCTAGGGGGTCCCATGACCTCCCCAGCTCCCAAGCAGCTACATGTGTGCGTCTTAGACACTTCTCACTCACCGTGAAACAACCTAAGCCACAAAACATCCCACACCTTCTTGGATGGGCCCATCCCTGGGGGAGTCTTGTGTGTTCTGGGCTTCAACTCTAGGAAGGCTTGGCCTTGTTTTATAGGATGTCTTATTCCTTATTTCAGCAGAGAGAAAAAAAATCCAGTCCTGGAACCCTAGAGGACACTGCCATGATGTCACTGCTGTGCTGGCATAGGCTTAGAGATATCTCCATGATCCATCCGAGTCACCTAGAGCTCAGGGAATGATGGAAAAGTACACGTGAGTCTACCCAGAGCTTGCAACCATAAGAAAGCTCGGAAAACACAGGCCACTTGTGGTATTCTGATCCTGGGTCAATTCAAGCCTCTTGAGCCTGGAGCTAAGACAAACAGTTACACTGGCCTGAGTGCACAGGCCAGATCTCAGAGCCTATTTGCCAACCACGGAACACTCTAGATCCCTCCTCTCAGCTGGACCTTGTTCCTCTACACATCTTCTGCCCAAGCTTCTCAAGAAATGAAGCTACCAGGTTAATAGGACAACAAACTGAAGGCAGCAAGAGCCTTCAGGTGCCCAGTGTCAGTGACGTCTTTCTTTCTTTCTCTCTTTCTTTCTCTCTTTCTTTCTTTCTCTCCCTCTTTCTTTCTTTCTCTCTCTCTTTCTCTCTTTCTTTCTCTCTCTCTCCCTCCCTCCCTCCCTCCTTCCCTCCCTCCCTCCTTCCCTCCCTCCCTCCCTCCCTCCCTTCCTTTCTTTCTTCCTTCCTTTCTTTCTTTCTCTTTCTCTGTTTTAATCTTGGAGACAGGGTTCCTTTGTGTAGCTGATCTGGAACTGGCTCTGTAGAGGAAGCTGGCCTAGAATTCACAGAGATCTGTCTGCCTCTGCCTCCAAAGTGTTAGGATCAAAGGTATGTGCCACCACCACTACTTATCCTTCTGTTTTAAAGGAAGAATGTAGCCCTACATGGCAGCGTGAGTTTAGTCCCAGGATGGACATTCTTTATCACCAGGTCTCAGGGTGGAACTGGATATGTGACCCCGTGCTATAGCACTGTCCAGAGTGGGCAATGCAGCTTCTGAAGAGGAATGCAGGCCTGGCCTCCAGACCTCCACCTTCAAGGCCTCTCTTGAGAGCCTGATGCCCTGGCAAAAGAGACTCCATCTCTCCAGAGGACCTGTGCAGTCAAATGACACCTCAGTGATGAAAACTATCAGTCCCCAAAGGCATGCCGCTAAGCAGAGATAGCCTCAGTCATGCACCTCTGCCCATCCCCAGTTCCTCATGTCAATAACTCAACATTTCATGAACTAGATGTCAATACTTGAGGCAGGAGGATCAGTAGTTTACTGGCCAGTCTGGGCTCTATGAGATGCTCTCCCTGAAATCAGAGCCAGCAGGAAATTCAGTTTGAAAGCTCTTTGTAGCCGAGCTCAACGACCTGGTTCAGAGCCTGGGACCCCGCACGGTAGGATAAAGTAACTCCCATGCTTTTTCCTCCACCTTCAACACTCATGATTTGGAATGCACACCCCTACAATGAGATCAATACACATGGAATAAAAAATTAAACAGAAACATTAATGAAGACAATGCAGACATTTTTTAAAAAGGATCCTGGGAACCCTCACTTTGCACTCTCCTTTCCTTTGTCTTGGGAACAGCACCTGCACCAGTGACTGGAGACTTCCCGCAAGAGAGAGAGGAGAGATGCACTGTTCATTCAGCCGGGGAGCTGTGCAAAGACCAGAGCCACCCGCCTTTTTCAGACAGTGGGAGCTGGGCACAAGTGTGGGCTGCTCCTACTAGAGGCACCACAAGAAGAGGACCATCTTCCTCAAACCTTCCTGGAAGTCAGAGCACTGGCTATGGACTTCCCTCAATCCTCAGAGGACTCTCTTTCAGCGATGGCTCAGAGCCTCTTAGGACAGAGAGGGACCAGAGCTTCCCCCCAAAGCAAGATCCCTGTCTTATCTGACAGGTATGAGGGCTTAGGGATGGGACAGAGGATGTGACAAGGTTACATGTAGCACAGGGCTAGGTTAATAAGGAATCAAAGAGGAAAGAAACCTGGAAGATTCCTCATCTGTTCTTTTTTGCTCTGTTCGTAGGGATGAGGTGGCAGTGTGGGGTAGAGGACTAGGACACAGCACAGCCTTCTCTGCTCATGGTGAGCTTTCTAGGCTGCCTGGTCACTGTGACCAGCAACTTTTCAACTGTGCCACTCTACTACCAAGGCTGACACAACTGGTGCACCATGTAGCAATAGGACTTTACTGACTTAGCGACATTTGGAATCACACAATGATCATGTGTCACAGAAGAGTTTTTTTTTTTTTTAAGAAAAGGATTTTTAAAAAACTATTTATTTTGTCCATATGAGTGAGTACGCTGTCCCTGTTTTCAGACACAACAGTAGAGGGTAGTAGATGAGATTAGAAATGGTTATAAGACACAGTGTGGTTGCTGGGAATTGAACTCAGATCCTCTGGAAGAGCAGTCAGTGGTCTTAACCACTGAGCCATCCCTCCAGCCCCAGTATATTGTATTTTCAATGTTGTTTGTTTTTATTTCTTTTCTCACCTATGTCTGTATGGCGTTTCTGTGAGTACAGGTGCTCATGTGCTTGTGTAAAGGTCAGGGACAACCTGAGCACAGGTCCTCACCTTCTACCTCTCGTCCATGGCTGTGATTGCTAGGCTAGCCCTTCCCCCTAATCCTAGAGACTGTCCACTTTAGGCTCCTGTCTCCCTGTGGGAAGGGCTGGATAACAGACACTACTGCATCCAGGTTTACGTGGCTTCTAGGGACCTAAACTGTTGTTGGGTTTGTTCAGATGAAAATAAACACCATTTCACAGCCCTGGCTGGGCCAGGCAGCGCACGGGTCTTTGCTGCTCTTGCAGAAGACTTGAGTTCAGTCTCCAGCACCAGGGTCAGGTGGCTCACAACCACCTGAGACTCCAGGTCCAGGGACTTCCAAGCTCTTCTGGATAAAGCTACATGGCAAAAGCAGGGCTGGGAGCTGGAGGCTTCTGGTGTTGGCTTCTCCCTGCAGTAGGAGGCAAATCATGGGCATGTGAGGTAACATGGAACCCTGTAGTTCTACAAAGTGCAGAAGCTCCTGATGTCCCTCATGGTGCCCCAGAGCCTGCTCACCACACATGGAGGCTTCAGTAACATGGCCTTGTCCTGACCTGTGTGCACTGTGCATCCTCACTCTCTACCCCCTGCTTTTCGGGGTTGGAAGTCTCAGGTGTAGGAGGCGCCTACCATAGGCCTCTTCCCTTAGCATTTCAGCATTTTACCCACTTGACCTTCACCAGGCATCCTTTGCTCTACACAGTTACCTCAGCCTGTGACCCTCATCCTCCAGACTCTAATGAAGCAAACACCCATGTGTGTGGAGCTCTCATAGTTAGCCAGGGCTAAAGGGGAAGGCAGCAAATCCTTCATGAACTCTAGACTCCTGAGGCCTAGGAAAATGTATATACCGGGGCTAAATTCATGCTGACCTGTAAGACTACATTTTTCCTTTAAACAGAACGATGTGTGGTGGTGGTAGCACAGGCCTTTGATCCTAACACTTGGGAGGCAGAGGCAGACAGATTTCTGAATTCTAGGCCAGCTTCCTCTACAGAGCTAATTCCAGGTCAGCTACACAAAAAACAACACTGTCTCCAAGAGTAAAACAAAAAGAGAAAGAAAGAAAGAAAGAAAGAAAGAAAGAAAGGAAGGAAGGAAGGAAGAAAGAAGTGAAAGAAAGAAAGAAAGGAAGGAAGGAAGGAAGGAAGGAAGAAAGAAGTGAAAGAAAGAAAGGAAGGAAGGAAGGAAGGATTCATATTTTGTATACAATGAGATGCCTGCCTGTCTATACCTGAACCACCATGTTAACTATAACTCTTGTCACATCTGTATTAATTCAAATACTGAAGGCCAAATGGTTAAATCTTAATGACTATACAATTGGGGGGGTGGTGCTGAAGAGATGGTTGGTTTAGTGGCTAAGAGCAGAAGACCAAGGTTCAGTTCCCAGTGGCCACATGGTGGCTCCTATTAACCTGTAATTGCAATTCTAGGGAATCAGTCTGGACTTCACGGGCACCACACATACCACATGGTACACAAGCATTTATTAGGTGAAACACTCAGGCACATAAAATAAGTAAATAAAATATATGGTTAACAGACACTGTGATTCAGGAAGTTCTTAGTGACTTTGGTTATCATTTCTCTCTCCCAGAGACCTGTCTTCCTCATGGCTCAGCCTCCCTGGCTTCTAGGACATTCCCTAGCTCTGTGGAGCATGAAGTACTCAACACCATAAGCCGAGCATTGCAAAGCAAACTGCACCTTTACTACTACACCTTCACCATGGCTGTGTCTAAAGGGAGAGACTTGGAATCCCACAGAGGCAAGGCCAAACCTGTTGGGCTATGTGAGCCCAGCCACTCAATAGTCAGATCTATTCCTGTCCTTGGCTATGGCATGGGGCTCTTAAGACAAATTAATCTGAAGGATATCAACAGCTATCCTGTTAGACCTCTCATTGCTCTGCCCGACCTCCAAGCTTCGTTTTACTCGCTCAAATTCACACCTGAACTCCTCTCCTGCCTCAGCCACCATCAGCTCTTCTACTCCTCTCCACTTGTGCTGTGAATAATCCACACTAAGGTGGACGTTAACCTCTCCATGGACCTCCAGATGTATGCTTGTGATTACTCTTCATTGGCTGTTTTGTATGGGTAGGCGGGTTCTTCTAGTCTCATGCAGAACACTGCTCACACATTTTGGATCTTACAACACCCTCTTGATTGAGAATCCTGACTAATGACTGACTGAGCCTTCCATCCCTGAAGCCACCCTCTGTCTACCAGTCCAAGATGCGAATCCCCACTCTAACCCCAGGGTGTCCAGTTTCATCTCAGAAGCTAGACTCTGAACTGCCCAATATCTTTTGGATCTCTGCCTCTAATTCTCTGACAAATCGTTCCTATTTTTTTTTCCGGAGCTGGGGACCGAACCCAGGGCCTTGTGCTTCCTAGGCAAGCGCTCTACCACTGAGCTAAATCCCCAACCCCCTGCCGTCCTCTTTTCTTTAAAAAAAAAAAAAACACATTTTGTTGTTTATTTTTTGAGACAAGGTTTCTCTGTTCGGCCCTGGCAGTTCTGATATGCTCTCTGTAGAACAGACTTGTCAGGAAACCAGATATCTCCCTGCCTCGGCCTCTTAAGCACTGGGATTACTGGATTTTGCCCGAAAGTTTAATTAAAAATTATTTAGTGGCAGTGCATGTTGGCACATGCCTTTAATTCAATCCATTGGGAGGTAGAGGCATTGTGAGTTCCAGGACAGCCAGGGCTATAAATTAAAACCGTGTCTCAAAGAAAACAAGCCAAAAATGAAACAAAAATGTTGCAATATGGTCTTAGGTATGTAACTGAGTCTGTTCTTGAACTCTGAATCCTCCCACTTTCACTCAGGTGCTAATCAGCTGGCTTCTGTCTTGACTTTCACTGCGCACTCAGGGCTGCCATGACTGTTACCTCTCCCAGTGTTAACTCCTGACTCTCTCATCAGCATCATCACAAAACTCCTGTCAAGAATTAAGGAAACCTGAATTCTAAGGAACTCCAGTATTTCCAAAGCTCACTCTAACACAGATGTATCCTATGCTGAAGTAAAATGGTCACAGCTGGAGGTCTTAATTCCAGGACTTGGGACAGAGGGGTTGGAGGATCTTGAATTCAAGGTTATTTTTATGTTACAGTGTTGCTCAAAGCGAGTTGGGCTGCTACAAGATACCCTGTCTCAAAACTATACCAAACACACCTAAAATGAAACAGAGGAGTTTGAGTGGGCACAGATGGGAAAGCTGGGCACTTTGTGGCTAAGCCACCTGCTGCCAGCACCAAAGTCCATGCACAACCCTGATTCTGAGCTGCGTCTGGGACCCTGCTCAGGAGAATGCAGCAAAGTAGCTCAGATCCAGGGCTTTTGGTCTAAGAGGAATTCAGGTAGTCACACTTTGGATGCCAGTTCTCCAGCTCAACTGCCTGTCAGCACAGGATTTGGTCTTAGTCATGGCTTGACACCCCTAAATTCCTCCCAGCTGTGCTCTGAACTCACCCTGTTCCCTGTTCTGATGAATCTGCCATTCTCCATGGGAGTAGCCTCAAGAAGTCCCTCTCATTTGAAGCTCCACTCAGAGTGCACTAAACACTGCTGGGGAGGGGCATGGCCAACAGAGCACCCACCCCTTTTAGCTGTAGAACATTTAGCTCTAGAGTGAGCACTGCTGTGCATTGTGAAACTTAAGCAGTATCCCAGTCTTGGCCTGGGAAGAGCTATTGACACCCACACTTTCTGGGGCGACATTGTCTCCTGAGGATAGAGTCAGGCCAGGAGCAGCAACTGATGTTCTCGAGAGACAAACTTTCTTCACCTCCTGCCCATGCTGGCCCTAGGATCTGGGCTTTTTTGGTGACATGAGTGCTGAGCCTCCCAGGTAGATGGGTTTTCAGGGGTCAGGTGGTGATTGTCACCAAAGATATCCATAAGGATAAGTCATACTGTACTAATTCCCATATTAGATTCCTTCTCACAGGTCACAGAGGCCATAGTGGGTCCTAAATGTGGAGTCAGGTTCCTGTGCACTTTTGAGGAGACTGGTCAGACGTTTAGGCTTCGTGATATTTTGTTGGCATTATTTTGGGGGGATTTTATTTTTACTGTTGGGGCCAAACCTGGGGCTGCCATGTGGAGGGAAAAGGCTTTGGCAAAGCTGTAGATCATCCCTAATTATAAACTCCTGAATTCTCCCAATCCTGGAACTATCTAGGTCCCTCACATGATGCAACCTTTGGGGCATTCCTCACATAGAATCATGGGGTGGCCTGCATCCCAAAGAGAGACAGTGGGAAAAATTCCCCAGTGTCTCCCTGTGGCTGTGACGATGGGAGTGCTGACCAGTGGATGGCAGGCCCCATGTGAAAGCCTTTTGGTTTCTACTTGAGTGGAACCTTCACCATGCCTTTTTTTTTTTTTCTTGAAACACAGGTTGGCCTGGAACTTACAGTCTTCCATCACCCTGACTCAGTTTCCCATGACTGGGATCATAGGCTTAAATTACTATGCCCATTTTTCTTTTTTGTATTTATAAATCTGCTAAAAAGCCAGAAGGATCCGGAATGTAAAATGGTGCGGTCCAAGGCATTTCCAACAGGGGATTCTTGACCTAGGAGTATCCAGACCAGTGTTTATTGTGTGGCTACTTCATTCCCATAACAGCTTATATTTGACAAAGAATTCCAAGTTGTGATATCACTGGGCAGCAGGCGATATCCCACACAGCAGGACTGACTCAGGTTGTAATTAAGGCTGGAGAAACTTACTAGGACCCTGGTAATCCTACCACCCTGGGGCCTTTAGATAGCCTTAATCTGATCTTCCCCCTGTGCTATGAATCAATTGCTCTTGAAGGTAGATTTGAATTTACAGTCACTGTGAGGCAGGAGAATTAGGACCCTATGATCTCTCTGGGCTCCATAGGAAGAGCCTATTTCAATAGTAAAAGAGGTCACCTGTGAGTTCTTACTGTCTTCCCTGAGGCCTTACTGCTGGAGTTAGACTAGCTGTCTCACCAATTGAAGCAGAATGCTGGTGCCTTCTATAGTGAGGACTAGTGACAGATGGTCTATGGAAATTCTAGAAAGGTCTACTAGTATATGTCCTGTGCATGGGAACTGCTGGCTTCCCTGTGTCCTTTGCCTTTATTTTGCAGTCCATGGGGCACCTGGAAATGTCCCCAAACCAGGCTGTACACAGGGCCTGTCCCGTGACTCTCACTTGCACTCAGAGCCTGCCTGATAGTCATAGGTCTGACAGAGCCCGGACACCTGCAGAGACCACTATAAGGGACCCTGCAATCCCATACTGCCCATCAGTGTCTATAATGTCCCTATACGACACTGAGACGATCTAAGCTCCTTCCAATCTTTATGCTGCATCAGAATCTGACCATTGCTACTTTTGCTCCTCTCATACCCACACTAGAAGCCCTGTACCCACACTAGTCCCAGCTGGCCTGTTGCCTACTGACATCTCATGGACTCTGCCCCAATATTCCCTCTTTGCCTGGGTCCCTGCAACTGTGTCCAGTTCTGCCTGCTTCCCTGCCTCCCCTCTTCCATTTTCCAAATGGCCACATTGACACATGGGTTTCTGGGTCTCCCACTCCTCGGATGCTGGGAACAGGTTCATTCTTTGCTGTTTGAATGGTTGTCCTAACACTGGAGGACCTTGCTTCAAGTAGTGGCAGTCAAACCTGGTGCTGATCGTGTCAGATCTGTCCAGGCTGTCTGTGTGACTGTGGAATGCGCCTCTGTTTTGGCTGAGTGTTATTTACCTCCCTCATGGCCATGTGATAACCAGACCATGAGCATGTTCATTGTTTGGAAAGAAGGGTGTGGAGGACATATGCTCCTCATCCTATCATTAGTGGAAAAAAGACATAGGTAGATGATGCATTCTAGACCATCCTGGGCTATAGAAACTCTGCCTCGAAGAATGCAGGTGGAGCAGGGCTGGGGTTCAGTTGGTTGCCTAGCAGCCTACCACATTGAGCAGGCACTGCTCAACCACCTGTACATACACATCTCCTGAGATCTCTCTCCTAAATGGGAGGTGATCGTGTCCACCTAGTACAGCACATGCCCTGGAAGGACAAAAGCTACCTACAGGAGCTGTGGTGATGACTCCCAGGTTAGAGTATCTGCTGCTCTCTCAGAAGAACCACATGGTCCCTAACAATCATCTACAATGGGGAATGCTATTCCCTCTTTTGGATCATGAGGGAAATGCACTCAGGAGTGGCCCAGACATACATTTGAAAAAAAAAGATCCATTGAGTTACATGATAAAAATAAATATAATCAGCAACAATAAAAAACACAGCATATGAATGATCAAGTGAAACAGCACCTATAAAAACCTATTTCCCAAAATGACGTTGATGGTCATTATCTTTATGGTTTAATAATAATGCTGTATTGTAAGAAAAACTGAGGCACATGGTTCTCGATTAGGATTATTCTATATTCCTTTGTGAAAGTTGTCATTTTTTCTGCAGCTCTACAGGCATGAGTGTGTGTTACTCAATATCTGGTGCACACAGTCAATAAGGAATGTGTGTTGTAGACTGATATAGACTAGGATGAGCAGAACACATGACAGCATGGATACAGTATGTCAGTGATTACATCATAAAGTGTGTGTCCATAAAAAAAGTCACATTATCCACACAAAAGACACTATCACCCAGTATACCCCTTGGTGGCTTTGAATTCACTGGATCATGCAAAGATCCATATCCTGCTGTCAGTTCTAAGTCTACAGGAGGGGAAAGGACCCTTGAATAAGATGGTCTTAAGAGTCAAGAGTTACAAATCAATTTTTATTCATAAGGAATACAATTTACAAAAAACAGGCATAAAATGAACAACTAAAATGGTATAAAAAATGAAAAACAGTAACAAGAATATATAACTATGAAATAACAAAAAGAAAACTTCAATGAAAATCATAACCAAAAACATTTCTCAACAGCATTTTCTTAATGAACATTTAGAAACACAGTTGTAGTGCTGTTTCTCCTCTAGGACGTGAGATGTCAAGGCAGTCCCCTCAGTTGTCTCTCAAATGGTGTTGTCGGTAGGAGAGAGGAGGAAGACCTCAATGAGACAGGCTGGCATACGGATACATAAATTTAGGGTTTCTATACATTGAGGAAATTATCTGAGAAGAAGAATATTCCCCCAAAAAGTCTTTGACTGTGAGGATTGTCGTCACAGGGAACTCCTGAGAGAGAAACTCATTCCTCAGGGGGCTGTCTTCCTGGGATCCGTCCTATGCCATGTCTCCTGCAGTTTCTGAGACCTGGGAGGACAAGGCAGCTATTAAGACACTGATTTGGTGGGGACATGCATACCAGCTGTCAAGTTGCTGCCTTCTGTCCCCTCAGCTACATTGGACAGACAGCACTGATCTTTTCACTGAAATCATTGCTGATATCTCTGCATGCTGGGAACATTACCAGCAACCCTCACAGTACTGTGGGAGAACAAGCTGCTCCTCAGACTCTACCAGTGCAAACCAGAAATGGGGAAATGGGGAGAGACCTAATTGGGGTGCAGGAAGAAAGAGAAGGCCACATGATACCCAGATCAAAGCCAATGACCAGGACTCATTTGCCATTTGCACTTGGTTCTTATCCTTACAAGGTGCTTCCAACCATAACATGACCCCTGTATGACCTTTGTCACAAGACCAAGAACTCGTTGAAAACTCTTCATAGCATCCAATCTGTGATAGGGAGATGCAGTCATATGATATGTTATTCCTCTGTCACCATTTCTGGACTGCAGTTTCAAAAAGGGCAGAGAAGTATAATTGCCAATAATTCAGTTTCTGAAAAGTGGTTAACATCCCAGAATACTTGTGCATAGACAGAGCAATGAATAACTCTATCACATGAAGTGGGTGACTGATTGGGTGTGGGGAGATTAGACAGGTGATAGGGGAAGCAAAGATGTATCCAATAGGCAAATGGTATCAGACATTGTTAATCTGACTCAGCTGCTTGTTCCTACCACATTTTGCTGGGTCTGGAGGTTGCTGGTCTTCTCCTGTTCGTCTTCATCTTTCTGGTTCAACTCAAACAAATATCGCTGTACCTCCTTGCTCTCCTGCTTCAATGTGACCAACTTCTTCTTCATACATGCCTGGTCCATCAGGAGCCGGCTGTGCAGGTTGCTGGAAACACACTCTGCATAGTAAGATCCTGAAACCTCTTCCTCCCATTCCAACTGCCAAATCCCACAAACTCCACCAGGACCCAGATACCCATAAAGACTTCATAGAATACATCTCCATACATGTAAGGCTGCTGCACAAACAGCAAACGGCCAATCCAGGGAAGAATAAATTGTTTCTGTGACCCAAGCACCAATAAGAGTCCATGTCTGTCCAAAAGAACAAGGGATCTACAACTACCCATGAGAGCCCAATGCATCGGGACAGCATCAATTAGTAGGCAGTAAACAACCACAAGAGGACAGTAGAACAAAGGGAGGTCATGCAAACCATGTGGTCCACACATTGAGCTTTGTTAAACCTGGTATGACCCCAGAGCCGCAGGTTGGCCTAATAACACTCTGATGCCTGAATCAGTGTAGTTCTATCCAGAGCCTTCTAAAGATGCATAGACACTGTGGTGAGAAGTCACAGTCTCTTATGGAACTGAAACTGAGTCCAAAAGACCCACGGCACAGTGATATTTAAACAGCAGAAGACATGGACCCAGAGCTGCAGACCCTCCGGTCCAGAACAAAGAGAGGCAGACATGGCCATTCCACAAGTGATGGGCCCTTCTGACCAGTACTTACCGATAGAAGTTAATCTCCTTCTTGAGCTCCTGAAATTTCTCACGATGTTCAATGTTCTTTGTGTCTAAGTTGTGCAGTAATGACATGACCTCTTTCTCCTTTATCTTCAAGTTTTCATAAAATGGATTTGGCCTGAAGTAGGGGCTGGCCCCAGGAAGATAGAACCCAATGAACATCGAGGTTTAGGATTATATGAACTCAGGCTGTGCCCTGTACTACCCCAGCCCTGGAAGGACACTTTTTGAATTCTACATATTTGGATCTTCTTCAGCTTCAGAAACTTGGAATTGTGTGCCCAGGACAACAGAAGCTAAGCACCCAGATAAAGGGTTCCCTGGCTCACTTTTTTCCATCAGGAGGGCTGGATCTGCATTCAAACCTGTTATGCTGTCAAGAGCCTAGGCCACAGCTCTTACGCTAACACACACACACACACACACACACACACACACACACACACACGCACATCCAGAAACCTCTGATTTCATTTTTCCTGTTTTGACAAGTGGAATGCTACAAGCTGAATAACTAATATTCTAGAGGCAGACAGTACACATAATTCTGGAGTTGAGACCAGATATTGCCACAAACTTATAATCTGCCCAAGGCATACAAATGTATAGACAAATGTGACCACACAGGCAAAGAACTGTACTGTTGAAAGTGGGGCTTCCAAAAATAAAGTACTTACACCTCCATGAAACTATTATACAGGTATATCCTGAGGTCAAAAAACAGACCCCTAAATTCCAAGTGTGCAGGGACATAGAAACATATAAAAGTTGTGCATATGCATGCAGACTTGTGCACACACAGACACACAAACTGGGACACACCCACAAGAAAAGAAAAGTAAACAGACTCAGAGAATGAGAAAGAGAGACAAATATGGAAAGAGCACAATGGGAATCAGTAGAAATGTAAGCACCATTACTGTCTCAGTGTTTAAGGCACACAGACAAGAAGGAACAGGCCTGAGCCTCAGGCCTTCTTTTTTTTTTAATTTTTTTTTTTTTGTTCTTTTTTTCGGACCTGGGGACCGAACCCAGGGCCTTGCGCTTCCTAGGCAAGCGCTCTACCACTGAGCTAAATCCCCAACCCCGCCTCAGGCCTTCTAGTTAAGCATGGAGATGAACAATGTGGGACCTGTCACCTAAGGGTGCTGCCAGGAGATGATAGCGTTCAGTCACCTTCCTAGCAAGTACAAAAACTGTCCACAAACTCACAGCACCTAGAACCTTGCAAACTGCCACCTGTCAAGGGCTTTCCAATTGTACACTGGGAACTCATGCTCCAGTGACTTTATCCCTGAATTCTTCACTCACATCACAAGTTCAGATTTTCAACAGGCGGAATCAGAGAGTCCATTTCCAAACTCACTCCTCAGTAAGGGTCAGGTTCTGAATCTCCTCTATATGGGAGATGAGGTTTAGAACAAGGTCCTTTGTTTGGAGCAATGCATACCTCTTGCTCATGGATCCACCTGTCACATAAAGGAGGCGATCTGTCAGCTCATTTCTCTCCTTGGTAGTTAGCTCCAGTTCTCTATTCAGCCTCTCCTCTTCCTCGTTGGCCTGCACCTTGTTTAGGATATTTTCAGGGGATGACATCTGTCTGCAGGCCTCTGTAGGTAGAAGAATACAAGTGAACCCGCATGGGGCGAATGCATAGAGCATACACAGACCACAGTGAGGTCCAAACAGGAGAACATGCTTGGAAGCCAGTGTCACTGCAAGGAGTTTGGTCTATATGTAAGAGGCCTCCTAAGTGGATCACAGTTCCCCCACTACTATATAGAGACCAAGAGATGTAAGCAGCCAGGTGTTCCCTATGCCCGCCCACACAGGCTTACAAGTACCAGAGAGATGCCTTCTCCAGGATTATTATCAGGTACGCAGGCTACAACCTGGTTTCAGGACCCTCACCCCTCTGGTTTCAGAAGTCAGATCATCAATTCAGCATCCACAATGACTTGATTGATCAGGGATACTCAGATATCCTACACTGTTACTCTAGTCCAATAACTTTGCATTAAAATGTCATGTAGGGGGAGGACATGGTCAACAGACTTATTAATTACCCCTACTGAAATGACAAATGCCCCAGAAGTGTCAGTAGGTTACAGGCTCTTTCTCTACCTGCCCCATATAGTTTGGCTACTGTAGAAAAATATCTTCCACACAGAACCTCTAATATATGAAGGTAAGAGTGGCCCCGTCAGCCAGAGGTAGTCAGAGGAGTTCTAAGAATATAAGGTCATGTCAGGAGCACAATTCTCTCCCTCTTACTACTGTCAGATAGTCACTGAAATTAAAGAAGCAATGAAAGTGAAGTACATTGATGCCCTGTATAATTCAGAAAAGTTATACCCTCCATGATTCCTGATGGTGTTATTATATCAATTTAACATACCGAATGCACTGTAAAAGTAAAGACTAGAAGTTCACCCAATAATAGCATAGGCAGTGCCATATCCTCCATGTGGTTATGGAGAAACTAATGATGTGAAAACCTTGACTTTCAGGAATTGTGATAATCATGGAATTCAGTATCTGTGGAGATGTTCCAGTGGTTGTGGCCCATTGTTATAAAGGCCAGCGGAAGACCCCCACACACACCCCTGACAGGAAGCTCAACATACACTGCCCAGAACTTACTCCACATTCCCCATGTCCTGTGTCCATCATTACCTTTAGGTTTCATTTGCTTCACTCTAGACTCTTCTCTAACAACATCAACTCTCCCAAAGCGCCTACAAAGACGGGCAAACATGTCTGTGGATATATCCTTTGGACACTAAGAGAAAAAGTAGGGAATTGGTTGTCACAACGATACTGGTGACATCACAGGGATTCCAAGGTCTCTCTAGGAGACAATAGAATGTCCACGAAGGGACGGCTGATGTCATGGATAACAGACTTTGCCTCCCTGCTAATGTTCTGCCTGTACTGAGCAAAAGCTGATGGACCCTTTTCAGGGGACTTCCCTGTGGCATAGCCACTGAGCACCACATGCTTCCAAAGCCAAATTTGGCTCTAGGCTTGATTGGAAAAACCTAAGTCATTGCTATGTATCTAAGTGAGTGCTTCCTCCCCAATCCCTGCACAGAAATGTTTCATCCTACCTCAAATTCTCCTCAGTCAGCAATATTACCCATTAAAGATTACTGAGAAATCACACCAGTTCCTATAAGTAGCCAAAGAGGTCTCCTGTCTCATCATGTGCAGGTGCATGAAATCACACCCAGAAATAGCCTGTAGGGTAGGTTGCGATGTGGGTGTGTGTTATAGGTACAACCTGAAGCTTTGTGCTTAACATTTGACAGTTGCCACCAGATTCCTTAGGAGAAAGAATTGCACTCATTATGGTCCTGGCAACATTGTGGTGATCTGTTAGGAGAGGAAACTGAAATATTGGATCCACCAGTGAATACACCCTCAGGCTGAGTGTGGGGCTCTCCTCTTTGCACTTAAGTTACCAAAGTAGGATTGCTTACAGGCCTCTCTAAGCTATAACGTGTGATTTCATCTGAAAAATAAAATAGTCAGCAGATGTGGGGGGTGCAGCCAAAGGAGTAGGACAAGCCTAGAGACATAACTCAGTGGACAGAGTAAGAAACAAGCATCTTCACTCCTGTTTCATGGATCACCCCACAAAACACAAAAGCATGTATCGTACTAAAAACAAAAACCAAGTTATTTTATTGGATGCACACACTAATACTGTTTACAGTATTAGTAGCAAAGCTCAGATTTTGGGGGCAGATGCATGACTTGAACTATCTTCCTCACAACATATAAAGCAAAAAGTAAATAAATAAATAAATAAATAAATAAATAAATAAGAAAAAAACAGAAAAATAATAAAACACAAAAAGCACAAGCCTCTCATGTGAAGTTACAGAAGAGTGATCCAGTGGTCACTTCTGACCAGGCCATTTTAGCTATGACGGTGCATAGTGACCCTTAATTTGATGGGTCCTATATAAAGCTTTGTGCAATATTGTCATTTTAACAAACTTCATCCAGAACATACATAACGACACAGGATATGATTGCCATGTCCTTGCTGTGTATCAAGTTATTTTTCTGTGTCCTTGATTGTCAGGCATATTACACCAACAATCTGAGATGGCTGGTAGACTTGGAAGAAAGTGGATATGAAAGATCCCCGTTTGATATCAGAACAGCCATTTCGTAAGCATGAGAATCTTTTAAGCTGGCCCTCGCTTAGCCCCTAGACGTTAGACAATAGACCAGAAAGTACAGAAAGCACATTCCCACCCACTCTCTAGGAAGCTGCCCGACCATAAGAACAGAGGGTATAGAACATATTTACTGCAGGGCAATTACAAGACAGGAAACATCTCTGGGAAGCTGACTGACCACTATAGAAGTGAGATATCCTTGGTACTGAATGCAGCTGTGCTATAGGCTGACATCACTATAGCCTTGTCCTGGGAACTCCAGAACAGAAACACCTGCCAAGACAGATATACTTGATCCTTGTCCTGGGAACCCCAGGATAAGAAAACATATATCAAGTCAGAAATCCTTCCTACTGAAATAGCTACATTGATGTGGTTACGGCCTTATCCCCAGGACGAGAAACATCTGCCTAGTTATTCTTGGCACCGAAATAGCTGAGCTAATGAAACTGTGTGATCATAAATGACGGTTTAAGCTGTACATTTCTGTTGTTTGAGGCTCCTTACATCCCTCCTCGTGAGGACCGTGTCGAGCCCCAGTGCATTGGTATCCCAAAGTAAACCTCTTGTTTTTACATCAAGACTGAGTCCTGTGTGTTCATGGGGTGGTGATTGTCCTCAGGACTGGAGCGAGAGTCTCCTCTGTCTGAGGGTCTTTCAGATAAAGCTATAGTTGTGGGTTACACACCTCAATTCTCATTGGCTAATGCTGTCCTCACAGTCCTTGGAGGCCCCTTTGTAAGACTACCTTTTGGAAAGTAGAAGCAGCTTTATTTGAGCTCAAAGTGAACCTGACGAGCAACGTAGAGAACAAGATGGGGTAATTGAGAACCTGTCTAAAACCAGCACAGAAACCCACCCTTCATTCAAAGCATCATCTACCAATTCTTGAATTTTTACCATTCTCTACCAACCAGTCTTTCATTCAGGAAAGGTAGAAAAAAACTGGAAATGATCTTTTTATTCTAAGGATCTTGATCTGTCTTTCCTTTGGTCCACGTTAAGAACAAATGAAATGGGTATCACCATCTGAACAACTTAGTATCACCTACTCAGCATTTCTAGCCTAATACTGTGCCTATGGTAATCTCAAGCTTCCCTGAGTGTTGCTGCCCCAGCAAGAAGAATGAAGAACTGAGGTCAAACCCCACTGAACCTTTCAAGGTTTTGGAAGAAAGCCATCAGAGATACTGCACTTCTTTGTCCTTAGATTAAATCAAGATGATACAACGTGAATCTATTGGGATATTCAACCATACATCTTCCTCACAACCCCACCTATCTGAGTTCATTGCTTGGCAGAATTCATGCACCACCATCCTAGATATTTCTTGATTGATTGCTGCCAAGGGCCAGATTTCCTTTTTTTGTTTTTTGTAGAATTGGGTGTAGTCAATCATAGTTGCCCTCTGTAAGAAATGACAAATATCTATAATAACTGACCACACTGGACTTGTGTATACAAGTACAGTAGTGGAAAATTCAGCATAACTGAGGAGTGGGAAATCACCACTGTGTCCTGGCCTTTCTCTGCCCATATCACAGCTCACAGGCAGCTGGGGCAAACCTTGAGTTCCTCTGTAGAAACAGAGTGATGTTGAATGGACACTGAGCAGGCAGAGCAACACAGCTGAGGCAACTCAATTCCAGCAATAAATGCATTATTTGTTTCCCATCTTAACAGCTCCTTTTGAGGACTTGTCCCCACACCTAGCTTAAACACAGCAATTTTCATACATGCCCGCCTGCTATTTCATATTGTTGCTGTAATACGCCTCCACATCATAGATTTCAAAAAAGAAAGAAAATAAACCTGACACTGAGAAGGGTGATGCGTGTCACCATCTAGTGTGTTAGCGGCCCAGGTATGGTCACAAATAACCAGGACACAGGGGATGCAGAGCAAAGGCAGATGCAACTGCATGCAGCTGCAAGCTTATTAACCCTTATACAGGCATGAATATGCATTACCTCACATTCCCTTTTGGAAAGATATAATAAGATCGTTATTCCCATGATACCAGGAACGACCGAGGCAAGACTAGGCAAAGAAGTGAGACTAAGCAAAGGCTTCTTCTTAAAATATCTGTATAGCAAATCACCCCTCTTCCTAGTATCACAATATACTTGTCATAACCCAGAGAGCATGAGAGCCGCTTCCACAAAAAACGGACACAGTACAGCATAGTGTGAGGTAAAGTGAGAAAAACATTTTCTTCTCAAGGGCGGCATTGCAGCCCCTGCTTGCATCTCTCAGCCGTCTTTCCTTGATCCTGTCTGGGAAGTGTCTCTCAGTGACTCCTCAATTTCTCTCTTTGTCCTTTTGTTTTAAAAGTAACACTTTCTATAACATAGCTAAATGTCCTTGAAGGGGTTTAATCATGCAAAAAGAAAGCAATATAATATATAATGTATGCAACCTTTAATGAGTGTATCTATTTTCTTAGGGGTATTATTCAGATACCTTCCCAGATCTGGATTTAACTTTGGTAATTGTTATCTGTCTACAAAATCAACAATATCGAATAAATATTCCAGTTTTCTGGCATAAAGTCCTCGGGAGTAAGAACTAATGATTTTGGAATTTGCTCGGTGTCTATTGTTATGTCCCTCATTTCATTTCTGATTTTTAATTCATGTATTGTCTCTCTTGTGCATTGTTAGTTTGAGGAAGGGGTTGTCTCTATTGTGGATCTTCTCAAAAAAAAAAAAAAAGAGGAAGAAAAGACAGCTCTTGCTTTCCTTGACTTTGTATTTTTCTCTTTGTTTCTAAAGGCTTGATTTCAACCCTGAGTTTATTTCCTTTCATCAGATCCTACCAGACTCTCTATGGGATGAGGCTTTGCCTCCTCTTGGTAACAGCAGCATGGAATAAATGAAGCTTCTGCTGATCTCTGTTGTGGTGTTGCACATCACAATCTCACCGAAAACCATGCAGAGCCTTGTTTAGGCTCTATTAAAGCGGCCCACTAATTCAGTGTTCCCTGCAAGGTGCCATGGAACAGTAGTAACATAATTCTGCATGCACATCGACAGGTTTCTCCACAGTCTTATGGGTCATTTGATAATAATTTATAGTGAGTTCATGGATGAACACACACACACACACACACACACACACACACACTTTACTGACATGGTGCATATTCTTTGCACACCAAAAATAAAGTGAGCGTTACTGAAAATGCACCAATAATGGAATCGAAGGAGGGAGCTGTGGGGAAGCTGGGGCTTAGAGTTACTTAAAAGACCCGATGCACATTCTCCTTCTATTGGAGGAGAAACTGGATAGACAATGTGGTTCTTTATTTTCTTTCTCTAGAGCACACAGGACTAGGGTGGCAGCTAGGGCTTTGAGCGTGTTTGGCAGTTATTGTAGCACTGAATTAAATCCTAGGGCTGGAACCCTATTAATCATCTACAACAATTACAGGGCAGGCTGGATGACGACACTCAGCTGACATTGTGGACATCTCAAGACAGTCACTGGACAATGGCTGACACACGTGTCTGAAGACTGGAAATGTTTCTCGATCTTGGAGAGGAAAGAAGGACCCTCCAACTACACTGTCCGCTAAGGAAGTTTATTCAGGTGAGGGATGACAGGGACTGTTTTGTCTCATGTCACACATGTCAGTAGAAAATATCCTAGGTATTGGATGCCGCTGTTAGCATTAACAGAACAAAGCACATAGTGTTGGGAAGGATAATAAATTATGAGTCGGATTAGAAAACCCCAAACCTCTTCCAGGTTCTAGGAGAGCAAAAAAAAATACCATGAAATACAGCATTAATAGGATAGTTTGGTTAAATCTAGTTACTAGTTTCTATTGTGATACATATTGTCAGTGCCTGCGCCAACAGTGTGTGAATATCGGGTGTAGGTTTGTGGGGTTGAAAGAAAACACGTACACGGGTCACCCCTTTTTAGCGAGTGCCACCAAGGCTTTACTGAGATCTCCTTATATACCAGAGGCAAAAGCCGTGGAAAAACAACAAGGCAGGTGAAAATCCCTACCAGGAAAATAGGACAAGTCTGTGTGGTGAAAGTTCCAGCCCAATCAGGGGCATAAACAGCTTCTTAAAAACAAGAAGCAGGAAAGCTCAGTGGGGAGGAAGGGTGCCATGGAAAATCCCAGCCCCAAATCAGGGGCTAAGAGCAGCTGTCAAAGGTGTACACAATTTCTTGCTATAGCAGGCTGAAAGGCTCAGGGAGCGGGGAGGGAAACACCAAGGTAGGGCCCAACAGGAGCCTTCAATGGTGGCTCTAATGTTTCACTTTCCTATGCCAACTGGCCTCCACACTGTTTCTAGCACCATAATGATTTCAAGTCTTCCTCCTAAGGAATTTTGTGGCAACCGTTGAATGCTAAGCACAAGGCTTCATGAGTGTTCCCCTAACACACACCCATGTTGCAACCTTCCATGCAGGCTATTTCTTGATGTGATTTCAAGCACCTGTACATAATAAGACAGGAGAACATTTTGAGTGCATATTCAAACTGGTATTATTTCTCAGGAATTTTTAATGGCTAATATTGGTGAAGGAGGATAATTTGAGTTAGGATGAGACATTTTTGAGCAGGATTTGGAAGGAAACATTCATTTTGATGCATAGGAATTACTAAGGTTTTTATAATCAAGCCTTGAGCAAAATTTGGCTTTGGAGAAGGAGATGCTCAGTGGCTCTGCCCCAGGAAAGTCTCCTGGAAAGGGGACCTCTGCTTATGCTCAGTACAGGGAGAACATTAGCAGGGAGGCAAAGTCTGCTCCCCATGACATCTGCTGTCCCTTCTTGGACATTCTATTGTCTCCTAGAGAGTTCTTGGCGTCCTCTGTCACCAATGTTGTAGTGACAACCAGTGCCCTAGTTTGTCTCAGTCCGAGTCTGGCAGATACATCCTAAGACATGTTTTCCAGTCTTAGAAGTGTTTTGGGAGGGGGGATGTCGATTGTGCAGAGACTAGGGTGAAGGAGTCTGACCTTTCGTCTCAAAGAAATGATGGACAAAGGAAGTGGTTCTGGGGAATGTGGAGTAAGTTCTGGGCAGTGTCTTTTGAGCTTTCTGTGGAGGCGGGGGGGGGAGGGAAGGGATGGTGGGGGTCCTGCAAGCTTAAGCTGACCTTTCTAGCAATTGGCCACAACAACTGGAGCATCTGCAAAGGAATTGAATTTCCATGAATATCACAATTCCTGAAGGTCATGGATTTCAGAACATTAATTTTCCCATCCCCAAAGAAAGGATATGGTAAGGCCAATGCT
Organism: Rattus norvegicus; assembly: GCF_021556685.1. Classification (NCBI taxonomy): domain Eukaryota; kingdom Metazoa; phylum Chordata; class Mammalia; order Rodentia; family Muridae; genus Rattus; species Rattus norvegicus. The sequence continues at coordinate 24,960,886 of NC_141552.1, forward strand.
ACTATTCTGTGAACTTCTGGCCTTTACTTTTAAAGTTGATTCGTGGCTTGTTTTTTGTTTGTTTATTTATTTATTTAGTTGGTAATATTATTTATTGCCAAAGTCAAACACCTGGTTACATCCTGGGACCCACATGACAGAAGGAGAGAAATGGCTCCTGAAAGTTGTTTGGTCATGTGCTGCACACACACACACACACACACACACACACACACATACACAGACACTCATACTCATACTCTCACTCATACACACACAAACTTTAAAGCAATAGTAATTTTTCTTAGAGTCTGATATAATTGGTTCTAATACAAGGACAGCCTGAGTGTAGTTACTATATAATTAAATAGTACTCATGCTCTCAGGCAAAGAGTTTAAAGTTTATAGGTACCTAATAAAGTAGCATTGGGACATATAAAGAACATTTAAATGTTCAGCAGAAATACAAAGAACAACTAATTTAATTTGTTAAAAGTGAAAGCTTATACAATTCTGAAGGTTTTTATACTGGTTTTATTATACGTGTAACTATGAAAAGAAAACATACATACTTGATCAATGAAATGAGGAAGAGTGATTTAATGAACAGAAAAATGGATGGTACTTCAAAATTTCCATGATTACATATTATCTATTTAATTCCCTCCACAATAGCAAGAAACAGACATTATTATTTACTTAAACCGAGAAAATATTAATTGTTTGGCCTGCTTTTCTGAGCTTCCTTAAGGTATAGTTAATTGACAGAGCTGTGGTTTAAAATTAGGGTCCATATTCTTCTGTTTAAATGTGTGCCTTTTCTTTCTATTTTTTTTCTCCATCTTTATTAAATTGGGTATATCTTATTTACATTTCAATTGTTATTACCTTTCTGGGTTTCCAGGCAAACATCCCCCTAACCCCCCCCCTCCCCTTCTCTATGGGTGTTCCCCTCCCCATCCTCCCCCCATTACCACCCTCCCCCCAACAAGCCCCTTCACTGGGGGTTCAGTCTTGGCAGGACCAAGGGCTTCCCTTTTATTTCTAGTGGGTGCTGCTCTCCCTGCTCCATGGGAAGTGGATGGGGGGAACGCCGGGGCCTGAGGTGAGTTGGAACTGGGGTAGAAAGGCATAGGGCCTCCTAGGTGAGAATGCCAAACCACCACTGCTGCTGCAGCCACCATGGAGAAGCCCTTGTTCCTGCTGCAGGGAGGAGAGTCTGGTGCCCACAAGATGGCTGAAGGGGAGCTGAGAGTGGACAGCTTCATCACCTGCCTGCTGGAGGTATGAGGATATCGTCCGGGAAAAATTGTGCAGATGACTGGAGCAGAAGTCCGAGGGCTGTGTATCACGTCTCGTGAAATCTTTCTTAGCCAGCCAACAGCTGTGAACACAGGTTTCTTTTGGAGAGCAGGCCTGTGCAGGCCCAGAACCTAGGTGGGACAATTCAAGCTACCCTTTTTCCATGGCCAATCTCAGATCATATTCAGAAAGTATTTCTTGGGCTAAAGAGATGGCTTAGCGGTTAAGAGCACTGACAGCTCTTCCAGAGGTCCTGAGTTCAAATCCCAGCCACCACATGGTGGCTCACAACCATCTGTAATGAGATATGATACCCTCTTCTGGTGTGTCTGAAGACAGTCACGGTGTACTTGTATATAATAAATAAATAAATAAATCTTTAAAAAAAAGAGTATTTCTTCCAGGTGATGGATTTCCAATTTATGGAATTGAACTAACTTACTGATGGTGGAAGTGACACAGAGAGTTAAAGTACAGAAGGAATAATCCAGAATGTCCACCAACAGTTGCTGTCACACCAGGGCTTTTAAAAGCTCAGCTGCTAGAGAAGCAATGTAGTCTTTGGTTATTCTCAAGCTTAGGTATTCTAGTCATTATAAGCTGACCATGACACAAAAAGAGTCATCTATATCAAAATAGAGAATAGTAACTAGATTCACACCACACTATCACATTACTACTGTATTTGAGGTTCTCATTTAATATCTAAGAACCTGGAAAAGGCCTGGGTCTTGCTACACATACTTATAATTTATGTCCCCATTGTCAGCTGAGATTCTTCATGCAGACTGGGGTCAAGGAGGTCATCCCACAAAGCAGAAAACACCCATCTCAGATAAACATGTATAGTTTATTGAATCCAAAATATCCATGAATTTCAGGACACAATTAAATGTTGAAACCTAAGGATAATAGATAGAGAAGAGAATTAAGATTTCTAGTTCATAGATCCAGTAAACACCTTCAACAAATCATAGCAGCAAACTTCCATAAGGTAAAGAAAGAAAAGGCCATAAAGTTACAACAAGCCTACAGAACATCAAACTAATTGTACCAGAAAAATTCCACCATTCACATAATAATTAAAACGCTAAATGCACAGATCAAGAAAGAACATTAAAAGGGGTAAGGTATAAATATCTAGTAACAAATAAATTCAGACGTATCTGAATTACACCAGACTTCTCAACAGAGATTCTAAAAGTCAGAAAATCTTGGGCAGATGTAATGCAGACACAGGCTCCTATATCCAGCATAATCCTCAATCACCATAAAAGGAAGAACCAGGATATTTCATGACAAAACCAAATTTAAAGAATTCTTTTCTGTAAGAAAGCACAACAGAGGCTAATAGGAGGAAAACTCCAAGACAATGAACTAAACTATACCCAAGAAAAACCAAGAAATTAATCTTCTCTCAATAATTTAAAAAAAGAGAATCACACAAACATAAATTCACCTATAACCAGAAAAAGAAGAGAATGCCGCAATCATTGGCTTTAATATCTGAACAGATCTTCTTTCCCTAATCCCCAAGCTCCCAGGGGCCAAACTGCCAGACAAAGTGTATGCAAGGATGCTCTATGGTTCAAGGTGAGGCCTGTAGCCCCACCAAAGGCAGATCCTAGAGGTGTGAGGTGGGAATGGATATGTGTGGGTGCAGGAGCACTGTCACATAGGCAAAGCTGAGCAGAAATGGGATGTAAATTTGATGAGGGGAGTCTGGAAAGCAGGACAACAGTTGAAATGTAAATAAATAAAATAACCGATTAATAAAAAATAGCCAAAAATAAAATAACAAGTAAAAAGGTAAATGAAAATTAAACCAAACCAACCGAACAAACAAACAAAAACCCCTGTAGTGTATTGGCCTAATTCTGCTTGTATTTTAATGCTAATTTGTGGAACTCAGGACTGGTTAACCCCAAATAACTGACCCTGCTCCCAGTTAACTGTGATTAATAAGAAGACAACAGCCAACAGCTGCACAGCAGACAGATGGGGGAGGGGAGCTTTGAGGGCTTTGCTAGAGAGGATCATGAGGAGGGAAGAAGGAAGAAGCTGCCAGAGAATAAAGGAAGAACGTGTGTGATGGAGAGGAGAGAGGAAGAGGACAGCAGCTATGGTTAAGGGAGAGGAGAGCCTGGTCCTGAGGGCTGTCCAAGGGGAACAAAGAGCAGCCAAGATGCTACACAGTCAGTAAGAGCAGCTCTCAGGCGAGCAGAGATCACCAGAGACCCCAAACCAACAAGCTACGCAAGCATAACTCCATCCAAACTCCCTCTCAATATCCCATGTCCTCCATGGGTCTGGCCTCAGCGTGTGTCCTGCGTCAGCACATGTGTCTGTCTCAGCTGACATCATTCTGCCCATCAGCCTGAGGCCAAGGAAACAGTGAGAAACTACACAGCCCATCAGAGGGGTTTTTGCTGTGGTTCTATGAAGTCCCAGCAAATGCAGCTCAACTACAGAATGCAAAGCAGACCAATGCATGTGTGTCCTTAGTGCAGAACCCTTCATCACGTGTCCTTTCACATGCGTGCTTTAGCAGAACATCCTTTTACCTGCGTCTGCCTCAGTGAAACATTCCTTCACACATCTGCCTTAGCCTTTCAACTGTGTCCGCTTCAGGGAACCACTCCTTCAGGTGTAGAATTTCTCAAGATTAGCAAACTGCATACTGAACATTCAGAACAAAACAAGGTGTGTGGTCAGCATGTCCTTGAGCCAAGTCCCTTCTCCTTGTCAGTGTCGGCAGGCGTGTTACAGCAACAATATGAAATGGCTGGCAGGCATGGAACAAAATGGCAAAGCTATTCTGGGGGATGTCACACCATACCAGTCACCCGCTCAGCTCAATTTTTAAGTTTTGATGTTACAAGTGAATATACTTGATCTTCAAATGCTGAGAGAGCCCATTATAATATGAACTATATAATCTAGGCCAAGACCGCCTCTAGGGCAAAGCCCTCAGCCTGGGGGTCGTGACCCACACGGGGTCTCCTATCAGATAGTTTACACTACAATAAAGATTCATTACAGTAGCAAATTTACAGTTGTGAAGTAGCGACAAAATAATTTTGTAGTTGGGGTCCCCACAGCATGAGGAACTGTTCTAAAGGGTTGAGGCCATAGGAAGGTTGAGAAACACTGCTCTAGGAAATTATGTTTTCTTTCTCTTTCATATTTTTCAGACAGAATCTCAAACTGTAGCTGAGATTGGCTTGGCTTGGAACACGTGTGTAGTTCATGCTGGCATCAGACTTATGGCAATTCTCCTGCTTCAGCCTCCTACTCAGGAGCCTACCAGGGTGAGATCACAACCACGGGTAATGGGATTGCTGTTCTTGGCTGTCAACTTGAGTGTACCTGGAATTAACTAATGCCAAATGGCTTGACGCCCTGTGAGGGGGAGATCTCTCTCTCTCTCTCTCTCTCTCTCTCTCTCTCTCTCTCTCTCTCTCTCTCTCTCTCTCCTTCCGTCTTTCTTTTTTCGTCTCTTCAACCCCCTCCTCTTGGTCCTCCTCCTCTTCTTTGTTTTTTTTGAGACAGGGTTTCCCTGTGTAGCTCTGGCTGTCCTGGAATTCATTTTGTAGACCAGGCTGGCCTTGAACTCAGTGATCCACCTGCCTCTACCTCCTGGATGCTGAGGCTAAAGGCATAAGCACCATTGTATTTTTTTTCTTAATTAAATTTTCTGAAGCAAGAAGACCTACTTGTAATCCAAATCTTGGAGATCAGAAGATAAATCTTTAATTCAGATCTTTTGAGATGGAAAGGCCCACCTCTAATCTGACCACACCTTTTTTCTTTTTATTTTTTTCATCTTTATTAACTTGAGTATTTCTTATTTACATTTCGATTGTTATTACCCTTCCCGATTTCCAGGCCAACATCCCTCAACCCTTTCCCCTCCCCTTCTATGTGTGTGTTCCCCTCCCCATCCTTCCCCCATTAGCGCCCTCCCCCTAACAATCATGTTCACTGGGGGTTCAGTCTTGGCAGGACCAAGGGTTTCCCCTTCTGCTGGTGATCTTACTAGGCTATGCATTGCTACGTATGCAGTTGGAGTCCAGGGTCAGTCCACGTATAGTCTTTGGGTAGTGGCTTAGTCCCTGGAAGCTCTGGTTGGTTGGAATTGTTGTTCATATGGGGTCTTAACCCCCTTCAAGCTCTTCCAGTCCTTTCTCTGATTACTTCAACGGGGGCACCGTTCTCAGTTCAGTGGTTTAATGATGGCATTCAGCTACGTATTTGCCGTATTCTGGCTGTGTCTCTCAGGAGAGATCTACATCCAGTTCCTGTCGGCTTGTACTTCTTTGCTTCATCCATCTTATCTAATATCTGTATAGGTATGGGCCACATGTGGGGCAGGCTCTGCATCGGTGTTCCTTCTGCCTCTGTTCTAAACTTTGCCTCCCTATTCCCTGCCAAGGGTATTCTTGTTCCCCTTTTAAAGAAGGAGTGAAGCATGAGCGTTTTGGTCATCCTTCTTGAGTTTCATGTGTTCTGTGCATCTAGGGTAATTCGAGCATTTGGGCTAATTCCACTTATCAGTGAGTGCATACCATGTGTGTGTTTCTGTGATTGGGTTACCTCACTCAGGATGATATTTTCCAGTTCCATCCATTTGCCTATGAATTTCATAAAGTCATTGTTTTTGATAGCTGAGTAATATTCCATTGTGTAGATGTACCACATTTTCTGTATCCATTCCTCTGTTGAAGGGCATCTGGGTTCTTTCCAGCTTCTGGCTATTATAAATAAGGCTGCTATGAACATAGTGGAGCATGTGTCTTTGTTATATGTTGGGGCATCTTTTGGGTATATGCCCAAGAGAGGTATAGCTGGGTCCTCAGGTAGTTCAATGTCCAATTTTCTGAGGAATCTCCAGACTGATTTCCAGAATGGTTGTACCAGTCTGCAATCCCACCAACAATGGAGGAGTTTTCCTCTTTCTCTACATCCTTGCCAGGATCTGCTGTCACCTGAGTTTTTGATCTTAGCCATTCTGACTGGTGTGAGGTGAAATCTCAGGGTTGTTTTGATTTGCATTTCCCTTGTGACTAAAGATGTTGAGCATTTCTTTGGGTGTTTCTCAGCCATTCGGCATTCCTCAGCTGTGAATTCTTTGTTTAGCTCTTAGCCCCATTTTTTAAATAGTGTTATTTGTCTCCCTGAGGTCTAACTTCTTGAGTTCTTTGTATATTTTGGATATAAGCCCTCTATCTGTTGTAGGATTGGTAAAGATCTTTACCCAATCCGTTGGTTTTTGTTTGGACCACACCTTCTGCTGGATCATATCAAGGACATGGAAAAAGGAAGTTTGCTTTATTAATTTTCCTTCTTCTTCAGGATTCCTGCATGTACTGAAGACCAGCTGAAATATCCAGCCTTATGGACAAAACCGTTGAGGTCCTGGAGTTGCCCCATAAACCACACAAACTCTGACCTCACTTAGACAGGAATGGTTTATTGAATGCCCACCCTAAGACTGATCATCAGAGATGTAGCTGTGAATTTGTCACGCTAGGACCCTGGATATTTTCTATGTCAGTTTATAAAGACTAAAATGTGAGCTCATAGGCAGGTGCTGGAAGGGCTGTCTGGTTGTCAGCCCTGACTCAAGCCATTTTAGACAACAAAGGTTCATACTGACTTTTTATCTGTTTAAAGATTTATTTATTTATATATAAGTATACTGTAGCTGTCTGCAGACACACCAGAAGAGGGCATCAGGTCTCATTACAGATGGTTGTGAGCCACCACGTTGTTGCTGGGATTTGAACTCAGGACCTCCGGAAGAGCAGTCAGTGCTCTTAACCATGGAGCCATCTCTGCAGCCCTCATATTGACCTTTAATTTTATTGGTCCTACATGAAGCTTATAATTATGAAATTTAAGATTAAGAAACCTCACAACATAAAGAAATTCCTTCCAGTGGTTCCGGAATGGGTGGGTGGGGGAGCACCCTCGAGGAGGCTGGGGAAGGGGGTGGAATGCAGGGTTATTGTAGGGGAAACTGGAAAGGGGCTTAACATTTGAAATCCAAATAAACAAAATAACCAATAAAAAAAACATACACAAGTTATGTGATCATTCCTGACCCTGCTCTGAGTTAAATTATTTTCAGACAACCATGACAGGCAGACATATTACGGCAAGAATATGAACTATCTGGCAGGCATGGAACAAAATGGCTACAGCTATGCTAGGGGGATTGGCTTCAACAGGGGCAACTACTGCGTTTTAGACCTTCCATTCCTTGTTGAATTAGCTGTACCACAGCCTATAAACCATTCTAATAAATTTTCTTTCTCTATATACAGTCATTCTAGGAGGGATGATTGGTTATGCATTGTTAAATGCAATACTGATCACGAAACCCCATCACTTTCACAGCAATATGCAAGTGTAAGTAAGTTACTGAACAATTGAACAGAAATTAAAATTTACTGCATTTATTGCATGTGTCAGAAGGCATAGGGAACACCTGGCTGCGTACATCTCTTGGTCTCTATAGAGTAGTGTGTGAACTGAGACCCACTGAGGAGGTCTCTTAAGCGAAGACCAAACTCCTTGCAGTGACACTGGATTCCAGGCTTGTTGTTTAGGCCTCACTGTGGTCTATGTACACTCTATACATTCTCCCCATGCAGGTTCACATGGACTGAACTCAGAAAGCTGGGGTTGGCAGAAAGATGCATGTTTAAATAGCCCACCAGGTTCACATTGTGTCAATGTGATTTAATCTAAGGACAAAGAAGTGGAGTTTCTCTGATGGCTTTCTTCTAACCCCTTGAAAGGATCACTGGGGTGTGGCCTCAGTACTTCATACTTCTTGCTGGGTCAGCAACACTCAGGGAAGTTTGAGATTGCCATAGGCACTGTATTAGGCTAGATATACTGAGTAGATGATACTAAGATGTTCAGATGGTCATACCCATTTGCATGAGTTCTTAATGAGCACCTAAGGAAAGAGAGATCAAGGTCTTCAGAATAGGAAGATCATTTCCAGTTCTTTTCTACAATTCCAGTCTGAAAGACTGGTAGGGAGAGAATGGTAGATAATCAAGAATTCATAGATGATGCTTTGAAGGAAGTGTGAGTTTCTGTGCTGGTTTAGACAGGGTCTCAAGTATCCCATGTTGCCCTCTTCCTACCTGGCCAGGTTCACTTTGAGCTCAGATAAACCTGCTTCTACTTTCCAGTAGACAGTCTTACAAGAGTGGCCTCCAGGGACTGTGAGAACAGCATTAGCCTTTGACAGTTGAGGTGTTTAACCCACAACTATAGTTTTAGCCACTTTGTTCCATGTCTACCAGCTATTTCAGATTGTTGCTGTCTATGCTTGACAATCACGGACACAGAAAAATAACCTGATAGAGAGCAAGGACATAGTGATCACATCCTTTCCTGTTCTGTATGTTCTGGATGAGGCTTGTTAAAATTCCAATATTGCAGAAAGCTTTATATAGGACCCATCACCTTAAGCATCACTGTGCACTGTTCTATCTAAAATGGCCTAATCAGAACTGACCACCAGATCAAACTTCCTGCAATCCTCATATGAGAAGCTTGAGCTTTTTGTTTTGACTTTTTTCTTTCTTTCTTATTTTTTGCTGTATAAGTTGAGAGGAAGATATTTGGGGCCATGGATCTGCCCCCAAAATCTGGGGTGTGGATCTGATCAATCAGTGTTGGTGTGTGCACTCAATACAGTATCCATTTTTTACTGTGACAGATGCTTTTGTGTTTGTGGGGAAGCCCATGACCCAGAGCACAAGTACTGGGTCATTGCTCTATCCACGTAGTGATGTGTATAGCCTCGTCCTACACCTTTATGTGCACCCCCTATATCTCTTGACTATTTTATTTTTCTGATACAAGCTCAGCTTCTGATAGAAGGCCTGTCAGCAGTGCTCCTTTGGCGACATTGGCGCAGAAAGGAGAACCCCACAAGCAGCATGAGGTTCCCTTCATTGGTGGCTCCAATATTGCATTTTCCTCTGCCAACTGGTTTCCACACTGTTCCTAGCACCATAAAGACTTCAACTCTTTCAACTAAGGAATTTTCTGGCAATTGTCGATTGCTAAGCACATGACTTCATGAGTGTTCCCCTAATACACACGCATGTTGTAACCTACCATGCAGACTATTTCCTGATGTGATTTAAAGCACCCGTACATAATGAGACAGGAGAACTTTTGACTGCATATTCAAGCTGGTGTGAAATCTCAGGAAGTTTTAATGGCTAACATTGTGAATGAGGACAATTTGTGTTAGGATGAGACATTTTTGTGCAAGATATGGAAGGAAACATTCATTTAGATGCATAGGAATTACTAAGGTTTTTATAATCAAGCCTTGAGGAAAATTTGGCTTTGGAAGCAGGAGATGCTCAGTGGCTCTGCCCCAGGAAAGGCTCCTGGAAAGGGCACCTCAGCTTATGCTCAGTACAGGGAGAACATTAGCAGGGGGGCAAAGTCTGCTCCCCATGACATCAGCTGTCCCTTCTTGGACATTCTATTGTCTCCTAGAGAGTTCTGGCATCCTCTGTGATGTCACCAGTGTTGTAGTGACAACCAGTGCCCTAGTTTCTCTCAGTCTGAGTCTGGCGGTTACAAGCTAAGACATGTTTTCCCGTCTTCGCAAGCGTTTTGGGAGGGGGAATGTCGATTCTGGAGAGACTAAAGTGAAGGAGTCTAGCCTTTCGTCTCAAAGTAATGATGGACAAGGCAGCACTTCTGGGGAATGTTGAGTAAGTTCTGGGCAGTGTATTTTGAGCTTCCTACCGGGGGCCTGCAGGCTTAAGCTGACCTTTCTAGCAATGGGCCACAACAACTGGAGCATCTGAAAAGGAATTGAATTTCCATGAATATCACAATTACTTAAAGTCAAGGATTTCAGAACTTTAGTTTCCCCATCCCCACTGGGAGAATATGGTAAGGCCAATGCTATTATTCTGTGAACTTCTGGTCTTTACTTTTCAGTTCATTTGTTCTGTTACATTGATATAATAACACCATCAGTAGTCATGGAGGGTCCACCTTTTCTGAGTTTAGACAGGGCAGCAATGTATTTCACTATCATTGCTTCTTTAAATACAGTGGATATCTGACAGTAGTAACAGTGAGAGATTGTGCTCCAGGCAATAACCTTATGTTCTTAGACCTTCTCTGATTTCTTCTAACTGGCAGGGTCATCGTTTGCTTTATATATTAGAGGTTGTATGTTACAAAAATTTTTTTTCAATACCAAAACTATTTGGAACGTGTAGACCAAGATTCAGCCTGTAACCTATTCCCACTTCTGGGGCATTTGGTATTTCACATAGGGACACTGATAAGTCTGTTGAACATATCCTCCCTGGAAATGTGTTTTAAATCCATGTTCCTAAAATACCAAAAGTATTTGGAACATGTGGACCAAGATTCATCCTGTAACCTATTGGAACTTCTCGGGCATTTGGTATTTCAAATAGGGGAACTGATAAGTCTGTTGACCATGTCCTCCATGGAAATGTGTTTTTAATCCAAAGTTGTTGGGCTAGAGTATCAGGGTAGGACATCTGAGTGTCTCAAATCACTCAAGTCTTGTGGATGGTGAATTTATCATCTGAGTTCGAACCCACACGGGTGAGGGTCCTGAAACCAAGCTGTACCCTGGTCAGTTGATGATAATCCTGGAGAAGCCATCTCCATGGTACATGTAAGCACGTGATGTCCGGCATAGGGAACACCTGGCTGCTTACGTCTCTTGGTGTCTATAGAGTAGTGGGAGAACTGAGATCCACTGAGGAGGCCTCTTAAGCATAGACCAATCGCCTAGCAGTGACACTGGGTTCCAGGCTTGTTCTCCTGTTTAGGCCTAACTGTGGTCTATGTACACTCTATGCATTCTCCCCACGCAGGTTCACTTGTGTTCTTCTACCTACAGACGCTGGGAGAGAAACATCATCCCCTGGCACTGAACTAAGCGAGAATCAGGCCATGAAGGAAAAGGAGAGGCTGATTAAAGAGCTGCAGCTCATTACTGAGGAGAGAAATGACCTGAGAGATCGCCTGAGTTTTCTGACAGAGAGATCCATGAAGAACAGGTATGAATCACTCCAAATGCTCTTGTTTCATTCCTGGGACTGCAAGGTCACCTTCATCTTATCCTATTAAGGTTTTGGGTTCTAGAAAGCTGTGCCTCCCTAACCACCCTGTGCTAAACCTCACCTCCCATATAGAGGAGATTCAGAACCTTGACCCTTCCTGAGGAGCGAGATGGAAAATGGACTCATCTGCTTCCATTTATTGAAAAGCAGATCTTGTGGTCTGAATGAAGAATTCGGGGATAAAGTCAGGGAGAGTGAGTGTCTAGTGTGCATTTGCAAAGCACTTGACAGATGGTGGCTTTGCAAGATTGTAATTGCAGTGAGTTTATGGTGAGTCTCTGTACTTGCTAGGCAGGGGACTGAGTGCTGGAAGATCCACGCAGCAGCCTGAGGGGCCTGGTACCAAACTGTTCATCTCAATGCTTGACTAGAAGGTCTCAGGCTCAGGCTGTTTGTTATTGTCTGTGTGTCTTGCCCTCTGAGACAGCAATGGTGGATGCATTTCTCCTGGTTTTCACAGTACTCTCTGTTTCCATATTTCTCTTTCTCTTTCTCTGACTCTGTTTTTACATTTCTCTTTTTTGTGGGTATTTCTCAGTCTGTGAGTCTGTATGTGCATACATCCAAATGCATATGGACAACTTTTATATGTTTATATTTCCCTCCACACTTGGAATCTAGGGGTCTATGTCTTGGCCTGAGTATTTACCTGTAACACTTTCATGGTGAAGTGAATGCTTTGTTCTGGGAGCCCCACTGTCAACAGCACAGTTCTTTGTCTATGTGGCCACAATTGTCTGTTTATTTGTATTCCTTGTGCAGATTATAATTTTGTGTTGATATAAGGTCTGTTATCAAAACAGGAGAAAAGAAATCACCGGTTTCTGGGTGTGTTGGGTGGGGAACATGGAGAGGTGCGGCCTAGGCTCTTGATACCTTAACTGGCTTGACTGCAGATTTCCTCTTGATTGAACAAAGGGAGCCAGGGAAGCCTCCATCTGGATGCCGAGATTCTGGTGTCCTGGACGCAGAAAAACACGTTTCTGAAGCTGAAGAAGATCCAATATGTAGAATTCAGAAGGTGTCCTTCCAGGACTGGTTTAGTACAGGACGCACCCTGAGTTCATATATTCCTAAATGCTGATGTTCATTGGATTCTATCATTTGGGGCCAGGCCACACTTCAGGCCAAATCCATATTATGAAGACCTGGAGAGAATGGAGGAGGCAGTCATGTCAATTCTGCACAACTTAGAGATGGAGAACACTGAAATCCATGAGAACAACCATAAGCTGCAGAAGGAGATTACCTTCTCTAGGTAAGTCCTGGTCAGAAAGGCTATCACCTGTGGAATGGCCATTTCTGACTTTCTTTGTTCTGGATTGGACGGTCTTCAGCTCTGGTTCTATCTCGTGCTGTTTACACATCAGTGTGCCAGGGTCATTAGGACTCAGTTTTCAGTTCCATAAAAGACTGTTACTCATCCCAGGATTGTCTAGGCATCTTCAGAAGGCTCTAGATAGAACAGCACTGATTGAAGTCAGCAGAAGGTTATTAGGCTGACCTGGACCTATGGTGTCATACCAGGTTTTACAAAACTCAGTGTGTGGACCACATGGTTAGCATGATCTTCTCTTGGTTCTACTGACCTCCTTTGAGGGTGTTGGCCCACTACTAATTGATGTTGCCCCCATGCATTGGGCTTTCATGGATAGTTGTAGATCCATGTTCTTTTTGAGAGATGTGGACACTAATTGGTGCTCGGGCCAAACAAATAATTTATTCTTCCCGGAATTTACTCTTTGTGGTTTGTGCAGCAGCCTTATATGTATCGAAATGAATTCTATTAAGTCTTCATGGGTATCTGGGTCCTGGTGGAGTTAGTGGCACTCGGGAGTGGGAATGGGAGAAAGGGGCAGCATGATCTTACTATGCAGACTGTATTTCCAGAAACCTGCTCAGCCAGCTCCTGATGGAGAACACATGTAGGAAGAAGTTGGTCCCACTGAAGCAGGAGAGCAAGGAGGTACATCTTGATTGTGCACTGAACCAGAAATATTTGGTTGACTTCAACAAGAAAGATAAAGACCAGCAACGTCCAGACCCAGCATCATCTGGTAGGGTTGAGCAGCTGTGTTAGCTTAAAAATATCTGCTAAAGTTTGACAATTTGATACATCTTTGCTCTCTCCTACCACCTTTCTAATTTACACTCACAACCAGCCAACCACCTCATGTAATGGAATTGTTCATTGCTCTGCCTATGCACAAGTATTCTGGGAAGCCAACCACTTTTCAGAAACTGAATTATTTTGCAAGTATAAAGTCTGCTCTTTTTGAAGCTCCAGTATAGAAATGGTGACAGATTAATAACATACCTCATTATTGCATATCCACGTGATAGATTGGATGCTCTGTAGAGTTTTGAACAAGTTCTTGGTTCTTTGACAAAGGACACTCTGTGGTCATGTGACTTCTTGTGTAGGAAGCACCTTTGCGGGATAAGAACAAAGTGCAAATGTCAAATTAGAACTTGTCATTGGTTTTAACCTTGGTGACATATGGACATCTACTTTCTTCCTGCAACCCAATGAGGTTCCTTCCATTGCCCTGTTCTTGGTTTGCACTGGTATAAGTCTGGGTCCCATATTGGCAGCCCACATTACTTTGAGGCTCTCTGGAGATTTTGCCCTTCCCAAAGAGTTAGCAACAATGATATCAGTTAAAAGGTCCATGTTGACTGTCCAATAGAACTGAGATGGTAGAAGGCAGCCTTCCGACAGCTGCCTTGCATTTCACCACCAAATCAGTGTCTGAAAAACTGCCTTCCTCTCCCAGGTCTCAGAAAGTGCAAGAGAGCTGGAATTGGACACACACCAGTAAGAGAGCTTCCTGAAGAATAAGTTGCTTTCTCAGGAGTCCCTGATGAAAACATCCTGAATGGTAACCAATTTTTTGGATGAGTATTCTTCCTCAGAGTTAATTTGTCATTGCTTAGAGACCCTCAATTTATATAACACTAAGCCAGCCTGACTGATTGAGGTCTTACTTTCTTCTCAGAAAACAGCACTTGAGAGACAACTTGGGGGACCTCCTTTCATTATGTGTGCTAGAGGAGAAACAGCAATACATCTGTGCTTCCAAATGTTCGTTAAGAATGTGATGTTTAGAAATATTTTTGTTATGATTTTAATTGAAATTTTCTTTTTGTTGTTTCATATTTATATGTTCTTGTTACTGTTTTTATCTTTTCAAATATTTTTAAATATTTTAATTTATTTGTTTTAATCCTGTTTTGTTGTAAAAATGAATTCCTTATGAATAAAAATTGAATTCTATCTCTTGTCTCTTAAGACCATCATTCTAACTCAAGGGTTCTGTCCCCTCCTGTGGACTTAGAACGGACAGCTACAGATGGATCTCTGCATGTTCCATGGATCCTGGGCTAATAAGTGAATTCAAAGTCACCAAGGGGTACCCAGTGTGACAGTGTCTTTTGTGTGGATAATGTGGCTGTTTCTCCGACACACACTTTATGAAGTAATCACTGACATGCTTTACCCAATTGTTAGGGTCCATGTGGTTCTTCTGAGAGAGCAGCAGATGCTCTACCCTGTGAGTCATCACCACAGCTCCTGCAGATGCTTTTGTCCTTCCACATCATATACTGTATTAGGTGGACAAGATCACCTCCAATTAAATAGAGAGATCTCAGGAGATGTGTATTCACAGGAAATTTACTGAGCTGTGCATGCTCAACGTGTTAGCTAGCCAGCCATCCCTACAGGGCTCTGGTGTTCCCACTCCTCATTGTGGGTCAGGATCATCCTCCAGCACCACTTAGTGTCCATATTAGAGCAGATCTTTCACCTATTATCAATGATAACCATATGTATTCTGCACATCTTACAAAATACAGAATAGAAATTAGCTTCCTGTTGGCCAGATTGGCATAATGAGTTTTTTGATTGTTAGCATGAAAATTATTTTAATCTAAGCAGTTTAGGGAAGAACCTCAAGGACACCCATAGTGAATGCAGCCTGCAGCTGTGAACACAGGTTTCTGTTGGAGAGCAGGCCTGTGCAGGCCCAGAACCTAGGTGGGACAGTTCAAGCTACCCTTTTTCCATGGCCAATCTGGGATCATATTGAGAATGTATTTTTTCCAGGTGACTGATTTCCAATTTATGGAATTAAACTAAATTACTGAGAGTGGAGGTGACTCAGAGAGTTAAAGTACAAAAGACCAATCCAGAATGTCCACAAAAGCTTGCTGTCACCCCAGGGCTTTTAAAAGCTCAGCAGCTAGAGAAGCAATGTAGTATTTGGTTATTCTCATGCTTGGGTCTAGTCATTCATTATAGGCTGACCATGACACAAAAAGAGTCATCTGTGTCACAATAGAAGCTAGTTGTAACTAGATTCACCCCCACACTATCACATCACCACCGTATTTGAGGTTCTCAGTTACTATCTAAGAACCTGGAAGAGGCCTGGGTCTTGCTACACAAACTCATAATTTATGTCTTCATGACACTGAGTGCTTTGTTCTGTTGATGCTACCATTGGCATACAATACCTTGGATACTTTGTGCTGACATCTGTGACATGAGACAATAGTTCATGCCATCCTAACCTGCATAAACTGTCCTTAGAGTACGGTGTAGTCAGAGGGGCCTTTTTTTTCTCTCTGAATTTTCAAAATATTTCCAGTCTTCAGACAAGTCTTCAGCCATTGTCCAGTGCCTGTCTTGAGATGTCCACATTGTCTCCTGGGAGTATTCATCCAGCCTGCTCTGTAATTTTGTAGAAGATTAATAGGGTTCCAGCCCTAGGATTTAATTCAGTGTGATTGTACTTTCCAAACATGCTCAAAGCCCTACATTCCACCATAGCCTGTGTGCTTTAGAGAAAGAAAATAAAGAAACACATTGCACTTGCAATTTCTCCTCCAACAAAAGGAGAGCCTGCATAGGGCCTTTAAGTAACTCTAAGTCCCAGCTTCTGCATAACTCCCTCCATCGACTCCATTATTGGTGTATTTTCATTACTGCTCACTTTATTTTTGGAGTGCAAAGAATGTGTACCATGTCAGTAAAGTGTGTGTGTGTGTGTTTGTGAGAGAGAGAGAGAGAGAGTGAGAGAGAGAGAGAGAGAGAGAGAGAGTGAGAGAGAGAGAGAGAGAGAGTTTGTGTTTGTTTGTGTTTCTGTGCAGGTGTTTGTGTATGTTCATCCATGAACTCACTATCAATTTTCATAAAATGACTTAGAAGACTGTAATGAAAACTGTCGAGGTGCATGCAGACGTGTGTTACTAGTGTCCCACGGCACCTGGCAGGTAACACTGAAATGGTGGTCTACTATAATACAGCCTAAAAACAGGCTGTGGATGGTTTACACAGAGATTGTGACGTCATCACCACTAGAGAGAGCAGCAAAAGCTTCATTTATCACATGCCGCTGTTACCAAGATGAGGCAAAGCCTTATCCTACAGAGAGTCTGGTAGGATTTGATGGCAGGAAATAAACTTAGTACTAAAATCATTCAATTACAAACGAAGAGGATAATACAAAGAGTCATAGGAAGCAAGAGCTGTTTTTTGAGGAGATCCATAAGAGAAACAACCCCTTTCTGAAACTAAGAAATTTAGGTATTGACAGTGTCAATACCTAAATTATCAAATCAGAAATGAAAAGGGGGATGAAGCAATAGACATGTGAGTGAATTCAACAATCATTAGGGCTTCTTCAGAGTCCTTTACTACAGAAAAGTGAAAAATCTATTTGATATTGGTAATTTTTCTACACAGATAACAAATACCAAGTTAAATCCAAATGTGGGATTTAACTCATAAGATTATTCTCATAAGAAAATAGATAGTATTTAAACGATGCCACTACAAAAATTAAAAAATATATATGAGGGCCACTAGGCTTTAATGCAGCCTTTCTACCAGACGTTTAATGACGACCTAATAACAATAGTGCTTCAATTATTCCTCTGATTTGAAAGAGAAGGAACATTGCCAAACCCCTTCTCTGAGTTTCTCTTTTTACCTAGAATTCCTGAGTCTGTTGCTTCTTCCATTGTCACCCCATCAATAGAGCTGCAGGGCGAGTCTGTCCAGCCCCAGAGGGTATCTGCCAGCTGACAGGGCTGGGTTTTGCTCTGCTTGCCCCTGCTCCTGCCCCCGCCCCTGCTCTTGCCCCTGCCCACGCCCCTGCCTCACACCCGCACTCAACATCGCCTCCGACCCATCCCACCCTCCCAGTCCCACCACCGCCCTCGACTCAGACCTGTCCCAACCCCCACCCCAGCCTGCCCTCGCCCCTACCCTGCCCCCGCCCCGACCCCCCCACACCCGTCCTCTCCTTCACACCCCCCCCCCGGCCTCCGCCCTCGCCGCTGCTGCTTGCCTTGCTACCATTCCGTCTTCGACACCCCTGTTGACCCCACCTCCACTGCTGCTACCTTCTCCCACTTCTTTAGCCCAAGACTTTTGAGATCCCGGCTTGCAGCGCTCTGCACTAGGAGGCTAAAGGAGGTGAGGAGAGCCTAAGGGACAGACCCCAGGCCTGGCCCCAGAGACTTGTGTCTCCCCCCTCCCCCGAAGTGCTTTCCCGCAGTTCTCCATTCTGGGTTCAGTTTGTGGGGACCCCAGCAGGTGGCAGGCTTTGCTGATCCTCAGGTGTGAGTCTGGGACAGTGGTGGGACTTATGGTTGAGGGAAGTCTTTCAGGTAAATGCAGGCTTTTCTCAAACTCTTGGACCATCTGGTGCCCTCCCTGGGGTCACAGGACCTGTGGAAGTGGGGAAGCCACTTTTCACTGTCCTGTGTGACTTTCCCTGCAGAGTGAGCTCTCCTGCAGGAGGTACTCTCACATGCTTCCTTAAAAGCACCTGTTCCTCAGATCCAGATCAGTTGTGAAAACAGGCTTCTTCATGTCAGTGTGCCAGCTCCCCCTCCCAGCTCAGAGCTGCCACACCTAAGGATCTTCCAGCCCCAGTACTGGTTGGGTCTCATGGAGGAGTTAGAGCAAAGTGCCCCTTCTGAGAAGTGACTCAGAACAGAAGGTTCCTACAACCCAATGAGGTCTCTTCCAGTTGCCCTGTTCTTGGTTTGCACTGGTATAATTCTGAGTCCCATATTGGCAGCCCACATTGCTGTGAGGGTTGCTGGAGATTTTGCTCTGCCCACAGAACAGAAGGTTCAGAAGAAAGGCCAGTTTGGCATAATGAATTCTTTTGATAGATGGCAACAAAATTATCTTAATCTAAGCAGTTTAGGGAGGAACCTCAAGAGCATCCATAGTGAATGCAGCCACAGCTGTGAACACACGTTTCTTTTGGAGAGCAGGCCTGTGCAAGCCCAGGAAATAGGTGGGACAGTTCAAGCTACCCTTTTTCCATGGCCAATCTGTGTTTGTATTGAGCAAGTATTTTTTTTTTCCAGTTGACTGATTTCCAACTTATGGAATGGAACTGACTTACTCAGAGTGGGGTTGACTCAGAGAGTTAAAGTACAGAAGGAATAATCCAGATGTCCACAAAAGCTTGCTGTCACCCCAGGGCTTTTAAAAGCTCAGCAGCTAGGGAAGCAATGTAGTATTTGGTTATTCTCATGCTTAGGTCTAGTCATTCATTATAAGCTGAACATGACACAAAAAGAGTCATCTGTGTCACAATAGAAACTAGTTGTAACTAGACTTATACCACATTATCACATTATTACTATATTTGAGGTTCTCAGGTATGATCGTAGAAACTAGAAGAGGCCTGGTTCTTGCTACATATAGTCATATTCTATATCTTCACAACACTGTGTGATTTGTTCTGTTAATGCTACCATTGGCATACAATACCTAGGATATTTTGTGCTGACATCTGTGACATGAGACAATAGTTCATGTCATCCCTTACCTGAATAAACTGTCCTTAGAGTACAGTGTAGTCGGAGGGGCCTTCTTTTCCTCTGAGATAGCAAAACATTTCCAGTCTTCATACAAGTCTGTCAGCCATTGTCCAGTGCCTGTCTTGAGATGTCCACATTGTCAGCTGAGAGTCTTCATCCAGCCTGCCCTGTAATTCTGTAGAACATTAATAGGGTTCCAGCCCTAGGAATTAATTAAGTGTTCTAGTACTTGCCAAATATGCTCAAAACCTAGTTTCCACCCTAGCTCTGTGTGCTATACAGAAAGAAAATAAAGAACCCCATTGCACTTGAAGTTCAGCCTCCAACAGAAGGAGAGCCTGCAGAGGGCCTTTAAATAACTCTAAGCCCCAGCTTCCCCACAACCCCGTCCATCGATTCCTTTATTGGTATGTTTTCATTAATACTCACTTTCTTCTTTGTGTGGAAAGAATGTGCACCATGTCAGTAAAGTGTGTGTGTGCATTTGTGTTTGTGCATGTTCATCCATGAACTTACTATAAATTTTCATAAAATCACTCAGAAGTCCCTAGTGAAAACTGTCGAGTGCAGGCAGACTCATGTTACTACTGTCTCATGGCACCTTGCAGGGAGCACTGAAATCGTGGGCTACTTTAATACAGTCTAAAACGAGGCTGTGCATAGTTTTCAGTGAAATTGTGACGTCATCCCCACTACAGAGAGCAGCAAAAGCTTCATGTATCACATGCTGCTGTTACCAAGGTGAGGCAAAGCCTCATCCCATAGAGAGTCTGGTAGGATTTGGTGGCAGGAAATAAACTCAGAACTAAAATCAATCAATTACAAACAAAGAGAATGATACAAAGAGCCAAGCAAAGCAAGAGCTGCTTTTTTTTTTTTTTTTTGAGAAGATCCACAAGACAGACAAACCACAGAGCCTATATCTAAAGTACCAAATCAGAAATGAAAAGGGGGATATAACAAAGGACACTGAGTGAATTCAACAATCATTAGGGCTTACTTCAGAGGCCTTTACTACAGAAAAGTGAAAAATCTATTTGATACTGGTGATTTTTCTAACAGATAACAAATACCAAGTTAAATACAGATCTGGGAAGGTAATGAATAATTCCCATAAGAAAATAGATAAAGTCATTAAAGGCTGCCACTCCAAAAATTAAAAATAATAATAATCAGGGCCACATGGCTTTAATGCATCCTTTCTACCAGACTTTTAATGAAGACCCAATAACAATAGTGCTTCAATTATTCCACTGAATTGAAAGAGAAGGAACATTGCCAAACTCATTCCCTGAGTTTCTCCTTTTACCTAGAATTCCTAAGTCTGTTGCTTCTTCCATTGTCACCCCATCAATAGAACCATTTAAAATGGGATGTAATCGATGTCTGGAGCCTCATTCTTTCCCTTGACCTCCATGCGGTGTCCAGAAGGCATGCCTGTTCTCATGGACATGGATTCATCTCTTTTTGCTGCAGCAAGAAGAAAGCCAGCAGAGGAGGCAGGAGCTTACAAAGAGTCAGTAGGATTTCTAGAAAAGAAGCATCCAGATCTCCATTCTCAGAAAACCCCTGGCTTGCTCTCATGTGACTGGGTCCTCAGACACCAGCAGCCTTAGATGAGACCAAGGAAAGCTGTGCAGAGTCCTGGGTCCCCAGGTTCTTGACCTCCTGAGTGACAGCTGTAGACAAGTCCTCCAGGGAATCCTTACAGCTGGTGACATCTGGACAAGGTGAACCAGATGCCAAAATGAGACATGGGAGAGAAATCCTAGACTGTTTGGAAGGAATCAGTCTCTGCTATTGCTTCTCTCTCTGTGTGCCCTGCTGCTATGATGTTCATGGGGAGCTCTCATGCCAGTGGGTCTCCTCCTAATGTGTTTGTTGTTGCAGATGTCCTGGATGTTCTGGACCCCATCAGAACTCAGCCCGTGCTCAGTCACGGAGGTCAGCACCTTCCTGTCCATCAGGTCATGAGACCTGAGACAGTTGAGGTAACGGCAGTTGGCCTGGGTGAAGTGCTCACAGACTTGGACTCTCTTGCATGGCTGTGGCTTCAAGCAGATCTGTTTGTGGCTGTCTCCTTTGTAGTAACTTTTGCAGGAGAAAAGCATCCCCCTGTACCAGGAAGAAGGCCGGCTCCTCTTGGTTAAGCCCAGAAAGCTCATGATTCTTCAGGACCTGGAAGCTCTGTTCCTAAAAACTTGGTGTGGATATTTGCAGAGGTTTCTCTGGGATTTTGCATAATGACTCTGTCCCAGAAGTTTGAGCTTGCAGAGGCTTGGGCAATCTGTAGCATGGTCCCTGGATGCACTTGAGATTGAAGCCACAGGCTTCAGTAGTAGCCGCCACCTACAGCGTGATCCCTGCCTGATCTCCAGTCTCCAATAGGAATAAGCAGTCTTGCCCAGCAGCTCATAGAGCTCTGCCTCTGGAGCCTGATCCTACTCTGCAGTTCCTTTAAGGTCATGCAGCCACTGTGGGTCCACAGGATCTTGGTGATGAAACAGTCTGCCCCAGGATCCCCCATGGTGCACTATGGCTGCAGCTGCTCAGGCTTGTGAGCTGGACTCTGCTTCGTGGAGAAAGGAAACTGGAAAAGGGGATAACACATGAAATGGAAATGAAGAAAATAACCAGTAAAAATTAAAAGAATTAAAGTCATCATCTCAGGAGAATGAGTGGGAAGCCAGGTCCTTAAGCAGGCAGGTTCTCCACAACAATGCATGCTGGGTTCAAGACTGGACATGAGGTGCCCTGAGCTTGGGACTGCCAGGCTCCTACTGGGAAGAGAGCTTTCTTCTTCATTTCCATAAGTCTCTCTAGTTTTCTTTTAAGGCTTTCATCTCATCATTGACTTTCCCAATGACCTTTTATGACAAGCCATTATGGTTAACAAGAATTAAGTAAGGGCTCATTGAGCTGTTGGTAGTTGGAGGTCTGGGGGAAGCCCTGGACAGAGAGATCTTGCCTGCCAGGGGTGGGATGTGCATGGTGGGAGGGACTAGTGGAGTGTCATTGGCCTCAGTATGCACAGGCTTGGGGCTGGTGCCTGGCTGCCTGGTGCGCCTCTGTGGCTACTTGGCCTGGGTCCCACCGCAGATGCCCATGGTGGTTGCTGGCCAGTTGTGCTTGCTCTCCCTGTCCTCGGGGCTTCTGTCAGGGCTGACCACAGCCTTGAACATGGACAAAATGGGCCGGAAATCGGAGGATCATGGGAGCATCTTCAACTTCCCCCTCCCCAAGCACTGGCAGTTGCAGCTGGAGGACAAGCCACTGTGAGTTTCCCCACTTCCAGGCAGGTGTTCTGCACCACCAGGAGAGCAAGGGCAAGCACTGCTGCCACCAGTCCCACATGCGCAAGGCCTATTTGCTGACTGGCAGGGCTTCACTTTGCTCTGCCTGGCTCTGCTTTGCCTTGCTCTGCCCTGTGGGCTCTCACTTCTTTGGCCAAAGACTGTTGAGATCCCGGCTTGCCTCACCTTTCAATAGGCACCTCTGTGAAGTGAGGAGAACCAAAGGGACAGAAGGCTGACCTGGCCCTGGAGACTTGTGTCTCCCCCTCCACCAAAGTGCTTTCCTCAGTTCTCCACTCTGGTTTTAGTTTGCAGGGATCCCAGCAGGTGGCAGGCTTTGCTGAGCCTCCCCTGTGAGAAGGGGACAGTGGTGGGACTTATGGTTGTGGGAAGTCTTTCAGGGAGATGTAGGCTTTCTCAAACTCTCCGACCATCCATCCAGTGCCCTCCCTGGTTCCCATTCCCTGTGTTTGTTGCGAAGTCACTTTTCGCTGTCCTGTGTGACTTTCCCTGCAGTCTGGGCTCTCATGCAGGAGATACTCTCACATGCTTCTTTAAAAGCCCCTGTTCCTCAGATCTAGATCAGCTGTGAAAACAGGCTTCTCCATGC
This sequence comes from Rattus norvegicus, assembly GCF_021556685.1. Classification (NCBI taxonomy): domain Eukaryota; kingdom Metazoa; phylum Chordata; class Mammalia; order Rodentia; family Muridae; genus Rattus; species Rattus norvegicus. Next base: position 24,984,084 of record NC_141552.1, read on the forward strand.
CAGGGTGAGAGCTACCCCTCCCAGCTCAGAGCTGCAACACCATAGGATCCTCAGGCCCCAGTGCTGGGTGGGTCCCATGGAAGAGTTAGAGGATAGCTTCCCTTCTGAGAAGTGACTTAACACAGAAGGTTCACAAGTGACAGTCAACCCCCAAGTATTTCTTCCAGGAGAAAGCACTCAGCTCTCCCCTTTAAACAGTTTAGGCTCCCACATGGCCCAGTTTTGTGATTGGGGAAGATTTTCTGGAGCTTAGTTGGCCAGTCAGAGTGGGGCTACATTCTTTTTTTTTTTTTCTTTATTAACTTGAGTATTTCTTATTTACATTTTGATTGTATTCTCTTTCCCCGTTTCCGGGCCAACATCCTCCTAACCCCCCCTCTTCTATATGGCTGTTCCCCTCCCCATCCTCCCTCCATTACCACCCTCCCCCCAACAATCACGTTCACTGGGGGTTCAGTCTTGGCAGGACCAAGGGCTTCCCCTTCCACTGGTGCTCTTACTAGGATATTCATTGCTACCTATGAGGTCAGAGTCCAGGGTCAGTCCATGTATAGTCTTTAGGTAGTGGCTTAGTCCCTGGAAGCTCTGGTTGCTTGGCATTGTTGTTCATATGGGGTCTCGGGCCCCTTCAAGATCTTCCAGTCCTTTCTCTGATTCCTTCAACAGGGGTCCGGTTCTCAGTTCAGTGGTTTGCTGCTGGCATTCGCCTCTGTATTTGCCGTATTCTGGCTGTGTTTCTCAGGAGAGATCTACATCCAATTCCTGTTGGTCTGCACTTCTTTGCTTCATCCATCTTATCTAATTGGGTGGCTGTATATGTATGGGCCACATGTGGGGCAGGCTCTGAATGGGTGTTCCTTCAGTCTCTGTTTTAATCTTTGCCTCTCTATTCCCTGCCAAGGGTATTCTTGTTCCCCTTTTAAAGAAGGAGTGAAGCATTCGCTTTTTGGTCATCCTTCTTGATTTTCATGTGTTCTGTGCATCTAGGGTAATTCAAGCATTTGGGCTAATATCCACTTATCAATGAGTGCATACCATGTGTGTTTTTCTGTGATTGGGTTACCTCACTCTGGATGATATTTTCCAGTTCCATCCATTTGCCTATGAATTTCATAAAATCATTGTTTTTGATAGCTGAGTAATATTCCATTGTGTAGATGTACCACATTTTCTGTATCCATTCCTCTGTTGGGTTCTTTCCAGCTTCTGGCTATTATAAATAAGGCTGCTATGAACATAGTGGAGCACGTGTCTTTTTTATATGTTAGGGTATCTCTTGGGTATATGCCCAAGAGAGGTATAGCTCGGTCCTCAGGTAGTTCAATGTCCAATTTTCTGAGAAACCTCCAACTGATTTCCAGAATGGTTGTACCAGTCTGCCTCCCACCAACAATGGAGGAGTGTTCCTCTTTCTCCACATCCTGGACAGCATTTGCTGTCACCTGAGTTCTTGATCTTAGCCATTCTCACTGCTGTGAGGTGAAATCTCAGGGTTGTTTTGATTTGCATTTCCTTTATGACTAAAGATGTTGAACATTTCTTTCGGTGTTTCTCAGCCATTCGGCATTCCTCAGCTGTGAATTCTTTGTTTGCCTCTGAACTCCATTTTTTAATAGGGTTATTTTACTCCCTGCAGTCTAACTTCTTGAGTTCTGTGTATATTTTGGATATAAACCCTCTATCTGTTGTAGAATTGGTAAAGATCTTTTCCCAAGCTGTTGGTGGGGCTACATTCTTAATCCATACTCATTCACACAACAGAACATCTTCCTCCCCACCCACGAGGCCTTGACTTGAACCCAGGTCCTTCCAGGACCAACAGACCTGAGAGAACAGATTGTAGCACAGGAGAGAAAAGAAGCCAGAATAGTTTAAACTGGAGAAAACCCACATATAGGCCATTTACCAACTTTAGGGGTTGTGCATATTGTGGACTTCAGAATCTTAAGGTCAGATTTTTCTGATTACACCTTATAGGTGAAGCTGAAGTCTACTGAGGGTGGGATCATCCCAGGCAGGGAGGGGATCTGACTCTGCAGGCCTGGCCACCCTCTGCATTCTCCCAAAAATAATTTTTAGTCAGCTGTAAATCTGAAGTGAAATTTGTTTTTTGTCAACTCAAACGGTTGACATTTCAAGTCTCACACACCATGTGAGAGACACACATTTATCCACAGGGGATTTGAACTTACTTCTATAGAAATGACTGTGGGCCAACAGAGGGAAAGCATTCTTGCCTTTAGCATTCTGTCTGTATCAGAGACTACATGGACTGGCTCCCTGGACAGACATGTCCCAAGCAGACAGACATTGTAATGAGGGAAAACTTAGGCAAGAAATGACCTGGGGACAGTGATTTCAGATTGTGCCTTTAGCAAGAAATCTCTGTTGTCATTAAGGCAAGCAGTCTTGGGCCTGCCAAAACTTGTCAGTATTTCAGGGCTCTTACAACTGCTCCAGGTACTTCTGAGGTGAAAGCCTTTCATTAAAAAAAAAAAAAGTTTATAGAACAATATTTCTCAACCTGTGGGTGGCAACTGCTTCACAGAGATTGCATATCAGATACATTGTACATTATGACTCATAAGAGTAGCAATATTATTTATGAAGTAGCAATGAAATAATTTTATGGAGGGGATCATCACAGTATGAAGAGCTGTATTAAAGGGTTGCAGCAGTAGGACTGTTGAGAACCACTGCCATAGAAGCTGACACATGGGAGCAGACTCCTCATGTGAGTAGAGACCTATGGCAAGGGATACTGTGTCCTACCTTAGGAACCAGAGGCAGAATCTACCCCAGGAGTCTGTGGGTCACCTTGTCTTAAATTCTCCCAGGGTCAAGAATAGCATTGATCATCTCAGCAGAGTCAGCTTGCACAGCCACATCAGGCCCATGGCTTCCCTTTACAGAGAAGGATGTGGGTCTAAGTGACAGACAGTGAGACTGAGGGGACCCTGATAACCATTTGCTTTGAGCTGTGGTTTCTTCACCTGTAAAATGGACGTGTTTCTGCTGAATTGTGTTTTTGTGGAGATTAACAGAACATACAACCTGCTCAGTGTCTGCCTGGCATGGACCCTGCTGGTTAAATGGAAGCTCTCGATGGTGATGAAGTTAAAAGTAGAATTTCTAGCCAGATAGTGTTAGTTGCGGGGCGCCATACAAGTGTTCTAAGCATTTTCTGATTCTAAGACCGCCTCAACTTACAACCTAAGGCTCTTGATTTAAATTTAAAAAAAAAGAATAAATATAAAATACCAATATGAAAAAATCATAATCAGAAATGAGCTAATTCCTGTGAAGTCATTTAGCTTTACATTTTCTGCTTCTATTTCCAAGGCATCTAGAGTAGCACTATCCGAGATCCTAAAGCCTTCTATTATGGTGCTACCCATTCATTCCTCTCTCCTTGAGGACTTCTCAGGTGATTTACCAGAATCAGATGGCTTTTAAGATTGTGCCCATCAGGTGCGATCTCTTTGTCCATGGGCCTTGCCCAAAGCTGCAGGGCCAACCTGTTGTTTTACAATCCAAAATTCCAGACATTAATTTTACCAATGAAGTTTCAGGAGTCAGATGCTGAAGTCAAGTAAAGCTCCCAACTGTCTTTCCTGATTCACTGACCTCCCAGAAGAAGAGCAGTCCTGTTCCCTCTGAACACTTTCTTAAAAATCCTTTAACTCAAAAACTTTCCATTGGTTTAGTTATCTAGATTTCCTTTCACGTTGTGTCTTGATCTGCTGGACCTAAGTGCACTTTTAACCTTTGCCATACATGTGTGTGGTAGGTGAGCCATACCGTAATTAAGTCCATGTTTACATGAATAAACAACTCTTGCTTTAAATGTCTGTGCCATGGCCCTGCTATACCACACACTAGTTTTTCAGTAAATAATACATTCTTGGAGATCACAGTGTGATCAAATATTTTGTAACATGACTTAGTAACGTTCCCTCGATTTTATAAATCAATTTCTTTGACGAGGATTCTGGGTGTTGTCTGTCAGGTCTGAGTGCATCATCTTGGGAATCCCAAGGAACATCAAACTTGGGCTTTTGAAACTGTTGCATATGGCCAACCCGGAGCAAAAACCACCCGGGAATCTACTGATACTTGACACACATTAATTCACCCGCCTTTTTCATATAGTTTATGGCAAGAGGTCACCATTCTTGACCTTGTTTCATTATAAAACGTGGTACTAGATGTAAGAGTTGGGGTCAAGGAGATCACCCCACAAATCACAAAATACCCATCTCAGATAACCATGTATGGTTTATTGAATACAAAACATCCATGAATTTCAGGACAGAATTAAAAGTCCAAACCTAAGGATAATAGAATAGAAGAGAATTTAGATTTCCAGTTCACAGGTCCAGTAAGCATATTCAGTAAATCATAGCAGAAAACATCCATAAGGTAAAGGAAGAAAAGGCCATGAAGGTACAACAAGCCTACAGAATGCCAATTTAATCATACCAGAAACAATTCCTCCATTAACATAATAATTAAAACACTGAATGCACAGATCAAAGAAAGATCCTTAGAAGGGGTAAGGTATAAATAACCAGTAACAAATAAGTTCAGACCTATTTGAATTACACCAGACTTCTCAACAGAGACTCCAAAAGCCAGAAAATCTTGGGCAGATGTAATGCGGACCAAGGATCCTATACCCAGCATAATTCTCAATCACCATAAATGGAGAAACCAAAATATTTCATGACAAAACCAAATTTAAACAATATTTTTCTCTAAGAAAGCACAACAGAGGATTGTAGTAGGGAAACTCCAAGACAGTGAGCTAAACTATACCCAAGAAAAACCAAGAAATAAATCATCTCTCAATAATTTCAAAAAATGAAGCACACAATCACCATTTCACCCATAACCAGAAAAAGAAGAGAAAGCAGCAACTATTGGTCTTTAATATCTAACCAGACCTGAAAGACCCCCCAGATTTTGGGGAGACTCTCGCTCCAGTCACGGGTTGAGGTACCCCCAGGAAACACGAGAAGCCGGTCTTGATGTAATCAACAAGAGGCAGTTTTATTTACGAGATCTCGGGCTGACACGTATCTCACACAGGAGATTGAGTCCAGCCCCGAGCCTCTCTAGGCAGGAGCTTATATAGGGAAAACCAGGGGTTTCGTGTGAATACACATAATTGGCTAATACAAAGGGTGCACAGTTACTTTTGGCACGGAGTTACATCAACAAAGCATACGTGTAATCTAGCATCTCAGCAATGTGGGCAGGGCAACTCATCTCACTGCAGCAGGGGGATGACCCATCCTCAGGGAGTGAAGGAAGGGGAGGGGGTGGCTCCAGATGGCCAGTGTCCTTGGGAGTTGATAGTCGGGCCAGTGAGCCCTATCTCAAATTCTCTCAGGCATGTCTGGACTTTGTTCATGACTAACTTTTAGAAATTTTAACCCTTCATTCCCCTCTACTCCTTGTGAATAGTCCTAATCTTAGGACTACGAGTCTAGCGTCTAGAGGCTCTTCACCCCGTATAGCCCGATACAGCCCGATACTGTTGTCTCAACATAAGGACATGTATAGCAGTAATCCGCTCCCTGACAAAAGCTAGAAGGCGATTAATGATGTAGGGCCCAAAAGTGAGCAAAAGGAGGAGGATAATCAAGGGACCAGCTAAGGCTGACAGCAGGGTGGTAAGCCATGGGGACCTATCGAACCAGCTCTGAAACCAGTTATCAGTGGTTTCTCGTTCTCGTCGTCTCTTGTCCAACCTCTCCCTAAGTTTAGCCATAGAATCTTTAATGGTCCCGGAGTGATCGAGGTAAAAACAACATTCTTCTCTCAAAGCAGCACATAGCCCTCTTTCTTTAAGGAATATCAGGTCTAATCTTCTCCTATTTTGAAGGACTACCTCTGAGAGGGAGGTTAGGTATTCGTGGAGGTCAGCTAAAAAGTCTTTAGGATTCCAATCTGAACACTATCTAAACCTATACACCAAGGTCATGACTATCTTAGAACTTTTAAACTTATGGTCCCTGAGGCACAGTCCCAAGAAGTGTTAGGAGTATTAACATATGTAATGTTACATCATTTGTAATTGAAATCAAGCCTATCTCTATATTTTTCTCGATGGAACCCAGGGCAAACATGAAATTCTTGTTTCTAAAGCACACTCCTCAAGTGAGCATTATAGCAACATCCCAGTCACGTCTCTGATGTATCCACTTATCTGATGTGCAAGTCTAGGGAGCTTTTTGAAGATCTGAGTGTCCCTCTAGGTCCCAGTTCTCAGCCCCAACGGCTAGTATGCGGCTGGTGAGGGCTGAGAATTGACGGCTGTCAGGGTGGTCAGCAGCACCAGGTACGGTCCTTTCCAGCGAGGCTCGAGTGTCTGGGCTCCGTGTCATTGTATGTACCTACAGTCTCTGACCTGGAACGGATGAGATGTCTCGGAGGTCCCTGGGGCATAGGCTGCTGCCAGCTGTGAGCAGATTTCTTTCTGTATCACCTGTAGGTCTTTTAGCCTGACACATAAATCATTATTACTATGACGTGTTGGTTCAGTAACATCATCTAATACAGTCAGAGGATCTGAGGCCCCATATAAGATCTCAAAGGGGGTAAAGCTGAATCTGGAAGGGATATTTCTTGCTCTGAAGAGAGCAAGAGGGAAGGAGTGTCACCCAGTCTGCGCCAGTCTCCATGGTCAATTTAATTTGGTCAGGGTCTCTTTTAGAGTTTTATTTATTTACTCTACCTGTCCTGAACTTTGAGGTCTGTAAATATAATGTAATTTTCAATCAACCTCTAAATACTTGGCCACACCCTGGCTTACCTTGGCAACGAAAGTAGGGCCGTTGTCTGACCAGATTACCTTGGGCATTCCAAATCGGGGGAAAGTTTCTTCCAGTATCTTCTTGATGATTGTAGAGGCCGTCTCTTAGTCCAATCCCAGTTCCCAGTGGCTGTCTCTTGTAGGCAGTTGTTGGCTTCACCAGGGCATCCAAGAGATGGTAAAGGCATCTGCAGTGCTGATGTGCTGGGGGGTAGAAGTTCAGCCATCCCAGATGACATTGTGTTGTCCACCACGGCAGCACCCACTTATCTCTGACCTTCATGAAGAGAACTGTTCCCGTCTGTGGACAAGGTCCTCGGCTTTCAGCAGGGGTCAATCAGCCAGTCGCAGAGGTCTTTCCTCCACCCATGGGCTTCTGCCAGTGCTTGACACTTGTGCTGTGGTGGCTCCAGGTCAGGATTGGGCAGCAAGGTGACCAGATTGCCCCCAACAGGTGGAGAATCTAGTCCATGGCAGCTGACCAGTGGTCCCATCTTTTGGGACACTCTATCAGCCACTCTATCACAGTTTAAGTCCTGGATTGGGTGATAATTGTCAGAGCCCGGCTGGCAGGAATGATGTGTTCCAGGCAGAACGGCACTAAGCCACACACACACATCTCCCAGCATCAGGTACTGGTGCACTGAGACAGGTCTTAAGCTCCACATACACAGTCTGTAGATATGCATACACATGGCCTCACCCAGCCATTTTAGCCCACACAAGCCATTTTGGAGAGCAATTTTCTAATGAGCAAGGGATAGGGGCAGTCAGGGATGACCATGAACTAGTGGGTGGGTTACCTGGCCCACGCCAAGGTCCACTGTTCTTCGGGCAGTCCATAAGTATTGTTCGTTGCCAGTAACCCCTTGCACTCAAGGTCTTTGGATATTGACCCACTGGGGGGTGGGGGCATAGGAGCACAGAGCATTGGGTCCCTGTATCCACACTTCCCTTCTATCTCTGTACATAGCCAGCACTCTAGGACCAAGAAGCTCTCCAGTGTCCCCTCTTGTTCTTTCTTGGGCAGTCCCTGACCCAGTGTCCTTTTTCTTCGTATTAGGCACACCGATCTTTAGCCAGGAATTCTCTTCTGTTGCCAGGTACTATCTTCCTAGGTTCCCTAACTACTGTGGCCAGTATATGTTCCTCTCTTGTCTCTTTCTCTTCCTCAGTCTCTCTGTCTGTATCTTCTTCTACAGCTATTAGTTGCTGTCTACTTTTGTGCACTGACCCTGAACCATATATCAACCTTATTTTCTCTGCAACTTACAACAACTCTCTCAGTGACTTAACTTAACCCTTCAAGTTTCTGTAACTTTTTCTTTATATTTTTTTCTTACTTTAGCCAAATTGGTGGGGCATTTTCTAGCCCCTCTGAGACCCACCCTTGGAGCCTGGCGGCAGACCTGGCACTCCCTACCTTTAGGCGTTTTGAAGTCAACAGGCAGAAGTGAGGGCCTTCCATCCGTGTCTGGCCTCTAGTAGGATTCTGTCTTTCCTCGGTGATAAAGAAGACCTGTAACAGTTACTAACAAGCATCTCAAATGGGATGGTGAGAAAACAAGGGAATCTTGAGAATAGAGGTCCACTGAAGAGGACAAATAGCATTTAGTCACACAGCTAAACCAGGAGGCCTTCTTGGGACAAAAAGGCCGTTGTAGAAATAAGCACAAGCTTTGTTCCTGTGAAACAGAAAGGCAAGCAGAGAGGCAGCTGATCTGTTATCGACTATCTCTCTGGACTTAGATTTTCCCTTAAGGAGTACCTTCCTTTAGTGCCAGCTCAGTGGCTTTATCGCTCAAGAGACCCATCCTCTAAATGGCACTGGGCTTCCAGTAACAATAACAAAAGGATGGAGAGACGTTAGAACCTGGGTGTTAGAGTGGCTGACAAAAGAATTGTAACCAGTTCACCTGGGGCTATCAGGACTGTAGTAGTAGTCCTTTACCAAGCTGTCTCACTGGGTTAAAGGCCCATGGAAAAGAAAACATTAATCCTGACCTTGGCCACAGCCAAAGACTGAATTCTAAATTTTGACTGGCAAAACAAAGTTCTTCACAGTTTGTTGCAGATTCTTTAAAACTATTTTAGGGGCTTCTCTGCCCCCCAACCTGGGGCATTTTGACCACAGGGGCAGGAACTGGCTGCTGTGGGGATAGGATCAAAGGCACTCTCCATGTCAATGATGACTAACAGGGAAGGTTACTTAGTGTTGGAGATCAACTCCTCTCTTGGAATAGGGCCAGCAGATAAGGCAGGCTCCCTTAAAGAACTTCTCTTAATGAACACTCTCCTTTTGTGAGCAAGTGTTGAAGGTCTGGCCACTGAAGGCAGCAACTGGAATTTTTTTTTTCAGGGCCAAAATACAACCACTAACTCTACGCTATCTTTGTTGTCAAAGTGCCAACCCCAGCCAGCCTCCTTACCTTGAAACTCCTCTTGCGCTGACTTGGCCAGAGCTGCACTGTTGCCCACGCGCAGCCTGTAGCTTGCTAGTAGGCCTGCATGCTTGCCACCCTCAGCCCCTACATTTTCCTACTCTGTGCTGTCCCTTCCTTAGAAGCTGTGAATGTTTAAGCAACAGGGAGAATTTTTCTTCAGGATCTAAGGTAAAGTTTTCAGGTTCTTGTTAATGCCTGCTTCAGACGGATCACTCGCTAACCTGGAATCCTTCATACACAACGGTTAACAGCAGCTGGGCTGGACAATGGGAGTAAAGAAAGGGGCAGCTCTCCTTGGGGAGGAGGCTCAAGAGAGAAAGACAAAACTCCCCGGCAGAAAACAATTTCTCTCAAGCAAATTATTTTTAACTTTTAAGTTAAGCACCAAGAGGACCAAGTAAAACTCTATGACGAACAAAGCAAACAGTTTCATGATTTCAAACACAGTCAGTCCAAGATTTCAAACACAGTCGTCAGTCCAAATTCAAAAACGAAACAAAAGCCAAAAAGACACTCGACAATACCACAGAAAACAAACCAGACAAACAAGACCAAGACAAAGCATCCTATAACCAATTTCCACAGATGCCTGGTACCTTCAGTACCTGGCCCAAACTGCAGCTTAACCTTAGCTGCTTCTGGGATACCAAACACAGAAACAGAATACAGACAACAGACACTAACACATCTAAGCACACTTGTCCATGCCTATACTTAAATAGGCAGCCGAACACGACCTCCGAAGTCAAGTCACAGTCAGATCTCTTTGACTGTCACCTGCCGGGTCCTCCCGACAAAAGTCGGCTCGTGGGACGTCTCCCAGAGCTGGGGCGTCCTCACTTCCACTATCTAAAAAAAGAACAAAAAGAAAACAGCTATTCGAAGTAGAAACCCAGTACCTACTCACAGGCGTCTGTCCGGGGTGGGAAGCCCTTCCATCCAAGCACACTTAAATACGGGGTAGGAAGTCCATCTACCCAAGTGTACTTAAAAACGACGGGGTGGGAAGCCCATCCACCCGAGTGAACTCAAAAACAACGGGGTGGGAAGCCCATCCACCCGAGTGTACTCAAAAACAACGGGGTGGGAAGCCCATCCACCCGAGTGCACTCAAAAACAACACAGAGTGGGAAGCCCATCCACTCGAGTGCACTCAAAAACAACACAGAGTGGGAAGCCCATCCACTCGAGTGCACTCAAAAACAACGGGGTGGGAAGCCCATCCACCCGAGTGCACTCAACAACAACAGGGTGGGAAGCCCATCCACCCGAGTACACTCAAAAACAACGGGGTGGGAAGCCCATCCACCCGAGTGCACTCAACAACAACAGGGTGGGAAGCCCATCCACCCGAGTACACTCAAAAACAACAGAGTGGGAAGCCCATCCACTCGAGTGCACTCAAAAACAACGGAGTGGGGAATCTTCTTCTGCCCAGACAGTGCACCAAGACCTTAAACCGGTACTGAAAAACACAGACTACAGGACTTAATTCACACACACACTACTCTCACACTCACACAGCGGCCGCTTTCCAGCACTCACACTAACGTACCTCCAAGAGGCATTCGGATCTCCGGGGGTTACGCTCCTATCCCGGACGAGCCCCCAATGAAAGACCCCCCAGATTTTGGGGAGACTCTCGCTCCAGTCACGGGTTGAGGTACCCCCAGGAAACACGAGAAGCCGGTCTTGATGTAATCAACAAGAGGCAGTTTTATTTACGAGATCTCGGGCTGACACGTATCTCACACAGGAGATTGAGTCCAGCCCCGAGCCTCTCTAGGCAGGAGCTTATATAGGGAAAACCAGGGGTTTCGTGTGAATACACATAATTGGCTAATACAAAGGGTGCACAGTTACTTTTGGCACGGAGTTACATCAACAAAGCATACGTGTAATCTAGCATCTCAGCAATGTGGGCAGGGCAACTCATCTCACTGCAGCAGGGGGATGACCCATCCTCAGGGAGTGAAGGAAGGGGAGGGGGTGGCTCCAGATGGCCAGTGTCCTTGGGAGTTGATAGTCGGGCCAGTGAGCCCTATCTCAAATTCTCTCAGGCATGTCTGGACTTTGTTCATGACTAACTTTTAGAAATTTTAACCCTTCAGACCCTCTGTCACCAATCCCCCAGCTCCTAGGGAATAAACTGCCAGCCAAAGTATATACAGGGTCTATGGTTCTAGGTAACTGTGTAGAAGGGGACTGATTTAAGTGGCACCCATGTGGCGGGAGGCCATTGACTACGCTGAGGCCTGTTACCCACCAAAAGTAGATGCTGGAGTTGTGAGGTGGGAATGGATATGTGTAGGTGGGGGAACACTGTCATATAGGCAAAGCTGAGCAGAAATGGGATGTAAGATATGATGAGGGGAGTGTGGAAAGCAGGACAACAGTTGAAATGTAAATAAATAAAATAACCAATTAATAAAAAAATAGCCAAAAATAAAATAAAAAGTGAAAAAGTAAAAGAAAACTGACACAAAAACAAAACTAAAGAAATCCTTGTAGTGGATTGGCTTAATTCTGCTTGTATTTTAATGCTAATATGTAGAACTCAAGACTGGTTAACCTCCAAAAACTGACCCTGCTCCCAGTTAACTGTGTTTATAAAGAAGCCAACAGCCAACAGCTGCACAGCAGAGAGATGGGGGAGGTGAGTTTCTGAGGGCTTTGCTAGAGAGGATCATGAGGAGGGAAGAAGGAGGAAGAAGCTGCCAGAGAATAAAGGAAGAGCATGTGTGATGGAGAGGAGACAGGAAGAGGACAGCAGCCATGGTTAAGGGAGAGGAGAGCCTGGTCCTGAGGGCTGTCCAAGTGCAGCAAAGAGCAGCCAAGATGGTACACAGTCAGTAAGAGTTGAGCGTTATTGTTTGGAAAGTAGATCTGATACCATGGAGGGCAGGTAGCTGCCCAGCTACTGTGCTGATTAAGGCATATGATGAATAAATTTACAAAATATGTATAACCAGTAAGGAGCTCTATAGAGGATCGTAAAAGGAATATTTTAGTTTGAAGAGAAGGATAAAATACCAGAGGAAACAGGAAATAATTTAACAAAACTAGAACAGTCAATCAAAAGAAGCCAATAAAACCCACAAAAATTAACAAAATTAAATACATAGGTTTAAATAATATTTGCATGTCACTAAACTCAATTCCCTAGTGAACAGACATTATTTAGCCAGAAACAGGATCACCATCATGAGACATGTAGAGGATATACTAGGGAAACAGACCTAAGACACAGGTCCCTATAGCAATTCTATGCAGTTTCTCTATCCAGCTGACAGAATAGATTTCAAACCAATCCTGTCCAGAAGATGTAAGGACATTCATTTCATACTTTGCAATTACCAAAAGATACTACAATTCTAAATATATACATATTAAACACAGCAGTCACAAATTTAAATATATAATTATCAGATAGATCTGAAATTAACCATTAGCTATAATAGTGGTTGTGATTGTTTTTAATAGTCTATTCTGACCACTTGGCAGATCACATGCAAATAAACAAAAGAGAATGAGCAGAATTCAGTGACATCATCAGTCAAATGGACCTAACAAACTACACTGAACTATACATATATTTTCTATCAGCCTGTGGATCTGTCTCCAAAATTGACCACGGATTAGGACACAGAACAGCCCTCAGGAAAGATAAGAAAGCTGAAGTAGTGTCATGGATTCTATCTAAGCACAAAGGAATCAAACTGGTATCACAAAATAGAAAGTGCAGTCAGTACACACTCTTGTGGAAAGTCAGCAACACAAACAACACACTACTGAAAGGGCCAAGGGAGAAAAACATAAGGAAAATTAAAATTCCTAGAAATGAGTGACAATGAAAACACAACCACCACAGATCTATGCGATACAGCATAGTTTTAGGAATTATGTTGCAGTCAGCAAAGCCAGAGCAGTGGACCCATCTAATCCCTTTGTCATGCATCAGAAGTAGAGAATGTGGACTGTGCCCTGTTGGGTTAATGTCTTGAACTGGCTCACCACATTCCCAATTTCCCTTTGCAATGATAACATATTTTTGGCATTACACATTGGATGTATGCAATTTGCCTTTTGATTTCATAGGGGAATAATTAAGGGACTTCCTGGAGTGTCGAAAAGCACTGTGGATAAACTGTGTAGAGACCAAAAGACTACAGGGGTTTTGGAAGCTGAGCTAATGTATTTTTATTATGATATGTTTAAGAATCTATGGGGAATTGGGAGTGGAATGTGGTGATTTGAATGATAATGGCCCCCATAAACTCACATATATGAATGTTTGTTGCTGGTTAGTGGAAATATTCGGGAAGAATTATAAGATACGGATTTGTTGGAGGAATGTATGGGATTGGGTTTTGAGGTTTCCAAATTCAACACCATCTATAGTTAACACTTTCTCTGTCTCCGACTTGCACATAAGATGTAAGCTCTCAGCCAGTTCTCTAAAAACATGGTGTCCTACCTGCTGCCGTGTACCCCAGCATAATATTCATAGACTCATGATCCTTGAAACTGTAAGCTGAAATAAACTCTTTCTTCTACAAGTTCCCTTGCTCATGGTGTCTCTTCACAGCATAGAAAAGAAACTAAGATTGGAAGGAACAGTTAAGTGAAAAATTTCTCAATAATATCCTGGAAAATAAAATTCAGACATTTACCAAAAATGTCAGGTACCATGATCAAGCTGGCTTGACTGCAGAGGTGCAAGAATGTTTCAACAAATACAAATGAATAAACAATTCACCACAGAAAACCAAGAACAGGAAACACATGATCACTGCAGTAGAGGCAGACAATCTCTTTGGCAAAATCCCACAGTGATTAATGCAAAATCCTGGAGAATCTGGGATATGGAGAAGACATACCTTAACATTATAAAGGCGATATGCAAGGCCAACAGCATCCTAACTGGAGGAAATCATAATGGATTTCCACTAAAATCAGGAATAAGTCACAGATGTTCATTCTTTTCATCTAATTCAACTAGTATGTGAAGTCTTATCCAAACAATATGACAATAGAGAGATGGAAAGGCATGTTAATATGAAAGAAAGCAGTCAGAGCATTCTCATTAGCAGGCGATATGATCCATATATAAAGACCACGAAACCACTAGCAAACTCCTATGGCTCATGGACACATTCACTAAAATCACAGTAAAATCAATAGAACTCCTCTATACCAACAATAAATAAGACGAAAGAAGCCAAGAAAACAAACCCATTCAGAATAAAAATCTTGTAATATCTAAGGAAGTAAAGACTTGTTAAAATGAAATCATTAGGAAAAATAAAAAAAACTGAAGAAACCAGAAAATGAAGAGGCCTCTCATTTTCATGTGTCAGTATGATTTATATTATTATATCGAATCCTACCAGAGTCATCTACAGGTTTAAATCCATCCCATTATAATCCCAATACAGAGCTTCATGGGAATGAAAAAAAAAAATCTCAGAAGTCACATGAAAGCACAACTGAGCAGGGCAGTCAGACACTGCTAACTAATAAGACAGTAAAGCACTGCGGGAGGCATCACCTTTAATGATTTCACCTTCATTTTGGGGAATAGTAAAAAAGAAAAACCAGCATGTTAATATCATGAGAGCAGACACAGTGCCTAATGGAATAAAATTGAAGAGCCTGATATTGGCCTATGTTCTTATCAGCATTTGGGTTTTGAGAAAAAGGAAAACAAACAAACAAAACAAAAAACTCACAACCACCCCTCCCACCACCACACACAAGTGCAGTTTTCAACCTGTGGGTTGCAAGCCCTTCAGGGAACAACCACATATGAGACATACTTTATACATGCTATTTAGCCACCTTACATTTATGACTTAGCAATGAAATAATTTGGTAGTTGGGGTTGGTTACCACAATGTGAAGAACTGTATTCCTTGAGTTGTTCTTGGTCATAGTATTTTTCTGCAGTAACAGAAATGTGACTGATATATAAACTGGTACCGAAGTGAGTGGAGATGTTTGTGAGGAATCTCTTGATTTTTTGGAGGAGGGTGGGAGACTTTGGATTGGGAAAACTGTTGAATTATTTAAGGAGATCTTAACAGTTCTTTTAGTTTGCCACATGGGAGACATAAGTATTGTGAGTCTGTGCAAAATAGAGCCTCTCTGATGAAACTTCAAAGGACTGCAGGAACTCTATTGGTGACTGGCTTAGAAGCAATTGATATAATTTTGGCAAACAATCTGTCTATTTCTGCCTGTTTACTAAGAAGTGACCTGAAGATAAATAAAAAGCTAATTGATTAATTGTTTGAGCAAACTTCAAGGGGTAGATATCCGGTGACCTTCCTCATATGGTAGGAATGTGTGTTTGTATTTTTCATTGTTAATGTAGCCAGGACTTCAGTTAATCCTGCCACATTCAGGGTCTGGACGCATAGGAAACTGCAAGATCTCCCAGGATTTGGAAAATGTCCCAATTGTTGTAAGGTCCCCAAAACATGTTGTCACCCCACACACATTGGGAAGCAATTTAAAGGAACATGACCCCCTCATTCTCAAGAGGAAGGGTGGGTGGGTGGTTATTTGACTGCCATGGGTTATGGATGATTATTGTCAGTTAGGGGGTTGGTTGCAAGTTCTTACTGGCCATGGTCAGGGAGGAAACAGTAAAGCAGATTAGAATCAGGAATGTCTTTCTTCCTTTCTCTTTGTCTCCTCAATTCTCTGTCTAATGTTGTGGGAAATCAGGAGAAGGGACTAAAATGACAAAATCATAGATCACTGTATCTCTATGTATACTAGAAAGCAATACCAAATCTCAAATATTTTAGGATGGCATGGATTTTTGAATGATGATAGAATTTAAAATTGTACTTGCATAAATGATTCAATTCATTTTTAAGATATAAGTATATGCAACTTATTCACAATGTGGTGTAAAATTCTAATTTTATAAAATTACTACTGCACACTGCCGTGGATAATTAAGGAGTTCAAGCTAGTACTTTCCAACTATAAATAATCAGTCTTCCAGTCATGTTAGGTACTGCTTTAGTTAGGTACAGAAATAAGCTTTATTTAACTTCCTGTGTTTGTTTTTAAAGTTAAGTAGGAAGTAAATCACTTGGGAAAAAAAGCCACATTTGTCCACTGAGATAGACATTACATACAAAGGTGGTTCTCAAATCCTTTAGAGATCTGAAGAATCTGCCATTTCAGATGTCCTAATAGTTAAAGGCTTTTCACAGTGGGAGAGACCTCAACTCCTGGTAGTGTCCCCAATCTATTCTGAAAAAGATGATGGGCTCTAAAGAACCATTGGGTGAAATACTACCTACTTACCTCTACTGCTGCCAGAAAGCTGTCCAGACTGTGCAGAAGTTGATCATGGGGAAGTCTGTGTCCCAGTTTTTGGAAAAAAAAATAGGATAGTCCTTCAAGTGACCTGCTTCAAAGGATTGTTGTCAGAGCTCCTGGCCCAGTGAGTTGAAGGTGGATGCCACAGTGACACAGGAATATTTGCTGACTGACTCCCAGGGTAGCCAACAATTTCTGTCATTTCTTAGGTTTGGAAGCTGTTTGCTCTGAATTTCCTTTTATTCAGGCAACATTTCTCCTCCTCAGATCTTGGATGGGGTTGAAGATTAGATAGTTTAGTCTTAACCTTTTCTTGTTATGAGAATCAGAAAAGCAAACTTGTTCACCATCGTGCAGAAATGTGACAGCCAGGAACCTAGACAGGAACAGGGTGGACATGGGAGGCTCAGAAAGCAGGGCTCTATGGACAGTCCACAGCAGTATCAAAACTCCTGCGATAACCGCTCTGGCACCATAAGTCCTGAGAGAGGATGGGGATGCCAGGAGAGTGTGCGTGGTCTGCCCACTGCCTGGGACTTTTAAAAGCTTGTACCACCCCCGAGCACATAGAAGAGCTTGAGCAGAAAGAGGCCGATGCCCAGAAGCCGCTGCTGTGGTAGGAGGCAGTTATGGCGGTTGGAGGTGGGGGTAGAGGTGGAGGAGGGATGGGAGAAGACCGAGGAGTTTCCCCAAAAGACAAGAACAGACACCATCCTTACTACTCCAGAACCCAGGCCAATCCCACCCCACCCCTAAAATGCCCAGTCCACTGCCAAACCTCCCCATGCCAAGCATTCACAGCTTCATCCCCACTGTGCTCATTTCTTATTTTTTTTTACTTCTTATTTATTCTCTGTGAACCTCACATCCTGCAGCTCAACTCCATTCATCTGCCCTCCCCTCAGGTCTGCACTCCACCCTTGCATCCTGCTCTAAATCAGAGTAAAAATAATCTTCGTGTGGAAGCTGAATAAAGAAAAAGAAAAAGAAAATTTGTACGCAAAAAAATGTGTCAAATTTTAAGGATGAAAGACATAAACGCTTAAATTGTTTGGAATTAATGAAAGTACATTTGGTCTCAGAAGACTTATTATGGTTAATAAATGCAAGTTATGATAGATAAGGGATACAAAGCTTAAAAAGTGATAGAAAATGATTTAGGTACAAAATTTCAGACTAATATAATTTAGATAATGAAGTACCTTCTCCAATTTTGCAAAATACGAATGGACAGAATATTGTGACAGTAATTCTTACCTGATGCATCTCATAAGTTTTCTTATTTTATCTAGCTTATTAATGTTAAATTAAAGGTATTTCTTGGAGTAAAAGGGGAAATGCTGAGGTGACCTCCCTTTGTACTAAGGTGTGTCAACTTTCAATTGTTAGTTCTGTACTGGCAGTGAGCTAAGTGCTGGCAGGATTTCTCTTGTCATTTCTATGTCCCATCATCAGCTTTGCTATTTTGTGGATGTTTGTCCTTCTCACCAGCTCAACACAAGCTAAGAGATGTATCAGGTGTTGTCTCACTGCCGATTGGATGTAATAAAGATCTGATGGCCAAGAGCTGCGTCAGGAAGTATGTGGGCAGAACTTCCGGGCATAGAGAGGGACATAGGCAGAGGCAAGCTGAAGCAGGAGATTCAGAATAGACATGGGCAGGAAGAGATATGGAACAGACTACAGCAGAGGGGTAAAGAGCTAAGCAGCAGGTGGGTCTCAATGGTAGAAGAATGGGTTTAATTTTTAGAGAAGATGAGGGACTGCCCAGTGAAAGGCCTAAGATTCAAACTATGTTCGAATTCTCCATGTCCCATTTACACCTCAGGCAACTCTGTGAAAATAGTAAGTACACAATACAGTATTAACATGGGTTTGAGCCTGTGGTTTGGTTACTTTTGGTCACTGTTCCTCAAGACTGCAGGACAAGGAACAACACACAGGGCAAACACATGAAAACCATGTGCAGCTTAGAGTGGAAAAGATCACTAAGAAGTTTAATGTCACAGCAAAGTCATGTGCTGAAGAGGAGGGTGACATAGTTAAGGAGATAACTAACGATAAGGAGTTATTAACGATAAGCCTCCTGCCTCTGTACTGTAGAGATGTGGAAGGTGTCCTCAAGGCAAGACTCTTACCAATTAAAGTTCCAACTTGGAAAAGGGAGCTCAATAGATTTCGTGCTCCTACAAAGCAAGTGCATAGGGAAGCTGCTGCAGTTGTCATCCAAGCAGGCAGCTGACAGGTCAGTGCACCTCATGTGGCACGGAATTTGGAGGAAAAAAGATTTTAAGATACAGGATGACATGAACAGGACCAGGCGACTCTCGCATTTATGCTTTTATTATTTGAGGCTTGAATTAGAATGATACTCATAGTTTGATGTTTTTTAGTTTTCTTTCATTATTTTATCTACATTTCCAATTTATCTCCCACTCCATGTTCCTCTACATGACCCCCTCTTCTGTCTCCCACGCCCTCTCCCTAAGAGATTGCTCCTCCACCCGCCAATTCACTCCCGCCTCAGAGGCCTAAGTTCCAATATCATGGTTCATGAAGCTTCCTCAGAAACAAGGTTCTCCCATCCCAGTGATCCCAGATAAGCTAGTCCTCTGCTACATATCTACCTGGAGCCATGGGCACACCCTGATTCTTTTATTAGTTACCTTAGTTAAGGTGTCTCTTCACCTTAATTCAGGCTTAAATTCACTTTGCATCCAATTGCTGTCCTTTCTCTTGTTACTTCTCTCCCACAGTTCCTCCCCAATGTCCTCACACCATCTCCTCTGAGAGAGTAGAGGAATATCCCTCAGAGTGTGCCTCCACCAAGACACATCAAGTTTTTGTAGGGCTGGTGCACCTTCTCCCACTGAGGCCAGGGAAGACACCTGAGTTAGGGTATCAGATTTCACAGACAGGCAAACCTTTGGGGATAGCCTCGGCTCCAGTTACTTACAACAGTGTATGTAATACTGTATTAAACTTAGTAAGGTTTATTTACCTTTACCTAGCAACTCATCCTGAGAAACAGTGCTCTGGCCTGATGCTTCTGTGTTCAGCCCTATCTTCCTCTTTATCTGTGCTTACCACTGTAACACAGGAGAAGCTTCTAATATTAATGTTGCCAGATCTTTCCGGTCTTGGGGGATAATTCTATTCTGAGTTGTATATGGATGTAATATCTTCTTTACGTATGATGAAAGTATACTTCAGGAAAGGACTGCTTCCTTGTTTCTATTAAGATCTAATATGACGAAAGGATTCTGATTAATATTCCAGAATCGTAGGCCACCAGGTTGGTATGTCATCACTCACTGAAGTGAGGTGAATTTTATAACACCTTTTGGCCACCCACTTTCAATGTCATTATGTGGTATTGCCTTAGGCTCTTTTCTACATTCCCCTGCCTTTGGCTGAGTATATGTTTGAGGTCTCTCTGTGACTGTGCAAAGGAGTAAGAGCTAGGGCTGGGCCACAAAATAAGAATGTACTTGTTCATCCAGAAACAAAAACAAAAAACAAACAAACAACCAAAAAAAGCTCTAGGGTAAAATATCGGTGCTAGTGCTGAACTGAACTGTCAGAGGTAATTTTTTAAAGTAAATAACACTATCTTGGGGCTGATAATATGAATCAAATATCCTGCAACATAAGTTTGCAATGTTGCCTGCATTTTATAAATCAAGTCTGACCACCGTTTTGGTTCTTTCCAATCATGTCTGAGTGCATCATCATGGGAACCCCAAAGAAAATCAGAAACGGGTCCTTGAAGCTGATGCACAGGGCCAGTATAGACCTGAATATTACAGAGGACACCTTGATTCTTAACACAAGGGATCATTTCTCCATCCCTCTTGTCACATAATTTATGACAAGATGTCACCTTTCCTAACCTTAGCTTCTTTTCCTAAGTGCTGCTGAAGGGAAGATTTGGTGTCAAGAGGTCTGGACTCAGACCACAGGAACACTGAATTCATTTAAATAGGTGTAGTTTATTGAATGCACACACCAATACATTTCAACCAGAGCAACAGCTCACAACTGTGTACTGGACATTGCTAGGCCCAGCTCATTGCAAAATCCACATGGGCTAAAGCACAAGTGCTGGAAATGCTGCTGTCTATGGGCCCTGACTCGAGTCATTTTACACATAATTGTTCCTATTTTCCTTGAATCTAATGGGTCCTATGTGAAGCTCATAGTTGGGGAACTTGTTAAGATTAACAAACCTCGTAACATACAGAATATAACAGGGTATGTGACCAGCACCACACAGTTCAATAGGTTTTTTTGTTTTTTATTAGTTTGTTTGTTGGCATCCATGATGTGGAGGCGTATTACAGAACAATAGGAAAGAGCTGGCTGCTGTGTAACAAATTTGCTGCTATTAAGGTAGGTACGGGGGCAAGACCTCAGCAACAGCCCTTAAGATGGAAAGGAGATGATGTGTTTGATACCTGAAAGGAGCTGCCTCAGCTGTGTTTCTCTGCCTGCTCAGTGCCCATTCACCATCACTCTGTCCCTGAAGAGGACCTCAAGGTCTGCCCCCTGCTGCCTGTGAGCCAGGACTAGGCACAGAAAGGCAAGGCCACAGCACTGGTTTCCAATTCCTCAGTAATGCTGGATTTCCAATAATGTACTTGTATACACAAATACAGTGTGGTAAGTTACAATATATACTAATCATTTCTTACATAGGACAACAGTTGATTGACTAAAACTAATTCTATTTTAAAAAAAGAAAAGAATCCTGGCTCTTGTGGAAATATACAAAGAAATATCTACGATGGTGGGCAATGAATTCTGCCATGGACTGAACTCAGAAAGGTGGGGTTGTGAGAAAGATGCATGGTCAAATAGCCCACCAGGTTCACATTGTGTCAACTTGAATTAATCTAATGACAAAGAAGTGGAGTATCTCTGATGGCTTCCTTCTAATCCCTTGAAAGGATCTCTGGGGATTGGCCTCAGTACATCACACTTCTTGATGGGGCAACAACACTCAAGGAAGCTTGAGATTGTCATAGGCACAGTATTATGCTACATATACAAAGTAGATAATACTACGATGTTCAGATGATGATATCCATTTGTATGCACTCTTAAGGTGAACCTAAGGAAAGAGAGATCAAGGTCCTTAGAATAGAAATATCAGTCCCAGTTTTTTTTTCTACCGTTCCAAACTGAACGACTGGTAGGGAGAGAATGGTAGATATCGAGAATTAGTGGATGATGCTTTGAATGCAGGGTGGGTTTCTGTGCTGGTTTTAGACAGGGTCTCAAGTATCCCATGTTGCCCTCTCCCTGGCTGGCCAGGTTCACTTTGAGCTCAGATAAACCTCCTTCCACTTTCCAATAGATAGGCTTACAAGAGTGGCTTCCAAGGACTGTGAGGACAGCATTAGCCTTTGACAGTTGAGGTGTGTAACCCACAAATATAGTTTTAGCCACGTTTTCCCATGTCTACCAGCTATTTCAGAGTGTTGCTGTTCTATGCCTGACAATCAGAGACACAGAAAAATAACCTGATAGAGAGCAAGGACATGGTGATCACATCCTTACCTCTTCTGTACGTTCTGGATGAGGTTTGTTAAAATTCCAATATTGCAAAAATCTTTATATAGGGCCCATCACATCAAGGGTCACTGTGAACTGTTCTATCTAAAATGTCTAATCAGAACTGACTACCATATAACACTTCCTGCAGTCCTCATATGAGAAGCTTGGGATTTTGTTTTGACTTTTTCTTTTCTCTGTCTCTCTTATTTTTTGCTATATAAGTTGAGAGAAAGATAGTTAGGGCCATGAATTTACCCCCAAAATTTGAACTATGGATGTGATCAATCAATGTTAGTGTGTGCATTCTGTAAAGTATTCATTTTTCACTATAATAGATGCTTTTGTGTTTGGTGTGGTGGCCATTTCCCAGTGTACAGGTGCTGGGACCTTGCTCTATCCACCTAATGATGTTTATAGCCTCATTTTAGACATTTCTGTGCACCCGCTATATCTCTTGACTATTTTATTTTTCTGACAGAAGCTCATGGTATATCTTACTCAGGCCTGTGAGCAGTGCTCCTTTGGCGACATTGGTGCAGAGAGGAGAACCCCACCACCAGCATGAGGTTCCGTTCACTGGTGGCTCCAATATTGCACTTTCCTCTGCCAACTGGTCTCCACACTTTGCCTAGCACCATAAAGACTTCAACTCTTTCTCCTAAGGAATATTCTGGCAATTGTCGATTGCTAAGCACATGACTTCATGAGTGTTCCCCTAACACACACCCATGTTGTAACCTACCATGCAGACTATTTCTTGATGTGATATAAAGCACCTGTACATAATGAGACAGGAGAACTTTTGACTGCATATTCAAGCTGGTATGAAATCTCAGGAAGTTTTAATGGCTAACATTGGTGAATGAGGACAATTTGAGTTACGATGAGACATTTTGGGGCAAGATATGGAAGGAAACATTCATTTAGATGCATAGGAATTACTAAGGTTTCTTTATAATCAAGCCTTGAGGAAAGTTTGGCTTTGGAAGCAGGAGATGCTCAGTGACTCTGCCCCAGGAAAGTCTCCTGGAAAGGGCACCTCTGCTTATGCTCAGTACAGGGAGAACATTAGCAGGAGGCAAAGTCTGCTCCCCATGACATCTGCTGTCCCTTCTTGGACATTCTATTGTCTCCTAGAGAGTTCTGGCATCCTCTGTGATGTCACCAGTGTTGTAGTGACAACCAGTGCCCTAGTTTCTCTCAGTCTGAGTCTGGCAGTTACAAGCTAAGACATGTTTTCCCTTCTTCGCAAGCGTTTTGGGAGGGGGAACGTCGATTGTGGACAGACTAGCATGAAGGAATCTTGCCTTTGTTCTCAAAGTAATGATTGACAGAGACAGCAATTCTGGGGAATGTTTAGTAAGTTCTGGGCAGTACATTTTGAGCTCCCTGTCAGGGGGGCTGCAGGCTTAAGCTGACCTTTCTAGCAATGGGCCACAGCAACTGGAGCATCTGAAAAGTAATTGAATTTCCATGAATATCACAATTCCTTAAAGTCAAGGATTTCAGAACTTTAGTTTCCCCAAACCCACAGGGAGGATATGGTAAGGCCAAAGCTATTATACTGTGAATTTCTGGCCTTTACTTTTACAGTGCATTTGTTAGGTTACATTGATATAATAACATGATCAGGAGTCATGGAGGGTCCACCTTTTCTGAGTTTAGACAGGGCAGCACTGTATTTCACTCTCATTGCTTCTTTAAATACAGTGGGTATCTGACAGTAGGAACAGGGGGAGAATTGTGCTCCAGGCAATAACCTTATTTTCTTAGACCTTCTCTGATTTTTTCTAACTGGCAGGGTCATCATTAGCTTTATATATTAGAGGTTGTGTGTTACACACATTTTTCTAAAATACCAAAACTGTTTGGAACATGTGGACCAAGATTCAGCCTGTAACCTATTGGAACTTCTGGGGCATTTGTTATTTCATATAGGGGAATTGATAAGTCTGTTGAACATGTCCTCCCTGGAAATGTGTTTTCAATCCAAAGTTGTTGGCCTAGAGTATCAGAGTAGGACATCTGAGTGTCTCCAATCACTCAAGTTTTGTGGATGGTGAATTTATCATCTGAGTTCTGAAACCACAGGGGTGAGGGTCCTTAAACCAAGTTGTACCCTGTTCAGTTGATGATAATCCTGGAGAAGCCATCTCCATGGTACATGTAAGCACGTGATGTCCAGCATAGGGAACACCTGGCTGCTTACATCTCTTGGTGTCTATAGAGTAGTGGGAGAACTGAGATCCACTGAGGAGGCCTCTTAAGCATAGACCAATCGCCTTGCAGTGACACTGGGTTCCAGGCTTGTTCTCCTGTTTAGGCCTCACTGTGGTCTATGTACACTCTATGCATTCTCCCCATGCAGGTTCACTTTTGTTCTTCTACCTACAGACGCTGGGAGAGAAACATCTTCCCCTGAAACTGCCCTAAGCGAGAAGCAGGCCAAGAAGTAAAAGGAGAAGCTGATTAAAGAGCTGCAGCTCATTACCGAGGAGAGAAATGACCTGAGAGATCGCCTGAGGTTTTGACAGAGAGATCTATGAAAAACAGGTATGAATTGCTCCAAACGTTCTTGTTTCATTCCTGGGTCTGCAAGGTCACCTTCATCTCATCCTATTAAGGTTTTGGGTTCTAGAAAGCTGTGCCTCCCACACCCGGTGCCAAACCTCACCTCCCATATAGAGGAGATTCAGAACCTGACCCTTCCTGAGGAGAGAGATGGACAATAGACTCATCTGCTTCCATTTATTGAAAAGCAGGATTTGTGGTCTGAATGAAGAATTCAGGGATAAAGTCAGGGAGAGTGAGTTCCCAGTGTGCATTTGCAAAGACCTTGATTGCTGGTGGCTTTGCAAGATTGTAATTGCAGTGAGTTTATGGTGAGTCTCTGTACTTGCTAGGCAGGGGACTGAGTGCTGGAAGATCCAGGCAGCAGCCTGAGGGGCCTGGTCCCAAACTGTTCATCTCAATGCTTGACTAGAAGTTGTCAGGCTCAGCCCTGTTTGTTATTGTCTGTGTGTCTGTGGGAGCCCCTCGGACACAGCAGTGGTGCATGCATTTCTCCTGGTTCTCACAGTGCTCTCTGTTTCCATATTTGCTTTTCTCTTTCTCTGACTCTGTTTACATTTCTCTTTTTTTTTGTGGGTGTCTCTCAGTCTGTGAGTCTGTGTGTGCATACATCCAAATGCATATGCACAACTGTTATATGTTTATATTTCCCTCCACACTTGGAATCTAGGGGTCTATGTCTTGGCCTGAGTATTTACCTGTAACACTTTCATGGTGATGTGAATGCTTTGTTCTGGGAGCCCCACTGTCAACAGCACAGTTCTTTGCCTATGTGGACACGTTTGTCGGTTTATTTGTATTCCTTGTGCAGATTATAATTTTGTGTTGATATATGGTCTGTTATCGGGACAGGAGAAAAGAAATCACAGGTTTCTGGCTGTGTTGGGTGGGGGAGCATGGAGAGGTGTGGCCTAGGCTCTTGATAGCTCAACTGGCTTGACTGCAGATTTCCTCTTGATTGAATAAAGGGAGCCAGGGAAGCCTCCATCTGGATGCTGAGATTCTGGTGTCCTGGACGCAGAAAAACACGTTTCTGAAGCTGAAGAAGATCCCAATATGTAGAATTCAGAAGGTGTCCTTCCAGGGCTGGGGTAGTACAGGACCCACCCTGAGTTCATATATTCCTAAATGCTGATGTTCATTGTATTCTATCATTTGGGGCCAGGCCACACTTCAGGCCAAATCCATATTATGAAGACCTGGAGAGAATGGAGGAGGAGGTCATGTCAAGTCTGCACAACTTAGAGATGGAGAACACTGAGATCCATGAGAACAGCAATAAGCTGAAGAAGGAGATGACCTTCTCTAGGTAAGTCCTGGTCAGAAAGGCTATCACCTGTGAAATGGCCATTTCTGACTTTCTTTGTTCTGGATTGGACAGTCTTCAGCTATGATTCTATCTCTTGTGCTCTTTACACATCAGTGTTCCAGGGTCATTAGGACTCAGTTTTCAGTTCCATAAAAGACTGTTACTCATCCCAGGATTGTCTAGGCATCTGCAAAAGGCTCTAGAGAGAACAGCACTGATTGAAGTCAGCAGAAGGTTATTAGGCTGACCTGGGCCTATGGTGTCAACCAGGTTTTACCAAACTCAGTGCGTGCACCACATGGTTAGCATGACCTTCCCTTGGTTCTACTGACCTCTTTTGTGGGTGTTTGCCAACTACTATTTGATGTTGCCCCCATGCATTGGGCTTTCATGGATAGTTGAAGATCCATGTTCTTTTTGAGAGATGTGGACACTAATTGGTGCTGGGGCCAAGCAAACAATTTATTCTTCCCTGAATTAACTCTTTGTGGTTTGTGCAGGAGCATTATATGTATCGAGATGTATTTTACTAAGTCTTCATGGGTATCTGGGACCTGGTAGAGTTAGTGGGACTTGGGAGTAGGAATGGGAGAAAGGGGCAGCATGATCTTATTATGCAGACTGTATTTCCAGAAACCTGCTCAGCCAGCTCCTGATGGAGAACACATGCAGGAAGAAGTTGGTCCCACGGAAGCAGGGGAGCAAGGAGGGACATCTTGAGTGTGCACTGAACCAGAAATATTTGGTTGACTTCAACAAGAAAGATAAAGACCAGCAACGTCCAGACCCAGCATCATCAGGTAGGGACGAGCAGCTGTGTTAGCTTAACAATATCTGATAAAGTTTGCCAGTTTGATACATCTTTGCTCTCTCCTACCTCCTTTCTAATTTACACTCATAACCAGCCAACCACCTCATGTAATGGCATTGTTCATTGCTCTGCCTATGCACAAGTATTCTGGGAAGTTAACCACTTTTCAGAAACTGAATTATTTTGCAAGTATATTTTGCTGCTCTTTTTGAAGCTGCATTATAGAAATGATGACAGATCAATAACATATCACATTATTGCGCATGCACGTGATAGATTGGATGCTATGTAGAGTTTTGAACAAGTTCTTGGTTCTTGACAAATGACAAGTGGTCATATGACTTCTTGTGTAGGAAGCACCTTTCCGGGATAAGAGCCAAGTGCAAATGTCAAATTAGTACTTGTCATTGGCTTTAACCTTGGTGACATATGGACATCTCCTTTCTTCCTGCAACCCAATGAGGTCCCTTCCATTGCCCTGTTCTTGGTTTGCACTGGTATAAGTCTGGGTCCCATATTGGCAGCCCACATTACTGTGATGCTTGCTGGAGATTTTCCCTGCCCACAGAGTTAGCAACAATGATATCAGTTAAAAGGTCCATGTCGACTGTCCAAGAGAACTGAGGTAGTAGAGGGCAGCATTCTGACAGCTGGCTTGCGTTTCACCACCAAATCAGTGTCTGAAAAACTGCCTTCCTCTCCCAGGTCTCAGAAAGTACAAGAGAGCTGGAATTGGACACACCCCAGTAAGAGAGCTTCCTGAAGAATAAGTTGCTTTCTCAGGAGTCCCTGATGACAAACATCCTGAATGGTAACAACATTTTTTTTTGGGAGAGTATTCTTCCTCAGAGTTAATTTGTCATTTCTTAGAGACCCTAAATTTATATAACACTAAGCCAGCCTGACTGATTGAGGTCTTACTCACTTTCTTCTTCAGAAAACACCACTTGAGAGACAGCTTGGGGGACCGCCTTTCATTATGTGTGCTAGAGGAGAAACAGCAATACATCTGTGCTTCTACATGTTCGTTAAGAATATGCTGTTTAGAAATATTTTTGTTATGATTTTAATTGAAGTTTTCATTTTGTTGTTTCATATTTATATGTTCTTGTTACTATTTTTCACTTTCAAATATTTTTAAATATTTTTATTCATTTTAATCCTGTTCTGTTGTAAAAATGTATTCGTTATGAATAAAAATTGAATTCTATCTCTTGACTCTTAAGACCATCATTCTTATTCAAGGGTTCTGTCCCCTCCTGTGGACTTAGAACTTACAGATAGAGATGTATCTCTGCATGTTCCATGGAGCCTGGGCTAATAAGTGAATTCAAAGTCACCAAGGGGTACCCAGTGTGACAGTGTCTTTTGTGTGGATAATGTGGCTGTTTCTCCGATACACACTTTGTAATGTAATCACTGACATGCTTTACCCAATTGTTAGGGTCCATGTGGTTCTTCTGAGAGAGCAGCAGGTGCTCTACCCTGTGAGTCATCACCACATCTCCTGCAGGTGGCTTTTGTTATTCCACTTGAGGTGCTGTATTAGGTGGACAGGATCAACTCCAATTAAATAGAGAGATCTCAGGAGATGTATGTTCACAGGGAACTTACTGAGCTGTGCGTGCTCAACGTGTTAGGTTGCCAGGCATCCCTACAGGGCTCTGGTGTCCCCACTGCTCATTGAACATTGGGGATCATCCTCCGGCATCACTTAGTTTTCATATTAGAGCAGATCATTCACCTGTTATCAATGATGGCCATATGTTTTATGCACATCTGATAAAATACTGAATAGAAACTAGCTTCCTGTAGGCCAGATTGGCTTAATCAGTTTTTTGATTGTTAGCAAGAACATTATCTTAATCTAAGCAGTTTAGGGAGGAACCTCAAGAGCATCCATAGTGAATGCAGCCTGCAGCTGTGAACACACGTTTCTTTTGGAGAGCAGGCCTGTGCAGGCCCAGAACTGAGGTGGGACAGTTCAAGCTGCCCTTTTTCCATGGCCAATCTGGGATCGTATTGAGAATGTATTTTTTCCAGGTGACTCATTTCCAATTTATGGAATTGAACTAACTTACTGAGAGTGGAGGTGACTCAGAGAGTTAAAGTACAGAAGGACCAATCCAGAATGTCCACAAAAGCTTGCTGTCACCCCAGGGCTTTTAAAAGCTCATCAGGTATAGAGAAGCAATGTAGTATTTGGTTATTCTCATGCTTTGGTTAGTCATTCATTATAAGCTGAACATGACACAAAAAGAGTCATCTGTGTCACAATAGAAGCTAGTTGTAACTAGATTTACACCACACTATCACATCACTACCGTATTTGAGGTTCTCAGTTACTATCTAAGAACCTGGAAGAGGCCTGGGTCTTGCTACACAAACTCATAATTTATGTCTTCATGACACTGTGTGCTTTGTTCTGTTGATGCTACCATTGGCATACAACACCTTGGATACTTTGTGCTGACATCTGTGACATGAGACAATAGTTCATGTCATCCTAACCTGAATAAAATGTCCTTAGAGTACAGTGTGGTAGGAGGGGCCTTCTTTTCCTCTGAGATAGCAAAACATTTCCAGTCTCCAGTCAAGTCTGTCAGGCATTGTCCAGTGCCTGTCTTGAAATGTCCACCTTAGAAGCTGAGAGTTTTCATCGAGGCTGCTCTGTAATTTTGTAGAAGATTAATAGGTTCCAACCCTAGTATTTAATTCAGTGTGACTGTACTTGCCGAACATGCTCAAAGCCCTGTTATCACCCCTAGCCCTCTGTGCTTTAGAGAAAGTAAATAAAGAACCACATTGCACTTGAAATTTCTCCTCCAACAAAAGGAGAGCCTGCATAGGGCCTTTAAGTAACTCTAAGCCCCAGCTTCCCCACAACTCCCTCCATCAATTCCATTATTGGTGTGTTTTCATTACTGTTCACTTTCTTTTTTGTGTGCAAAGAATGTGCACCATGTCAGTAAAGTGTGTGTGTGTGTGTGTGTGTGTGTGTGTGTGTGTGTGTGTAGTCCCTAGTGAAAACTGTCGAGGTGCATGCAGTCTCATGTTACTACTGTCCCATGGCACCTTGCAGGGAACACTGAAATGGTGGCTACTTTAATTCAACCTAACCCGGGTGTGCATGGTTTTCAGTAAGATTTTGAGGTCATCACCACTACAGAGAGCAGAAACAGCTTCAGTAGTTACATGTTGCTGTTAACAAGATGAGGCCAAACCTCATCCCATAGAATGTCAGGTAGGATTTGATGGCAGGAAATTAATTCAGGGTTCAAATCAAATCAGTCAATTACAAATAAAGTGAAAAATACAAAGTGTCAAGAGAACCAAGTCCTGTGCGTTGGGTTTTTTGTTTGTTTTATTTATTTTTTGTTTCTTTTTTTGTATTTTTGTTGAGAAGATCCACCAGAGAGGCAACCCCTTCTTCAAACAAACTGCACACCGGAGACAATACCTAAATTGACACAATTAGAAATGAAAGGGGGAATCTAACATGAGGCAATGAACAAATTCAACAACCATTAGGTCTTACCTCAGAGGCCTTTACTCCAGAAAACTGAAAATCTATTTGATATTGGTATTTTCTAGACAGATAACAATTACCAACATAAACACAGATCTGGGAAGGTACATGGATAATTCTCAGAAGAAAATAGGTACTGTCAGTATAGTTTGCCCCTCCCAAAATTAAAAAGCAAAATTTCTGGGCCATATGGCTTTAACGCAGAATGCTATCAGACTTTTAATGAAGACCTAATAACAATAGTGCTTCAATTATTCCACTATATTGAACTAGATGGAACATTGTTAGACTCCTTCTCTGAGGCCATAATCAACCTGGTGTCTAAACCACACAAGGAGCTCCCTACAGAGAGTGTAAGCCAGCCAGGGGGCCAGGGTGAGTGCTCATGGTGGGAGGGACTAGCAGAGGTGCTCTGGCCTTGGTGTGCACAGGCTTAGGGCTGGGGCAGGGTGCGTGGTGAGTGTCTGTGGCCACTTGACCTGGGTCCCAGTGGGCGCCCAGGGAGGTCACAGGCCAGTTGTGCATCTTCTACCTGTCTGCAGGGCTTCTGGCCCAGCCAAGCACAGCCTTCATCCTGGACATCCACAAGGACAATGAAATCAGGAAATGGGGGGATCCCCTGAGCCTCTCTGGCTTCTTTGGCCCTGCGCTGCAGTTGCAGTCAGAGGAAAAGCAGCTGTGAGTTCCCCAACTCTTCCCAACCCCTCAGGTCTCCATGCCTTCCCACTCCAGAGAGGAGGAGGGCAGGGCGAGCTCTGCTGCTGCTCTTCCATGCACCCAAAGCCTAACTTTTGTCTGGAGGTCACTGCTTGCCCCTGACCTTGCCCCTGACCATGAACTTGCCCCTCCCCCTACTCCTGACCCTGCCTCTGCCCTAGGCACCTAGGGGAAGTGAGGAGAGCCTGAAGGACAGACCCCAGGCCAGGACCCCCAGAGACTTGTGTCGCCCATTTCCTAGAAGTGTTATCCTCAATTCTCCACACTGGGTTTTGTTTGTAGGGAACTGGCAGGTGGAGGGCTTTGCTGAGCCTGGGATAGTGGTGGGACTTATGATTGAGGGAAGTCTTTCAGGGAGTTGGAGGCCTCTCTCAAACTCTCTGACCATCAGATACCCTCCCTGATTTGAGCGCCCTGGGGAAGTTGGGAAGCCACTTTTCCCTGTCCTGTGTGACTTTGCCTGAATGTGAGCTCTTCTGCTGGAGATACTGTCACATGCTTCTTTAAAAGCACCTGTTCCTCAGATCTAGATCAGCTGCGAAAACAGGCTTCTTCAAGTCAGGTTGAATGCTACCCCTCCCAGCTCAGAGTTGATAAGATCCCCCAGCACAAGTGCTGGGTGGGTCCCAAGGAGGAGTTAGAGCAAAGTGCCCCTTCTGAGAAGTGACTTCCGAGATGAACAGACCAGAGAGAACAGAGTGCATCCCAGGAGAGAAGAGGCCAGGATGATTTAAAGTGGAGAAAACCCGCATGTCCACCATCTAACAACGTTAGGGTTTGTGCAGATGTGGACTTCAGAATCTTGAGGTCAGATTTTTCTGAAAACACCTGCTAAGTGAAGGTGAAGTCTACTGTGGGTGGGATTGTCCCAGGCAGGGAGGGGATCTGACTCTGCAGGCCTGACCAGCTTCTTCATTCTCCTGAAACTAAGTGTTGGTCAGCTGTAAATCTGAAGTGAGAGTTGGTTTTTGTCAACAAAAAGGATGAGATTTCAAGTCTCACACATTATGTGAGACACACATTTACCCACGGGGGATTTGAACTCACTTCTATAGAAGTGACTGGGGCGAACAGAGGGAAAGCATTCTCACCTATAGCATTCTGTCTGTATCAGAGACTACAGGGACTGGATTCCTGGACAGACATGGCCAAGCAGACACACCGTGTAATGGGGGGAAACTGAGGTAAGAAATATCCTGGGGACAGTGATTTCAGATTGTTTGTGCCTTTAGCCAGGAATCTCTTTTGCCATTAAGGCAAGCAGCCTTGGGCCTGCTAACTTGTCACTACTTCAGGGTGTCTCTGCTCTCACACCTGCATCAGGTCCTCCTCAGATGAAGGCCTCTCTTAAAAAAAAATAAAAATGTATATAAAGCAATGTTTCTCAACCTCTGGGCCACGACCACTCACAAACATTGTATATCAGATACCTTGCATATTATGACTTATAAGAGTAGCAATATTAGTTATGAAGTAGTAATGAAATAATTTCACGGTGGGAGTCATCACAGCATGAAGCGCTGTATTACAGGTTTGCAGCACTAGGAGTGTTGAGAACCACGGCCATAGAAGCTGACACATGGGAGCAGACCAGAGAATATTCCTCCATTCACATAACAATTAAAACACTAAATGCACGGATCAAAGAAATAACATTAAAAGGGGTAAGGTATGAATATCCAGTAACAAATGATTTCAGACCTATCTGAATTGCACCAGACTTCTCAATAGAGACTCCAAAAGCCAGAACATCGTGGGCAGATGAAAGGTAGACCCAGGCTCCTATACCCAGCATAATTCTCAGTCATCATGAATGGAGAAACCAAGATATTTCATGACAAATCCAAATTTAAACAATATTTTTCTCTAAGACAGCATAACAGAAGATAATAGGAGGAAAACTCCAAGACACTGAGCTAAACTATAACCAACAAAAAGCAAGAAATTAGTCACCTTGCAATAATTTCAAAAAAAAAAAAGAAAGACAAGCACACAAACATAATTTCACCTACAACCAGAAAAAAAAGAGAAAGCAGCAATCATTGGTCTTTAATATCTAACCAGACCCTCTGTCACCCATTCCCCAGCTCCTATGGACCCCTTTTGCCAGCCAAAGTGTATACAAGGATGGGTCTATGGTTCTAGGTCACTGTGTAGAAGAGGATTGATTGACTTACCTGGCATTAATGCGCTGGTAGGCCCTTGGCTCTTGTGAAACATGTTGCCCACCAAATAGGAATCCTAGAGGTGTGAGGGGGGAATGGATGTGTATGGGAGGGGAGCACTGTCATAGGCAAAGCTGAGCAGAAATGGGAAGTGAGGATGATGAGGGGATACTGGAAAGGGGGCCACATTTGAAATATAAATAAATAAAATTACCAATTAATAAAAAATAGCCAAGAATAAAATAAAAAGTGAAAAGGTAAAAGAAAACTTACAGCAAAACAAAACTAAAGAAATCCCTGTAGTATATTGGTCTAATTCTGCTTGTATTTAATGCTAATTTGTGGAACTCAAGACTGGCTAATCCCCAAAAATCTGACCCTGCTCCCAGTTAACTGTGATTATGAAGAAGCCAACAGCCAACAGCTGCACAGCAGAGAGATGGGGGAGGGGTGCTTTGAGGGCTTTGCTAGACAGGATCATGAGGAGGGAAGAAGGAAGAAGAAGCTGCCAGAGAATAAAGGAAGAACATGTGTGATGGAGAGGAGAGAGGAAGAGGACAGCAGCCATGGTTAAGGGAGAGGAGAGCCTGGTCCTGAGGGCTGTCCAAGGGGAACTAAGAGCAGCCAAGATGCTACACAGTGAGTAAGAGTTGAGTGTTATTGTTTGTAAAGTAGATCTGATGCCATGGAGGGCAGGCAGCTGCCCAGCTACTGTGCTGATTAAGGCATAGTATACATAAATTTAACACAATATGTATAACCAGTAAGACAGCGCTGTAGAGGATCCTAAAAGGATTACTTTAGTTTGAAGGGAAGGATAAAATGCCAGAGGAAACAAGAAATAATTTAATAAAACTATGACAGTCAATCAAAAGAAGCCAATAAAAACCACAAAAATTAACAAAATGACAAAATTTAATACATAGGTTTAAATAATATTTGCACGTCACTAAACTCAATTCCCCAGTAAACAGACATACATTTAGCCAGAAACAGGATCACCATCATGAGAGTTGTAGAGGATATACTAGGGAAACAGACCTAAGACACAGGTTCCTATGGCGATTCAGTGCAATTTCTCTATCAATAAAAACCAACAAGCTCTAGAGTTAAATGTCTGTGTTAGTGCTGACCTACACCACCAGACATATATTTTCTTTTAGGTAAATAACAAAATCATGGGGCTTACAATGTAATCAAATATCCTGAAACATGAGTTTGCAGTGTTCCCTACACTTTTTAAATCAAGTCTGACTACCATTTTGGTTGTTTCCAATCTTCTCTGAGTGGATCATCAAGGGAATCCCAAGGGAAATCAGAAATGGGTTCTTGAAGCTGTTGCACAGGGCCAGTATAGACCTAAGTACCACAGAAGAAACCTTGATTCTTATCACAAGGGATCATTTCACCATCCCTCTTGTTACATAACTTATGGCACAATGTCACCTCTCCTGACCTTAGCTTCTTCTCCTAAATGCTGCTGAAGGGAAGATTTGGTGTCAAGGGGTCTGGATTCAAACCACACCAACACTGAATTCATTTAAATAGGTGTAGTTCATTGAATGCACACACCAATACAGTTCAACCAGAGCAACAGCTCACAACTGTGTACTGGACATTGCTATGGCCCAGCTCATTGCAAGATCCACATGGGCTCATGCACAAGTGCTGGATGCTGCTGTCTATGGCCCTGACTCAGGCCATTTTACACATAATTGTTTTTATTTTCCTGGATTCTAATGGGTCCTACGTGAAACTCATAGTTGGGGAACTTGTTAAGATTAACAAATCTCATAACATACAGAACATAACAGGGTATGTGACCAGCACCACACTGTTCAATGTCAGATTTTTTTGTTTTTCTTAGTTTGTTTCTTGGCATCCATGATGTGGAGGCATATTACAGAACAATAGGAAAGAGCTGGCTGCTGTGTAACAAATTTGCTGCTATTAAGGTAGGTACGGGGGCAAGACCTCAGCAGTAGCCCTTAAGATGGGAAGGAGATGATGTGTTTGATAACTGAAAGGAACTGCCTCAGCTGTGTTTCTCTGCCTGCTCAGTGCCCATTCACCATCACTCTGTCCCTGAAGAGGAACTCAAGGTCTGCCCCCTGCTGCCTGTGAGCCAGGACTAGGCACAGAAAGGCAAGGCCACAGCGCTGGTTTCCAATCCCTCAGTAATGCTGGATTTCCAATAATGTACTTGTATACACAAATACAGTGTGGTAAGTTGCAATAGATACTAATCATTTCTCACATAGGGCAGCAGTTGATTGCCTACAACTAATTCTATTTAAAAAAAAAGAAACCTGGCTTTTGTATAAATATACAAAGAAATATCTAGGATGGTGGGGAATGAATTCTGCCGTGGACTGAACTCGTGGAAATGGGGTTGGGAGAAAGATGCATGGTTAAATAGCCCACCAGGTTCACATTGTGTCAACTTGATTTAATCTAAGGACAAAGAAGTGGAGTATCTCTGATCGCTTTCTTCTAGTCCCTTTAAAGCATCACTGGGGTTTGAACTCAGAACTTCACACTTCTTGATGGGGCAACTACACTCAAGGAAGCTTGAGACTGTCATAGGCACAGTATTATGCTACATATACAGAGTAGAAAATACTAAGATGTTCAGATGGTGATGTCCATTTGTATGCACTCTTAATGTGGACCTAAGGAAAGAGAGAGATCAAGGTCCTTAGAATAGAAAGATCAGTTCCAGTTTTTTTTCTATCATTCCAAACTGAACGGCTGGTAGGGAGAGAATGGTAGATAATCGAGAATTAGTAGATGATGCTTTGAATGAAGTGTGGGTTTCTGTGCTGGCTTTAGACAGGATCTCAAGTATCACATGTTGCCCTCTCCCTGGCTGACCAGGTTCACTCTGAGCTCAGATGAACCTCTTTCCACTTTCCAATACATAGGCTTACAAGAGTGGCCTCCAAGGACTGTGCACACAGCATTAGCCTTTGACAGTTGAGGTGTGTAACCCACAACTATAGTTTTAGCCACGTTTTCCCATGTCTACCAGCTATTTCAGATTGTTGCTGTTAGATGCCTGACAATCAAGGACGCAGAAAAATACCCTGATAGAGAGCAAGGACATGGTGATCACATCCTTGCCTCTTCTGTATGTTCTGGATGAGGTTTGTTAAAATTTCAATATTGCAGAAAGCTTTATATAGGGCCCATCACATTAAGGGTCACTATGCACTGTTCTATCTAAAATGGCCTAATCAGAATTGACCACCAGATAACACTTCCTGCAATCTTCATATGAGAGAGAAGCTTGAGCTTTTTGTTTTGACTTTTTCTCTCCTCTTTCTTTCTTGTTTTTTGCTATATAAGTTGCTATATGAATTTGCCCCCAAAATTTGAACTACGGAAGTGATCTATCAGTGTTAATGTGTGCATTCTATAAATTATTCATTATTTACTATGATAGGTGGTTTTGTGTTTGGTGGGGTGGACATTTCCCAGTGTACAGGTGCTGGGACCTTGCTCTATCCACTTAATGGATAAGCACCATTTAGCCGTTTATGTGCATCCCCTATATCTCTTGACTATTTTATTTTTCTGATAAAAGCACATGATGTATCTTACTCAGGCCTGTGAGCAGTGCTCCTTTGGCGACATTGGTGCAGAGAAGAGAACCCCACAAGCAGCATGAGGTTCCCTTCACTCGTGCTCCCAATATTGCACTTTCCTCTGCCAACTGGTCTCCACACTTTTCCTAGCACCATAAAGACTTCAACTCTTTCTCCTAAGGAATTTTTTGGCAATTGTCGATTGCTAAGCACATGACTTCATGAGTGTACCCTAACACACACGCATGTTGTAACCTACCATGCAGACTATTTCTTGATGTGATATAAAGCACCTGTACATAATGAGACAGGAGAACTTTTGACTGCATATTCAAGCTGGTGTGAAATCTCAGGAAGTTTTAATGGCTAACATTGGTGAAGGAGGATAATTTGAGTTAGTGAGACATTTTGGGGCAAGATATGGAAGGAAACATTCATTTAGATGCATAGGAATTACTGAGGTTTTTTATAATCAAGCCTTGAGGAAAATTTGGCTTTGGAAGCAGGAGATGCTCAGTGGCTCTGCCCCAGGAAAGG
Organism: Rattus norvegicus; assembly: GCF_021556685.1. Lineage (NCBI taxonomy): Eukaryota > Metazoa > Chordata > Mammalia > Rodentia > Muridae > Rattus > Rattus norvegicus. Next base: position 25,021,474 of record NC_141552.1, read on the forward strand.
CTCCTGGAAAGGGCACCTCAGCTTATGCTCAGTACAGGGAGAACATTAGCAGGAGGCAAAGTCTGCTCCCCATGACATCAGCTGTCCCTTCTTGGACATTCTATTGTCTCCTAGAGAGTTCTGGCATCCTCTGTGATGTCACCAGACATCAGTGATAACCAGTGCCCTAGTTTCTCTCAGTCTGAGTCTGGCAGTTACAAGCTAAGACATGTTTTCCCCTCTTCGCAAGCGTTTTGGGAGGGGGAACGTCGATTGTGGAGAGACTAGAGTGAAGGAGTCTGGCCTTTCGTCTCGAAGTAATGATGGACAGAGACAGCACTTCTGGGGAATGTTTCGTAAGTTCTGGGCAGTATATTTTGAGCTCCCTGTCAGGGGAGCTGCAGGCTTAAGCTGACCTTTCTAGCAATGGGCCACAACAACTGGAGCATCGGAAAAGGAATTGAATTTCCATGAATATCACAATTCCTGAAAGTCAGGATTTCAGAACTTTAGTTTCCCCAACCCCACAGGGAGTATATGGTAAGGCCAATGCTATTATCCTGTGAATTTCTGGCCTTTACTTTTACAGTGAATTTGTTAGGTTACATTGATATAATAAGACGATCAGGAGTCATGGAGGGTCCACCTTTTCTGAGTTTAGACAGGGCAGCAATGTATTTCACTATCATTGCTTCTTTAAATACAGTGGATATCTGACAATAGTAACAGGGAGAAAATTGTGCTCCAGGCAATAACCTTATGTTCTTAGACCTTCTCTGATTTCTTCTAACTGGCAGGGTCATCATTAGCCTTATATATTAGAGGTTGTGTGTTACACACATTTTTCTAAAATACCAAAACTGTTTGGAACATGTGGACCAAGATTCAGCCTGTAACCTATTGGAACTTCTGGGGCATTTGTTATTTTATATAGGGGAATTGATAAGTCTCTTGAACATGTCCTTCCTGGAAATGTGTTTTAAATCCAAAGTTGTTGGCCTAGAGTATCAGGGTAGGACATCTGAGTGTCTCCAATCACTCAAGTTTTGTGGATGGTGAATTTATCATCTGAGTTCTGAAACCACAGGGGTGAGGAAACCAAGCTGTACCCTGTTCAGCTGATAATAATCCTGGAGAAGCCATCTCTGTGGTCCATGTAAGCATGTGATGTCCGGCATAGGGCACACCTGGCTGCTTACATCTCTTGGTCTCTGTAGAGTAGTGCGAGAACTGAGATCCCCTGAGGAGGCCTCTTAAGCATAGACCAATCGCCTAGCAGTGACACTGGGTTCCAGGCTTGTTCTCCTGTTTAGGCCTCACTGAGGTCTATGTACACTCTATGCATTCTCCCCATGCAGGTTCACTTGTGTTCTTCTACCTACAGACGCTGGGAGAGCAACATCTTCCCCTGAAACTGCCCCAAGCGAGAATCAGGCCAAGAAGGAAAAAGAGAGGCTGATTAAAGTGCTGCAGCTCATTACCGAGGAGAGAAATGACCTGAGAGATCGCCTGAGGTTTCTGACAGAGAGATCCAAAAACAACAGGTATGAATCGCTCCAAACGCTCTTGTTACATTCCTGGGTCTGCAAGGTCACCTTCATCTTATCCTATTAAGGTTTTGGGTTCTAGAAAGCTGTGCATCCCTAACCACACTGTGCTAAACCTCACCTCCCATATAGAGGAGATTCAGAACCTTGACCCTTCCTGAGGAGCGAGATGGAAAATGGACTCATCTGCTTCCATTTATTGAAAATCAGAACTTGTGGTCTGAATGAAGAATTCGGGGATAAAGTCAGGGAGAGTGAGTGTCTAGTGTGCATTTGCAAAGCCCTTGACAGCTGGTGGCTTTGCAAGATTGTAATTGCAGTGAGTTTATGGTGAGTCTCTGTACTTGCTAGGCAGGGGACTGAGTGCTGGAAGATCCAGGCAGCAGCCTGAGGGGCCTGGTCCCAAAATGTTCATCTCAATGCTTGACTAGAAGTTGTCAGGCTCAGGCCTGTTTGTTATTATCTGTGTGTCTGTGGGAGCCCCTCGGACACAGCAATGGTGCATGCATTTCTCCTGGTTCTCACAGTGCTCTCTGTTTCAATATTTGCTTTTCTCTTTCTCTGACTCTGTTTACATTTCTCTTTTTTTTTGTGGGTGTGTCTCAGTCTGTGAGTCTGTGTGTGCATACATCCAAATGCATATGCACAACCGTTATATGTTTATATTTCCCTCCAGACCTGGAATATACGAGTCTATGTCTTGGCCTGAGTATTTACCTGTAACACTTTCATGGTGATGTGAATGCTTTGTTCTGGGAGCCCCACTGTCAACAGCACAGTTCTTTGCTTATGTGGCCACGTTTGCCTGTATATTTGTATTCGTTGTGCAGATTATAATTTTGGGTTGATATATGGTCTGTTATCAGGACAGGAAAAAGGAAATCACAGGATTCTGGGTGCGTTGGGGGTGGGGGAGCATGGGGAGGTGTGGCCTAGGCTCTTGATAGCTGAACTGGCTGGACTGCAGATTTCCTCTTGATTGAATAAAGGGAGCCAGGGAACCCTCCATCTGGATGCCGATATTCTGGTGTGGTGGACGCAGAAAAACATGTTTCTGAAGCTGAAGAAGGTCCAATATGTAGAATTCAGAAGGTGTCCTTCCAAGACTGGTGTAGTTCAGGACCCACCCTGAGTTCATATCTTCCTAAATGGTGATGTTCATTGTATTCTATCATTTGGGGCCAGGCCACACTTCAGGCCAAATCCATATTATGAAGACCTGGAGAGAATGGAGGAGGCGGTCATGTCAATTCTGCACAACTTAGAGATGGAGAACACTGAGATCCATGAGAACAACCATAAGCTGAAGAAGGAGATTACCTTCTCTAGGTAAGTCCTGGTCAGAAAGGCTGTCACCTGTGGAATGGCCATTTCTGACTTCTTTGTTCTGGATTGGACAGTCTTCAGCTCTGGTTCTATCTCTTGTGCTGTTTACACATCAGTGTGCCAGGGTCATCAGGACTCAGTTTTCAGTTCCATAAAAGACTGTTACTCATCCCAGGATTGTCTAGGCATCTTCAGAAGGCTCTAGATAGAACAGCACTGATTGAAGTCAGCAGAACGTTATTAGGCTGACCTGGGCCTCTGGGGTCTTACCAGGTTTTACAACACTCAGTGCGTGGACCACAGGGTTAGCATGACCTTCTCTTGGTTCTACTGACCTCTTTTGCGGGTGTTTGCCAACTACTAATTGATGTTGCCCCATGCATTGGGCTTTCATGGATAGATGTAGATCCGTGTTCTTTTTGAGAGATGTGGACACTAATTGGTGCTCAGGCCAAGCAAACAATTTATTCTTCCCTGAATTAACTCTTTGTGGTTTGTGCAGCAGCATTATATGTATCAAGATGCATTTTATTAAGTCTTCATGGGTATCTGGGACCTGGTAGAGTTAGTAGTACTTGGGAGTAGGAATGGGAGAAAGGGGCAGCATGATCTTACTATGCAGTCTGTATTTCCAGAAACCTGCTCAGCCAGCTCCTGATGGAGAACACATGCAGGAAGAAGTTGGTCCCACGGAAGCAGGGGAGCAAGGAGGGACATCTTGAGTGTGCACTGAACCAGAAATATTTGGTTGACTTCAACAAGAAAGATAAAGACCAGCAACGTCCAGACCCAGCATCATCTGGTAGGGTTGAGCAGCTGTGTTAGCTTAAAAATATCTGATAAAGTTTGCCAATTTGATACATCTTTGCTCTCTCCTACCACCTTTCTAATTTACACTCACAACCAGCCAACCACCTCATGTAATGGCATTGTTCATTGCTCTGCCTATGCACAAGTATTCTGGGAAGTCAACCACTTTTCAGAAACTGAATTATTTTGCAAGTATATTTTGCTGCTCTTTTTGAAGCTGCATTATAGAAATGGTGACAGATCAATAACATATCACATTATTGCACATGCACGTGATACATTGGATGCTATGTAGAGTTTTGAACAAGTTCTTGGTTCTTTGACAAATGACAAGTGGTCATGTGACTTCTTCTGTAGGAAGCACCTTTCTGGGATAAGAACCAAGTGCAAATGTCAAATTAGTACTTGTCATTGGCTTTAACCTTGGTGACATATGGACATCTCCTTTCTTCCTGCAACCCAATGAGGTCCCTTCCATTGCCCTGTTCTTGGTTTGCACTGGTATAAGTCTGGGTCCCATATTGGCAGCCCACATTACTGTGACGGTTGCTGGAGATTTTCCCTGCCCACAGAGTTAGCAACAGTGATATCAGTTAAAAGGTCCATGTCGACTGTCCAATAGAACTGAGGTGGTAGAAGGCAGGATTCTGACAGCTGGCTTGCGTTTCACCACCAAATCAGTGTCTGAAAAACTGCCTTCCTCTCCCAGGTCTCAGAAAGTGCAAGAGAGCTGGAATTGGACACACAGCAGTAAGAGAGCTTCCTGAAGAATAAGTTGCTTTCTCAGGAGTCCCTGATGACAAACATCCTGAACGGTAACAACATTTTTTGGATGAGTATTCTTCCTCAGAGTTAATTTGTCATTTCTTAGAGACCCTAAATTTATATAACACTAAGCCAGCCTGACTGATTGAGGTCTTACTCACTTTCCTCTTCAGAAAACACCACTTGAGAGACAACTTGGGGGACCACCTTTCATTATGTGTGCTAGAGGAGAAACAGCAATACATCTGTGCTTCTAAATGTTCGTTAAGAATATGCTGTTTAGAAATATTTTTGTTATGATTTTAATTGAAGTTTTCTTTTTGTTGTTTCATATTAATATGTTCTTGTTACTGTTTTTCACTTTCCAATATTTTTAAATATTTTTATTCATTCATTTTAATCCTGTTTTGTTGTAAAAATGTATTCATTATGAATAAATATTGATTTCTATCTCTTGACTCTTAAGACCATCATTCTTATGCAAGGGTTCTGTCCCCTCCTGAGGGCTTAGAACTGACAGCTAGAGATAGATCTCTGCATGTTCCATGGAGCCTGGGCTAATAAGTGAATTCAGAGTCACCAAGGGGTACTCAGTGTGACAGTGTCTTTTGTGTGGATAATGTGGCTTTTTCTTGGCACACACTTTATGATATAATCACTGACATGCTTTACCCAATTGTTAGGGTCCATGTGGTTCTTCTGAGAGAGCAGCAGATGCTCTACCCTGTGAGTCATCACCACAGCTCCTGTAGGTGGCTTCTGTTATTCCACATGAGGTCCTGTATTAGGTGGAGAGGATCACCTCCAATTAAATAGAGAGATCTCAGGAGATGTGTGTTCACAGGGAACTTACTGAGCCGTGCGTGCTCAACGTGTTAGGTTGCCAGGCATCCGTACAGGGCTCTGGTGTTCCCACTCCTCATTGTGGGTCAGGATCATCCTCCAGCATCACTTAGTTTCGATATAAGAGCAGATCTTTCAACTGTTATCAATGATGACCATATGTATTGTGCACAACTGATAAAATACAGAAAAGAAGCTAGCTTCTTCTAGGCCAGCTTGGCATAATCAGTTTTTTGATTGTTAGCAAGAAAATTATTTCAATCTGAGCCATTTAGGGAGGAACCTCAAGAGCATCCATAGTGAATGTAGCCTGCAGCTGTGAACACAGGTTTCTTCTGGAGAGCAGGCCTGTGCAAGCCGAGAACCTAGGTGGGACAGTTCAAGCTACGCTTTTTCCATGGCCAATCTGAGATCGTATTGAGAATGAATTTTTTCCAGTGACTGATTTCTAATTTATGGAATTGAACTAACTTACTGAGTGTGGAGGTGACTCAGAGAGTTAAAGTACAGAAGGAATAATCCAGAATGTCCACAAACGCTTGCTGTCACCCCAGGGCTTTTAAAAGCTCAGCAGCTAGAGAAGCAATGTAGTATTTGGTTATTCTCATGCTTAGGTCTAGTCATTCATTATAAGCTGAACATAACACAAAAAGTGTCCTCTGTGTCATGATAGAAAGTAGTTGTAACTAGATTCACCCCACACTATCACATCACTACCGTATTTGAGGTTCTCAGTTACTATCTAAGAACCTGTAAGAGGCCTGGGTCTTGCTACACAAACTCATGATTTATGTCTTAATGACACTGTGTGCTTTGTTCTGTTAATGCTACCATTGGCATACAACACCTTGGATACTTTGTACTGACATCTGTGACATGAGACAATAGTTCATGTCATGCCTAACCTAATAAACTGTCCTTAGAGTACAGTGTAGACAGAGGGGCCTTCTTTTCCTATGAGATAGCAAACCATTTCCAGTCTTCAGTCAAGACTGACAGCCATTGTCCAGTGCCTGCCTTGAGATGTCCACATTTTCACCTGAGAATCTTCATCCAGGCTGCTCTGTAATCTTGTAGAAGATTAATTGTGTTCCATCCCTAGGATTTAATTCAGTGTCCCTGTACTTACCCGACATGCTCAAATCTGTAGGTCCTACCCTAACCCTGTGTTCCTTAGAGAGAAAGAAAATAAAGAACCACATTGCACTTGAAGTTTCTCCTCCAACAAAAGTTGAGCCTGCATAGGGCCTTTAAGTAACTCTAAGCCCCAGCTTCCCCACAACTCCCTCCATTGATTCCATTATTGATGTGTTTCATAACTGCTCACTTTATTTTTGGTGTGTAAAGAATGTGCACCATGTCAGTAAAGGCGGTGTGCGTTTGTGTGTGTGTGTGTGTGTGTGTGTGTGTGTGTAGTCCCTAGTGAAAACTGTCCAGGTGCAGGGAGACTCATGTTACTACAGTCTCATGGCACGCAGGGAGCACTGAAATCGTGGGCTACTTTAATACAGCCTAAACCGCGCTGTGCATGGTTTGCAGTGAGATTGTGATGTCATCCCCACTAGAGAGAGCAGCATAAGCTTCATTTATTACATGCTGCTCTTACCAAGGTGAGGCAAAGCCTCATCTTATAGAGTGTGTGGTAGGATTTGATGGCAGGAAATTAATTCAAGGCTCAAATCAAATCAATCAATTACAAACAAGGAGAAAAATACAAAGAGTCAAGGGAACCACGAGCTGTTTGTAGGTTTTTTTGTTTCTTTGTTGGTTTGTTTGCTTGCTTTTTTTTTTTTTGTTTCCCTTTTCTTTTTTTTTTCTTTTTTTGTTGAGAATATCCACCAGACACACAACCTGTTCCTGAAACAAACTGCACACCAGAGAGACAATACCAAAACTGACAAAATTAGAAATGAAAAGGGGGATATAACAATAGACAATGAACAAATTCAACAATCCTCCCTGGTTTGAGTGCCCTGGGGAAGTTGGGAAGCCACTTTTCCCTGTCCTGTGTGACTTTCCCTGCATAGTGAGCTCTCCACAGGAGATGCTTTCACATGCTTCTTTAAAAGCACCTGTTCCTCAGATCTAGCTCAGCTGTGAAAACAGGTTGGGGGGAGGGCGGCAATGGGGGAGGGTTGGGAGGGGAACACCCATAAGGAAGGGGAGGGGGGAGGGGGATGTTTGCCCGGAAACCAAAGAATTATTATTAAGTATTAAATAAATTAAAAGAAAAAGAAAAAATGTCCTGGGGACAGTGATTTCAGATTGTGCCTTCAGCCAGGAATCTCTGTTGCCATTAAGGCAAGCAGCCTGGGTCCTCCTAAACTTGTCACTACATCAGGGTGTCTCTGCTCTCACACCTGCATCAGGTCCTCCTCAGATGAAGGCTTCTCAAAAAAAAGTATATAAAGCAATGTTTCTCAACCTGTGGGGAGCTACCACTCACAAAGATTTATATCAGATACCTTGCACATTATAACTTATAAGAGTAGCAATATTAGTTATGAAGTAGCAATGGAATAATTTTGTGATGGGGGTCACCACAGCAAGAAGAGCTGCATTAAAGGGTTACATCATTAGGAGGGATTTGAACCACTGCCATAGAAGCTGACACATGGGAGCAGACTCCTCATGTGAGTAGAGACCCATGGCAAGGGATACTGTGTCCCACCCTAGAACCCAGAGGCAGAATCTATCCCAGGAGTCTGTGGGTCACCTTGTCTTAAATTCTCCCAGGTTCAAGAATAGCATTGATCATCTCAGCAGAGTCAGCTTGCACAGCCACATCAGGCCCATGTCTTCCCTTTACAGAGAAGGATGTGGGTCTAAGTGACAGTCAGTGAGACTGAGGGGACCCTGATACTCATTTGCTTTGAGCTGAGGTTTCTTCACCTGTAAAATGGGGGTGTTTCTGCTGAATTGGGTTGTTGTGGAGATTAACAGAACATACAACCTGCTCAGTGTCTGCCTGGCATGGACCCTGCTGGTTAAATGGAAGCTGTCGATGGTGACGAAGGTAAAAGAGGAATATCTAGCCCAGTAGTGTTAGATGCCGGGCGCCAGGCAGGGTTTGTAAGTAAGGATTTAGTGATGCTAAGACAGCCTAGTATTAAAACAGAAGGCTCTTATGTTAAATTTTTAAAAAAATGAATCCAGTATAAACTACCAATATGAAATAATCATACTCAGAATTGAGCTAATTCCTGTGAAGTCATTTAGTTTTTCATTTTCTGCTTCTATTTTCAAGGCATCTAGAGTAGCACTATACGAAATCCTAAGGCCTTCTATTATGGTGCTACCCATTCATTCCTCTCTCCTTGAGGACTTCTCAGGTGACTTAAGAAAACCTGATTTCCTTACAGATTGTCCCGAGCTGGTGTGATCTCTCTGTCCATGGGCCTTGCCAAAAGCTGCAGAGCCAATGTGTTGTTTTACAACACAAAATTTCCAGACATCAATTTTACCAATGAAGTCTCAGGAGTCAGATGCTGAATTCAAGTAAAGCTCCCAACTGTCCTTCCTAATTCACTGTCCCCCCAGAAGAAGAGCATTGTAGCTCCCTCTGCACGCTTTCTTAAAAATCCTTCAACTCAAAGACTTTCCATTGCCCTAGTTATCTTAATTTCCTATCAAGTTGTGCCTTGATCTGCTCTAGACCTAAGTGCCCTTTAGCTTTGCAGTAAAGGTATGAGGTAGGTGAGGTGAACAGTAATAAAGTCCATGTTCACAGTAAACAAAGAGCTCTTGCATTAAATGTCTGTGCCCTGGCGATGCTATACCACACAATAGTTTTTCATTAAATAATACATTCATGAAGATCAGAGTGTGATCAAATATTTTGTAACACAACTTAGTAATGTTCTCTCTATTACATAAGTCAAGTACTATCCTGTTTATTCTGGTCTTTTTCTGTCATGTCTGTGTGACTCACCATGGGAATCCCAAGGAACATCAAACCTGGGCTTTTGAAAATGTTGCATACAGCCAACCGGGGACCAAAACCACCCAGGAGACTACTGATACTTGACACACATAAAGTCACCTCCCTATTTTCATATAATTTATGGCAAGAAGTCACCATTGCTGACCATGTGTCATTATCCAACGTGCTACTAAATGGAAGAGTTGGGGTCAAGGAGGTCACCCACAAAGCACAAAACACCCATCTCAGATACATATGTATGCTTTATTGAATTCAAACATCCATGGATTTCAGGACACAATTAAAAGTCCAAACATAAGGATAAGAGACATAGAAGAGAATTGAGATTTCCAGTTCATAGGTCCAGTAAACATCTTCAACAAATCATAGCAGAAAACTTACATAAGGTAAAGAAATAAAAGGCCATAAAGGTACAGGAAGCCTACAGAACGCAAATTAATTTAACCAGAAAAATTTCCTCCATTCACATAATAATTAAATCACTAAATGCACAGATAAAAGAAAGAATATTATACGGGGTAAGGTATAAATATCCAGTAAGAAATGAATTCAGACCTATCTGAATTACACCAGACTGCTCAACAGAGACTCAAAAAGCCAAAAAATCCTGGACAGATGTAATGCAGACCCAGGTTCTTATGCCCAGCATAATTCGCAATCACCACGAATGGAGAAACCAAGATAATTTATGACAAATCCAAATTTAAACAATATTTTTTCTCTAAGAAAGCATAACCGAGGATAATAGGAGGAAAACTCCAAGACAATGAGCTAAACTATACCCAAGAAAAACCAAGAAATTAATCACTTCACAATAATTTCACAAAAAAAAGAGAAGCACACAAACATAATTTCACCTACAACCAGAAAAAGCAGAGACAGCAGCAACCATTGGTCTTTAATATCTAATCAGACCCTCTGTCACCAACCCCCCAGCTCCTAGGGACAAAACTGCCAGCCAAAGTGTATACAAGATCGTTCTATGGTTCTAGGTCACTGTGTAGAAGAGGATTGACTTAAGTGGCATCCATGTGGTGGGAGGCCATTGACTACCCTGAGGCCTGTTGCCCCACCATAAAGGAGGTCCTAGAGGTGTGAGGTGGGAATGGGTATGTGTGGGTGGGGGAACACTGTCATATAGGCAAAGCTGAGCAGAAACGGGATGTAAGATTTGAAGAGGGGAGTCTGGAGAGTGGGTCAACGTTTAAAATATAAATAAATAAAATTACCAATTAATAAAAAATAGCTGAAAATAAAGTAGAAAGTGAAAAGATAAAAGAAAACTTACACCAAAACAAAACTAAAGAAATCCCTGTAGTGGATTGGCCTAATGCTGCTTTTATTTAATGCTAATTTGTAGAACTCACTACTGGCAAACCCCCAAATGCTGACCCTGCTCCCAGTTAACTGTGATTATGAAGAAGCCAACAGCCAACAGGTGCACAGCAGAGAGATGGGGGAGGGGAGCTTTGAGGGCTTTGCTAGAAAGAATCATGAGGAGGGAAGAAGGAGGAAGAAGCTGCCAGAGAATAAAGGAAGAACGTGTGTGATGGAGAGGAGAGAGGAAGAGGACAGCAGCCATGGTTAAGGGAGAGGAGAGCCTGGTCCTGAGGGCTGTCCAAGGGGAACAAAGAGCAGCCAAGATGCTACACAGTCAGTAAGAGTTGAGCATTATTGTTTGGAAAGTAGATCTGATACCATGGAGGGCAGGCAGCTGCCCAGCTACTGTGCTGACTAATGCACACTAAAAATATATTTAACAAAATATGTATAACCAGGAAAAAGCTCCTTAGAGGATCCTAAAAGGATTACTTTAGCTTGAAGGGAAGGATAAAATACCAGAGGAAACAGGAAATAATTTAATAAAACTACAACAGTCAATCAAAAGAAGCCAATAAAAACCACAAAAATTAACAAAATGACAACATTTAATACATAGGTTTAAATAATATTTGCACGTCACTAAACTCAATTCTCCAGTAAACAGACATTATTTAGCCAGAAACAGGATCACCATCATGAGAGATGTAGAGGATATACTAGGGAAACAGACCTAAGACACAGGTCCCTATAGCAATTCTATGCAGTTTCTCTATCAATAAAAACCAGCAAGCTCTAGAGTTAAATGTCTGTGTTAGTGCTGACCTACACCACCAGACGTATATTTTCTTTTAAGTAAATAACAAAATCTTGGGGCTTACAATGCAATCAAATATCCTGAAACATGAGTTTGCAGTGTTCCCTACATTTTTTTTTTTTTACCATCTCAGAAAAATTTTTTTTAATTTTTATTTATTGCCTCATAAAACAAATTTTTCATGCAATATTTTTTTTATTAACTTGAGTTTTTCTTATATACATTTCGAGTGTTATTCCCTTTCCCGGTTTCCGGGCAAACATCCCCCTCCCCCCTCTTATCGGTGTTCCTCTCCCCACCCTCCCCCCATTGCTGCCCTCCCCCCAACAATCTAGTTCACTGGGGGTTCAGTCTTAGCAGGACCCAGGGCTTCCCCTTCCACTGGTGCTCTTACTAGGATATTCATTGCTACCTATGAGGTCAGAGTCCAGGGTCAGTCCATGTATAGTCTTTAGGTAGTGGCTTAGTCCCTGGAAGCTCAGGTTGCTTGGCATTGTTGTTCATAAGGGGTCTCGAGCTCCTTCAAGCTCTTCGAGTTCTTTCTCTGATTCCTTCAACGGGGGTCCTGTTCTCAGTTCAGTGGTTTGCTGCTGGCATTCGCCTCTGTATTTGCTGTATTCTGGCTGTGTCTCTCAGGAGAGATCTACATCCGGCTCCTGTCGGCCTGCACTTCTTTGCTTCATCCATCTTGTCTAATTGGGTGGCTGTATATGTATGGGCCACATGTGGGGCAGGCTCTGAATGGGTGTTCCTTCTGTCTCTGTTTTAATCTTGGCCTCTCTCTTCCCTGCCAAGGGTATTCTTGTTCCCCTTTTAGAGAAGGAGTGAAGCATGCCAAGAATGTGCACCATGTCAGTAAAGAGTGTGTGTGTGTGTGTGTGTGTGTGTGTGTGTTTGTATGTGTGTGTGTGTGTGTGTGTAGTCCGTAGGGAAAACTGTCCAGGTGCATGCAGACTCATGTTACTACTGTCTCATGGCACCTTGCAGGGAGCACTGAAATGGTGGCTACTTTAATACAGCCTAAACTGCGCTGTGCATGGTTTGCAGTGAGACTGTGATGTCATCCCCACTAGAGAGAGCAGCAGAAGCTTCATTTATTACATGCTGCTCTTACCAAGGTGAGGCAAAGCCTCATCTTATAGAGTGTGTGGTAGGATTTGATGGCAGGAAATAAATTCAATGCTCAAATCAAATCAATCGATTACAAACAAGAAGAAAAATACAAAGAGTCAAGGGAACCACGAGCTCTGTGTTGGTTTTTTTGTTTGTTTGCTTGCTTACTTTTTTTTTTTTTGGTTCCTTTTACTTTTATTTTATTTATTTATTTATTTATTTATTTATTTATTTATTTATTTATTTATTTATTTATTTTTTTGTTGAGAAGATCCACCAGAGAGACAACCTCTTCCTCAAACAAACTACACACCAGAGAGACAATACCTAAATTGACAAAATTAGAAATGAAAAGGGGGATATAACAATAGACAATGAACAAATTCAACAATCCTCCCTGGTTTGAGTGCCCTGGGGAAGTTGGGAAGCCACTTCTCCCTGTCCTGTGTGACTTTCCCTGCATAGTGAGCTCTCCTGCAGGAGATGCTTTCACATGCTTCTTTAAAAGCACCTGTTCCTCAGATCTAGCTCAGCTGTGAGAACAGGCTTCTTCAAGATAGTGTGAGAGTTACCCCTCCCAGCTCAAAGCTGCAACACCATAGTATCATCCAGCCCCAGTGCTGTGTGGGTCCCATGGAGAAGTCAGAGCAAAGTGCCCCTTCTGAGAAGTGACTTAGAACAGAAGGTTCAGAAGTGACAGTCAACCCCCAAGTGCTCCTTTCAGGAGAAAGTAACCAGCTCTCCCTTTTAAATAGTGTAGGCTCCCACATAAACCAGTTCTGTCACTGGGAAAGATTTTCTGGAGCTTAGTTGCCCAGTCACAGTGGGGCTACATTCTTGATTCATGCTTATTCCTACAACAAAAGGTTCTCCCCCTCCCTCCCAGGCCTTCAGTTGAACGGAGGTCCTTCCAGGACCAACAGACCTGAGAGAACAGAGTGCATCCCAGGGGAGAAAAGAGGCCTGAATGATTTTAAACTAGAGAAAAGCCCCATATCTACCATCTAACAACGTTAGGGTTTGTGCATATGTCAACTTCAGAATCTTAAGGTCAGATTTTCTGATAACAGCTGCTGGTGAAGCTGAAGTCTGCTGTGGGTGGGATTGTGCCAGGCAGGGATGGGATCTGACTCTGCAGGCCTGGCCAGCTTCTTCATTCTCCTGAAATTAAGTGTTGGTCAGCTGTGAATCTGAAGTGAGAGTTGGTTTTTGTCAACTCAAACGGATGAGATTTCAAGTCTCACACATTATGTGAGACACACATTTACCCACAGGGGATTTGAACTCACTTCTATAGAAGTGACTGGGAGCCAACAGAGGGAAAACATTTTCACCTTTACCATTCTGTCTGTATTAGAGACGACAGGGACTGGCTTCCTGGACAGACATGGGCAAGCAGACACACATTTTAATGAGGGAAAACTGAGGTAAGAAATGCCCTGGGGACGGTGATTTCAGATTGTGCCTTCAGACAGGAATCTCTGTTGCCATTAAGGCAAGCAGACTTGGGCCTCCTAAACTTGTCACTGCGTCAGGGTGTCTCTGCTCTCACACCTGCATCAGGTCCTCCTTAGATGAAGGCTTCTCAAAAAAAAAAAAAATAAAGTATATAAAGCAATGTCTCTCAACCTGTGGGTTGCAACCACTCAAAAAGATTGTATATAAGATACCTTACACATTATAACTTATAAGAGTAGCAATATTAGTTATGAAGTAGTAATGGAATAATTTTATGGTGGGGGTCACCACAGCATGAAGAGCTGTATTAAAGGGTTACATCATTAGGAGGGATTTGAACCACTGCCATAGAAGCCGACACATGGGAACATTCTCCTCAGATGAGTAGAGACCCACAGCAAGGGATACCGTGTCACACCCTAGAACCCAGAGGCAGAATCTACCCCAGGAGTCTGTGGGTCACCTTGTCTTAAATTCTTCCAGGGTCAAGAATAGCATTGATCATCTCAGCAGAGTCAGCTTGCACAGCCACATCAGGCCCATGGCTTCCCTGTACAGAGAAGGATGTGGGTCTGAGTGACAGACAGTGAGACTGAGGGGACCCTGACAATCATTTGCTTTGAGCTGTGGTTTCTTCACCTGTAAAATGGACGTGTTTCTGCTGAATTGGGTTGTTGTGGAGATTAACAGAACATACAACCTGCTCAGTGTCTGCCTGGCATGGACACCTGCTGGTTAAATGGAAGCTCTCGATGGTGATGCATTTAAAAGTAGAATCTCGAGCCCCATAGTGTTAGATGCCGGACCCCATACAAGAGTTGTAAGCATTTTGTGATGCTAAGACCACTTCAGGTTAAAACCAAAGGCTCTTGTTTTAAATTTAAAAAAATAATCAAGTATAAATTGCCAATATGAAATAATCATAATCAGAATTGAGCTAATTCCTGGAAGTCATTTAGCTTTACATTTTCTGCTTCTATTTTCAAGGCATCTAGAGTAGCACAGTACAAGATCCTAAAGTCTTCTATTATGGTACTACTCATTCATTCCTCTCTCCTTGAGGACTTCTCAGGTGACTTAAGAAAACCTGATTTCCTTACAGATTGTCCCGAGCTGGTGTGATCTCTCTGTCCATGGGCCTTGCCAAAAGCTGCAGAGCCAATGTGTTGTTTTACAACACAAAATTTCCAGACATCAATTTTACCAATGAAGTCTCAGGAATCAGATGCTGAATTCAAGTAAAGCTCCCAACTGTCCTTCCTAATTCACTGTTCCCCCAGAAGAAGAGCATTGTAGCTCCCTCTGCACGCTTTCTTAAAAATCCTTCAACTCAAAGACTTTCCATTGCCCTAGTTATCTTAATTTCCTATCAAGTTGTGCCTTGTTCTGCTCTAGACCTAAGTGCCCTTTAGCTTTGCAGTAAAGGTGTGAGGTAGGTGAGCTGAACAGTAATAAAGTCCATGTTCACAGTAAACAAAGAGCTCTTGCATTAAATGTCTGTGCCCTGTCGATGCTATACCACACAATACTTTTTCATTAAATAATACATTCATGGAGTTCACAGTACGATCAAATATTTTGTAACATAACTTAGTAATGTTCTCTCTATTACATAAGTCAAGTACTATCCTGTGTATTCTGGTCTTTTTCTGTCATGTCTGTGTGCATCACCATGGGAATCCCAAAGAACATCAATCCTGGGCTTTTGAAACTGTTGCATACAGCCAACCGGGGACCAAAACCACCCAGGAGACTACTGATACTTGACACACATAAAGTCATCTCCCTATTTTCATATAGATTATGGCAAGAATTCACCATTGCTGACCATGTCTCATTATCCAACGTGCTCCTAAATGGAAGAGTTGGGGTAAAGGAGGTCACCCACAAAGCACAAAATAAAGCTCATCTCAGATAGACATGTATGGTTTATAGAATCCAAACATCCGTGGATTTCAGGACACAATTAAAAGTCCAAACACAAGGATAAGAGACATAGAAGAGAATTGAGATTTCTAGTTCATAGGTCCAGTAAACATCTTCAACATATCATAGCAGAAAACTTCCATAAGGTAAAGAAATTAAAGGCCATAAAGGTACAGGAAGCCTACAGAACGCAAATTAATTTAACCAGAAAAATTTGCTCCATTCACATAATAATTAAAACACTAAATACACAGATAAAAGAAAGAATATTATACAGGGTAAGGTATAAATGTCTACTAAGAAATGAATTCAGACCTATCTGAATTACACCAGACTGCTCAACAGAGACTGAAAGAGCCAAAAAATCCTGGACAGATGTAATGCAGACCCAGGTTCTTATACCCAGCATAATTCGCAATCACCATGAATGGAGAAACCAAGATATTTTATGACAAATACAAATTTAAACTAAGAAAGCATAACCGAGAATAATAGGAGGAAAAATCCAAGACAATGAGCTAAACTATACCCAAGAAAAAACAAGAAATTAATCACCTCACAATAATTTCAAAAATAAGAAGAGAAGCACCCAAACATAATTTCACCTACAACCAGAAAAAGAAGAGACAGCAGCAACCATTGGTCTTTAATATCTAACCAGACCCTCTGTCACCAATCCCCCAGTTCCTAGGGACAAAACTGCCAGCAAAAGTGTATACAAGGATGGGTCTATGGTTCTAGGTAACTGTGTAGAAGAGGACTGACTTAAGAGGCATCCATGTGGGGAGAGGCCATTGACTACACAGAGGCCTGTTGCCCCACCAAAAGGAGATCCTGGAGTTGTGAGGTGGGAATGGATATGTGTGGGTGGGGGAGCACTGTGATATGGGCAAAGCTGAGCAGAAATGGGATTTAAGATTTGATGAGGGCAGTCTGGAAAGCAGGAAAACATTTGAAATATAAATAAATAAAATAACCAATTAATAAAAAAATAGCCTAAAATAAAGTAGAAAGTGAAAAGATAAAAGAAAACTTACACCAAAACAAAACTAAAGAAATCCCTGTAGTGTATTAGTCTAATTCTGCTTTTATTTAATGCTAATTTGTAGAACTCAAGACTGGTTAACCCCCAAACGCTGACCCTGCTCCTAGTTAACTGTGATCATAAAGAAGCCAACAGCCAACAGCTGCACAGCAGAGAGATGGGGGAGGTGAGCTTTGAGGGCTTTGCTAGAGAGGATCATGAGGAGGGAAGAAGGAAGAAGAAGCTGCCAGAGAATAAAGGAAGAACGTGTGTGATGGGGAAGAGAGAGGAAGAGGACAGCAGCCATGGTTAAGGGAGAGGAGAGCCTGGTCCTGAGGGCTGTCCAAGGGGAACAAAGAGCAGCCAAGATGCTACACAGTCAGTAAGAGTTGAGCGTTATTGTTTGGAAAGTAGATCTGATACCATGGAGGGCAGGCAGCTGCCCAGCTACTGTGCTGACTAATGCACACTAAAAATAAATTTAACACAATATGTATAACCAGTAAGACAGCTCTGTAGAGGATCCTAAAAGGAATACTTTAGCTTGAAGGGAAGCATAAACTATTAGAGAAAACAGGAAATGATTTAATAAAACTACAACAGTCAATCAAAAGAATCCAATAAAAACGACAAAAATTAACAAAATGACAACATTTAATACATAGGTTTAAATAATATTTGCACGTCACTAAACTCAATTCCCCAGTAAACACACATACATTTAGCAAGAAACATGATCACCATCATGATAGATATAGAGGATATACTAGGGAAACAGACCTAAGACACAGGTCCCTATGGCGATTCTATGCAATTTCTCTATCAATAAAAACCACCAAGCTCTAGAGGTAAATGTCTGTGTTAGTGCTGACCTACACCACCAGACGTACATTTTTTTAAGTAAATAACAAATCTTGGGGCTTACAATGTAATCAAATATCCTGAAACATGAGTTTGCTGTGTTCCCTACATTTTTTAAATCAAGCACTTTGACTACCATTTTGGTTGTTTCCAATCCTGACTGAGTGCATCATCACGGGAATCCCAAGGAAAATCAGAAATGGGTTCTTGAAGCTGTTGCACAGGGCCAGTATAGACCTAAGTGCCACAGAGGAAACCTTGATTCTTATCACAAGGGATCATTTCACCATCCCTCTTGTCACATAACTTATGGCAAGGTGTCACCTCTCCTGACCTTAGCTTCTTCTCCTAAATGCTGCCAAAGGGAAGATTTGGTGTCAAGGGGTCTGGATTCAAACCACACCAACACTGAATTCATTTAAATAGGTGTAGTTCATTGAATGCACACACCAATACAGTTCAACCAGAACAACAGCTCACAACTGTCTCCTGGATATTGCTAGGCCCAGCTCATTGCAAAATCCACATGGGCTCATGCACAAGTGTTGGAAATGCTTCGGTTTATGGGCCCTGACTCAGGCCATTTTACACATAATTGTTCCTATTTTCCTTGAATCTATTGGGTCCTATGTGAAGAATACACTTGGGGAACTTGTTAAGATTTAACAAACCTCATAACATACAGAACATAACAGGGTATGTGACCAGCACCACACAGTTCAACGTCAGAATTTTTTGTTCTTTGTTAGTGTTTTTCTTGGCATCCATGAGGTGGAGGCGTATTACAGCACAATAGGAAAGAGCTGGCTGCTGTGTAACAAATTCGCTGCTATTAAGGTAGGTATGGGGGCAAGACCTCAGCAGTAGCCCTTAAGATGGGAAGGAGATGATGTGTTTGACAACTGAAAGGAGCTGCCTCAGCTGTGTTTCTCTGCCTGCTCAGTGCCCATTCAACATCACTCTGTCCCTGAAGAGGAACTCAAGGTCTGCCCCCTGCTGCCTGTGAGCCAGGACTAGGCACAGAAAGGCAAGGCCAAAGCGCTGGTTTCCAATTCCTCAATAATGGTGGATTGCCAATAACGTACTTGTATACACAAATACAGTGTGGTAAGTTACAATAGATACTAATCATTTCTTACATGCGGCAGCAGTTGATTGACTACAACTAATTCCAATTAAAAAAAAAAAGAAACCTGGCTCTAGTGGAAATATACCAAGAAATATCTAGGATGGTGGGGAACGAATTCTGCCATGGACTGAACTCAGAAAAGAGGGATTGGGAGAAAGATGCATGGTTAAATAGCCCACCAGGTTCACATTGAGTCAACTTGATTTAATCTAAGGACAAAGAAGTGGAGTATCTCTGATGGCTTTCTTCTAATCCCTCCAGAGGATCCCTGAGGATTGGCCTCAGTTCTTCACACTTCTTGATGGGGCAACAACACTCAAGGAATCTTGAGACAGTCATAGGCACAGTATTATGCTACATATACAGAGTAGATAATACTAAGATGTTCAGATGGTGATATCCATTTGTATGCACTCTTAATGTGGACCTAAGGAAATAGAGATCAATGTCCTTAGAATAGAAAGATCAGTTCCAGTTTTTTTCTACCATTCAAAACTGAAAAACTGGTAGGGAGAGAATGGTAAATAATCGAGAATTCGTAGATGATGCTTGGAAAGAAGTGTGGGTTTCTGTGCTGGTTTTAGATGGGTCTCAAGTATCACAAGTTGCCCTCTACCTAGCTGGCCAGATGCACTTTAAGCTCAGATAAACCTCCTTCCACTTTTCAATACATAGGCTTACAAGAGTGGCCTCCAAGGACTGTGAGTACAGCATTGGCCTTTGACAGTTGAGGTGTGTAACCCACAACTATAGTTTCAGCCACGATTCTCAGTGTCTACCAGCTATTTCAGATTGTTGCTGTTATATGCCTGACAATCAAGGATGCAGAAAAATAACCTGATACAGAGTAAGGACATGGTGATCACATGGTGATCTCATGGTGCCTCTTCCGTCCGTTCTGGATGAGGTTTGTTAAAATTCCAATATTGCAAAAAGCTTTATATAGGGCCCAGCACATTAAGGGTCACTATGCACTGTTCTATCTAAAATGGCCTAATCAGAACTGACTCCCATATAACACTTCCTGCAGTCCTCATATGAGAAGCTTGAGCTTTTTGTTTTGACTTTTTCTTTTCTCTTTCTTAATTATTTTTTGCTATATAAGTTGAGAGAAAGATAGTTAGGGCCATGAATTTGCCCCCAAAATTTGAACTAAGGAGGAGATCAATCAGTGTTAGTGTGTGCATTCTATAAAGTATTCATTTTTTACTATGTTAGATGCTTTCGTGTTTGGTGGGGTGGCCATTTCCCAGTGTACAGGTGCAGGGACCTTGCTCTATCCACTTAATCATGTTTATAGCCTCATTTTAGACGTTTATGTGCACCCCCTATATCTCTTGACTATTTTATTTTTCTGATATAAGCTCATGGTATATCTTACTCAGGCCTGTGAGCAGTGCTCCTTTGGCGACATTGGTGCAGAGACAAGAACCCCACAAGCAGCATGAGCCCTATCTCTTTTTCTCAACTTATATAGCAAAACATAAGAAAGAAAAAGAAAAAGTCAGTCAAAAATCTCAAGCTTCTCATATGAAGATTGTAGGAAGTGTTATATGGCAGTCAGTTCTGATTAGCATGAGGTTCCCTTCACTGGTGTCTCCAATATTGCAGTTTCCTCTGCCAACTGGTCTCCACACTTTTCCTAGCACCTTAAAGACGACAACTCTTTCTCCTAAGGAATTTTCTGGCAATTGTCGATTGCTAAGCACATGACTTCATGAGTGTTCCCCTAACACACACGCATGTTGTACCCTACCATGCAGACTATTTCTTGATGTGATATAAAGCACCTGTACATAATGAGACAGGAGAACTTTTGACTGCATATTCAAGCTGGTGTGAAATCTCAGGAAGTTTTAATGGCTAACATTGGTGAATGAGGACAATTTGAGTTATGATGAGACATTTTTGTGCAAGATATGGAAGGAAAAATTCATTTAGATGCATAGGGATTACTAAGGTTTTTTATAATCAAGCCTTGAGGAAAATTTGGCTTTGGAAGCATGAGATGCTCAGTGACTCTGCCCCAGGAAAGTCTCCTGGAAAGGGCACCTCTGCTTATGCTCAGTACAGGGAGAACATTAGCAGGGAGACAAAGTCTGCTCCCCATGACATCAGCTGTCCCTTCTTGGACATTCTATTGTCTCCTAGAGAGTTCTTGGCATCCTCTGTGATGTCACCAGTGTTGTAGTGACAACCAGGGCCCTAGTTTCTCTCAGTCTGAGTCTGGCGGTTACAAGCTAAGACATGTTTTCCCGTCTTCGCAAGCGTTTTGGGAGGGGGAACGTCGATTATGGAGAGACTAGAGTGAAGGAGTTTGGCCTTTCGTCTCAAAGTACAAAGACAGCACTTTTGGGGAATGTCGAGTAAGCTCTGAGCAGTATATATTGAGCTTCCTGTCAGGGGGGCTGGAGGCTTACGCTGACCATTCTAGCAATGGGCCACAACAACTGGAGCATCTGAAAAGGAATTGAATTTCCACGAATATCACAATTCCTTAAAGTCAAGATTTCAGAACATTAGATTCTCCATCCCCACTGGGAGGATATGGTAAGGCAAATGCTATTATACTGTGAACTTCTGGTCTTTACTTTTACAGTGCATTTGTTATGTTACATTGATATAAAAACACCATCAGGAGTCATGGAGGGTCCACCTTTTCTGAGTTTAGACAGGGCAGCAATGTACTTCACTATCATTGCTTCTTTAAATACAGTGTATATCTGACAGTAGGAAAAGGGGGAGAATTGTGCTCCAGGCAATAACCTTATGTTTTTAGACCTTCTCTGATTTCTTCTAACTAGCAAAATTTTTGATCACACTGTGATCTTCATGAATGTATTATTTAACGAAAAACTATTGTGTGGTATAGCATCGCCAGGGCACAGACATTTAATGCAAGAGCTCTTTGTTTTCTGTGAACATGGACTTTATTACTGTTTAGCTCACCTACCTCACACCTTTACTGCAAAGCTAAAGGGCACTTAGGTCTAGAGCAGATCAAGGCACAACTTGATAGGAAATGAAGATAAGTAGGGCAATGGAAAGTCTTTCAGTTGTAGGATTTTTAAGAAAGTGTGCAGAGAGAGCTACAATGCTCTTCTTCTGGGGGAACAGTGAATTAGGAAGGACAGTTGGGAGCTTTACTTAAATACAGCATCTGACTCCTGAGACTTTATTGGTAAATTAATGTCTGGAATTTTGTGTTGTAAAACAATACATTGCCTTTGCAGCTTTTGGCAAGGGCCATCGACAGAGAGATCACACCAGCTGGGGACAATCTGAAAAGAAATCAGGTTTTCTTAAGTCACCTGAGAAGTCCTCAAGGAGAGAGGAATGAATGGGTAGCACCATAATAGAAGGCCTTAGGATCTCAGATAGTGCTACTCTAGATGCCTTGAAAATAGAAGCAGAAAATGAAAAACTAAATGACTTCACAGGAATTAGCTCAATTCTGATTATGATTATTTCATATTGCTATTTTATACTTCATTCATTTTTTAAAAGTTTTAAAATAAGAGTCTTCGGTTTTAATTTGAGGCTGTCTTAGAATCATGAAATGCTTACACTCTGGGCAACTAAACTCCAGGAAATCTTCTCCAGTCATACAGCTGGGTCATATGTGAGGCAACAACTGTTTAAAAGGGAGAGCTGGTTGCTTTCTCCTGGAAGAAGCACTTGGGGGTTGACTGTCACTTCTGAGCCTTCTGTTCTGAGTCACTTCGCAGAAGGGGCACTTTGCTCTAACTCCTCCATGGGACCCATCCAGCACTGGGGCTGGAGGCTCCTATGGTGTTGCAGCTCTGAGCTGGGAGGGGTAGCTCTCACCCTGACTTGAAGAAGCCTGTTTTCACAGCTGATCTAGATCTGAGGAACAGGTGCTTTTAAAGAAGCATGTGAAAGTATCTCCTGCAGGAGAGCTCACTATGCAAGGAAAGTCACACAGGACAGGGAAAAGTGGCTTCCCAACTTCCACGGGGCGAGCAAACCAGGGAGGGCACAGGATGGTTGAGGAGTTTATGAAAGGCCTGAATCTCCCTGAAAGTCTTCCAGCAACCCTACATCCCACCACTATCCCAGGCTCACAGGTGAGGATCAGCCAAGCCTGCCACCTACGGGGGTCCCTGCAAAGTAAACCTGGAGTGGTGAACTGGGGAAAACACTTCAGGGGAGGGGGAGACACCAGTCCCCAGGGCCAAGCGTGGCATCTGTTCATTTGGCTCTGGCTTCTAGGTGTTGCCTAGTGCAGGGCTTGGTGAGCCCAGATCTCAAAAGTCTTTGGCCAAAGAAGTGAGAGCCCACAGGGCAATGCAAACCACGGCAGGGCAGGGCAGAGCAAAGCCGCACTCCAGCAGACAGTGTATAAGCTATGGGCTCGAGGGACTGGCAGGAGCAGGGCTAACCCTTGCTCTTTGGGCAGGGCAGGGCGGGGCGGGGCAGGGCAGGGCAGGGCAGGGCAGGGCAGGGCAGGGCAGGGCAGGGCAGGGCAGGGTGTTCCGCACTCCAGCAGACAGTGTATAAGCTATGGGCATGCGGGACTGGCTCATTATAAGGCAGGGGAGTAACACACTCCTTCTAAACAAAGAATGACTGTACTAATAATCTAACCTTAATATTTTGAATTTCTTGTCCCATATAAAGAACTGCCTCTTCTAGAGCATTCGCCCTGTCTTCAAACCCTCCATGTATCTTTCCTTGAATCAGTAAAGCAATACTAACATTCTTAGATAACTTAGATGAGCAGTGTGGACCTCTCTAACCAAAGAAGTAGTAGATAAGGCAAAAGGAGACATTACACCAATCAGAGCAGTAAGACCCAGAATTAAGGCAACCACAAAACGCCTACCTCTACGAAGTACAGAGGAGGCATGATGAATGGCCTCTATGCCAGGATCAAAAAACCATGTCCCATTAACATAGACAGGCAAAAGTACATAAGGAGGTTGTCATACTATGACAAAAACATTTTTCCTTGTAACAGTAAGACAATTAGATAATTGACAATTTATGCAAGTAACATGATAAACACCATGACCATCCTGACAAGGGAAAAACCACCATGCTCTTCAGAGGAAAGAAAGGAGAAAGGAGCAGCCACACAGGCTAAAACGGAAGCAGAAACTCTCTTAACCTCAGAACGAGGTCTAATAAGGGTTACTTTATGAGGAGCAGCCAAAAGACGCTGTAGATCAGGCTGAACAGGAAGCAAGTGGGAATTAAAAATTGGGGGAAAGGTAGGGGAAGCCCATCCAGGGGCAAACCAGGCATTAGCAGGGGAGGTCGGTAAGGAAGCATCTCCTTTGGTAAACCTATACTGTTTCAATTGCATAGATAATCATGTTCTGGACTACTAACAGACCAATCTAAACGTTTAAAAGTTTGAGCTGTAGGGCTAAAGGGAGTAAAGTACGCAGCTTTGGAGAGAAAACCACAAGACCACCATTTAGGGTAGCCATTAATAGCAATATTCTCCCAAACAGAGATCAGCTCCTTGCCATTCTGACAAGCAAACAAAAGGGAAGGCAAAGGACCTGAAGAAGATGGAGGAGAATAATGAAAGCCTCCTTTAAAAGGTAAACATAATTTTAGAAACTGAATGTCTCGCTGACTGGTGGAATCGTCACTACAAGCATATTTTCGAGGAGTTGGAGACTCTGAAATTAACTCTCTCTCCTCTAAAGAGAAACACCCTTTAATGTCATTTTTAACAGTAAAGCATGTGGGAAGGGAGTCAGCGATTCCAGAATAGTTGTAGCAAGTCAAAGTTCGTTCTTTGAAATAAGAACTACTTTCTCCTCACCTTGACAAGGCCAAATTCCCAAGGGGCCACATGAAACAAGGGAGGATCAGGTAAATAAGCCCAGTAGGAGTCTTGGGCAGCAGCATAGAGATAAATAATTACCTGGGTGAAGAGAAGTGAAAGCATAGCAGGAGAAGATTGGAGGGAGTAACTGGGAGGCGGAGAGGAAGCACGCTATCTCTTGCAGCAGAGACCAATTCTTGAAGCTGATCCCAAGTTGGCAACAGCGTGGTAGATGAGCCACCATGCAGCTGAAGCCTGGTGAAAGCAGAAGTGAGGCGCTGCTCAGAGCTGTCTGGCGTCATCAGGAATGAGGCACGCTCCGCTCTCATCTTTCGTTGTTGAGGGGAGACTTTCTGCTTTTCTGCCCTGGGATTGTATGATGTGATGAGGCGGTCCGGAATCCAGACTGGTGACTCCGCATCCTGTGGAAAGACACATGCATGCCCCCTTGCGGAGGAGAGAAGAACATCTGGTCCCTTCCACGTAGATGAAACAGCTTTCTGCAAATCTAAGGGAAGGTGATGTTCCCTAGGATCGCAATGGTGCTGTTGCAGATCTACCTTGAGAATCTTTTTTTCCTTTTTCTTCCATCTAAATTAAATTGGGTATTTCTTATTTACATTTCAAAGGTTATTCCCATTCTCATTTCCAGGCCAACATTCCCCTAACCCCTGCCCCTACCCTTCTATATGGGTGTTCCCCTCCCCACCCTCCCCCCATTACCGCCCTCCCCTGAGGAATCCAGTTCACTGGCGCTCCAACCTTGACAGGACCAAGGGCTTCCCTTCCACTGGTGCTCTTACTAGGCTATTCATTGCTACCTATGCGGTTGGAGCCCAGGGTCAGTCCATGTATAGTCTTTGGGTAGTGGCTTAGTCCCTGGAAGCTCTTCATATGGGGTCTCAAGCCCCTCCAGCTCTTTCGGTCCTTTCTCTGATTCCTTCAAACGGGGTCCCATTCTCAGGTCAGTGGTTTGCTGCTGGCATTCGCCTGTGTATTTGCTGTATTCTGGCTGTGTCTCTCAGGAGAGATGTACATCTGGTTATTCAAATAATTACTTACAAAAAGAGCATGATAATAAGTGAGTGGGGTGACATATTTTAATTCTCCTCCCTGTACCTTAGCCATTAGTGTCTTTAATATTTGGTTAGATCTCTCAATAATTGCCTGCCCTTGAGGATCATATGGAATGCCTGTAGTGTGTCTAATAACAAATTTAATACAAAAGTTTGCAAAGGCTTTAGATTGATAAGCAGGACCATTATCAGTTTTCAGATGCAGCAGGATGGCAAGAAATGCAAAAGAAGCAAACAAATGCTGCTGTACATCCTTGAATGCTTCTCCCGTCCTGGCTGTGGCCAAAATAACTCCAGAAAGGTATCAACAGTCACTTGAACAAAGGAAAAATTTCCAAAACATGAAACATGAATTACATCCATCTGCCGTAGGATTCCAGGCTTGAGTCCTTGAGGGTTAACTCCAGGCAGAGAAGCTGGAAGTGTTGTAGGCAAGCAGAACAATGTTTTACAATCTGACGAGCTGCCTCTCTAGTCAAAGAAAATTGATATCTCAGTGCCTGAGCATTTTGGTGGTGAATACCACGGGTGGCGATTGCTCTACTAACATCGTCTAAAAGCAAACCCTGACTCAATAAATTTTCATATGAGTTTCCTGTGACTAAAGGTCCAGGAAGACTATTGTGAGCCCGAGTATGTCCCACAAAATAAGGAATCAAGCGTTGACGCACCAATTGTTATAATTTTTGTAATAAGGTATTAATTGTTGTTTTGTCTGTGTTGATCACAGCTATCTCAATAACAGGGAAGAGTCTATCACATTTTGAGAGTCAGGATAGAGGTTAAAATGAATCGAGGAATAATGAGAAAAAACTTCAATAACTGCATATAACTCTGTCTTTTGAGCTGAGGTAAAGGAGGTCCTGGTGTCAGTTTCAGAAACAATAACGAATGGCTTTTCCATTTGAAGAACCATTGGTAAAGAATATTTTTCCTTGATCTAAAGGCTCCATAGAGAAGGCAGAAGGAAATATAACTTGTTGTCAATTCAGAAAATGTAACAGAGGATTTTTTGGAAGATGATATAACACTTGCCCCTTAAAGGAGACAAAAGCTAATGCAAAGGAACCAGAAAAATTTAGCAACCACTCAACCTGAGTGTTGGTGCAGGGTATTCTAATCAATTCGAAATCTTTACCCAATATCCCCTAATCCTTCTCTACCCTCCATAATGAGCTGAGCTACTAAATCATAATAAGGAATCAAAACGTGGGGAGGGAGCAGGCAAATGGATCCATTCTAAAGGTCCTTGTTCTTGCCAGATAACCCCGGTGGGTGTTAGGGAAGTATGCAGGATAACACATTCACAGGCCTCATATAAATCAATTCTGACAGTGAGTTGTGCCTGGATGGCCTCCTCAAACACCTGCAGAGCCTTTTGTCCCTCTTGAGTTAACACTCAGAGAGATTTGGGACAATGATCTCTCTTTAAAATATCAAAAAGTGGCTTTAATTGGCCAATGGAAAATTTTACATAAGGTCTAATCCAGTTGATTTCTCCTAGCAGTTTTTGGAAATCATTTAAGGTTTTCAACTTATCCATCCTAAATCTTAAGACTGCATGTGAAATAGGATCAGAATAAAGAATTCTCCCCAAATAATTGTATGGGGGATCCTTTTGAAAATTTTCAGGAGCCACTATTAACCCATACTTACGCACACTTTGTATAAGGTTATCCAAAGCTTGATTCAGCAAAGTCAGGGAAGAATGAGCAATCAAAATATCATCCATAGAATGAAAAATCAACAACTCAGGAAACTGTTGACGAGTGGGAGACAAAGCCATATCCACAAATGTTTGACACAAAGTGGGACTATTTTTCATTCCCTGTGGGAGCACTTTCCATTGAAACCTCTGGTAAGGCCTTTGTAAATTTGTTGAGGGTAAACTAAAGGCAAAGGCTTCCTGTCATCTGGATGCAAAGGGATAGTAAAGAAACATCTTGCAATCTATAACACACGCAGAGCATCCTTCGGGAATCTCTGTGGGAGAGGGCAGTCCTGGTTGCAGAGCCCCTTAGCCTCCATGGCTGCATTCCCCTTCCTTACATCTTGTAACAATCTCCATTTGCCAGATTTTTTCTTAATCACAAAGATAGGTGTATTCCAAGGCCTGGTGGAGGGTTAAATATGACCGTTATCCAGTTGTTCTTGTACAAGGTGAGTAGCTGCCTGGATCTTTTCTTGACAAAGGGACCACAGATCCACCTAGACACTTTGATCAGTGGCCCAGACTGTCTTATCCCCAGTTAAGTCAATTACCCCAGAGATACTTTTCCACCTAAAAGAAGTCTAACCTCATCCTCATAATTAGCTTTAAATAAGAGAAATTGTCCCTCTGTGAGACAGGACCTGGCCAGGATAAATCAGTCTGCAGGAGTGAGCCAAATAAATGCCTACCAGATTTTCCACAAGGGAGAGGACATAAGGTGAAGTAGGGCCATATTTAGAAGTATTTTCTTTTCATTCCTTAACAAGTTTAAAGGAGATGAGTTCCCATTTCTGGATCTCCATGCTTACTGTTAGAAATAGCATCAAATGTTCTCCTTGTTCCCTGGCCTTCTACACTGCTTGCAGAATACGGGACTGAGGGGGGCTTCTTTTCTTACTCCTTTTCTTAGGCGTAAGAGGGCCCAGTCAGGATTACGATATTTAGCTGCCTCATCCTCTCTCAGATTCATCTCCAGGATCTAAATGCTCTCCCTCCTCGTCCTCCTCAGGGTCTGAGGAAGTCTCTAGTAAATCTACAATACACTGTGAAGGCGGTGGTTTTGATGACTTAGCAGTTTGTTTCTTATCGGTTTGTTTGGACAGTAGAGGCACTCCTTCCTTCACAGCACTGTTTGTACTACAAACAGACCCTGC
Organism: Rattus norvegicus; assembly: GCF_021556685.1. Lineage (NCBI taxonomy): Eukaryota > Metazoa > Chordata > Mammalia > Rodentia > Muridae > Rattus > Rattus norvegicus. The sequence goes on from NC_141552.1 coordinate 25,050,079, forward strand.
TGATGAGCTGGGCAGGTCTGTTATCTCAGCCTGGGAAAGTGCCTGTTTCACCACAAACCAGAACATAAGCGCTTTCTCTGGAACCTGTCCTTCGTCTTTCTCATCCTTATGTTCCAGAATCCAGGTTTTTATATCCTTTCCTATGCTTTCCCATGCTGCCTCATCCAAGGTCCCTTTATCAGGTAACCAAAAGCTCACAGAACAAATGAAGAGAAGACAATCAGAGAGCTACTGTTTTTCAAAGTGAATTCTCTTTTTAAGCAATACCTTATGAAGAATCTTTTCATACATAGATCCCTCACTGGATTCAGTTTGCCCATAATAAAACTATAAAACTATCACACTATCACTTCATACCTATTCTTTCTCAGCACTCCTCTTTGGCCGAGGGGACCGTGGCTCTCACATATGGTCCTTTCCAGATCGAAAACATCAGGAAAGGGGTTTGGGGCTTACACAATTCTTCCAATTCTGAGTCCCACGAGTTGTGTGCAACTTACTGCCGGGGTCTAGCCTTGACACAGGATCCGGGTTCTCAACTGAAGGCAGGGATATCTGGAAGGTGCTTAATAAATATACAGACTACTCTGTGGGTACAAACTGACAGGCAATTTCAAGGCTTGAACTCTCTCTCTCTCTCTCTCTCTCTCTCTCTCTCTCTCTCTTTCTCTCTCTCTCTCAGCTTGGGGCTGCACAGACTGCATTCTCTTGTGCACTCTGCTTTTTCTATTGTGGTTTTCTTTTCTCGAACTCCCACACTCATGTACACCTTTGTTTTATTACCCTTTCATTCTCACACACACTCTTCATACACACCTCACACATATTTCACACACACCACATGCACTCTCCTTTCACTCACACACACAATCTTCATACACTCCTCACATTCTCTCTTCTCATCCTCTCCAGCCTTTCTCTTGCTTCAGTCTTTTATTAATAATCCAAAAGTAGGTAGAAAAAAGACATTGTATAATCATTGCCAAATCAAATTCAAAAGAATAACCACATCCCACAAAGAAATAAGAATTACAATTGTTGGCCAAAGTTTCAAGCTTCCCCTATTCCCAGGCCTGTGGCCAAAATAATAATAATTGTAAACTTATTATTATTTAAACTTTAACTTTTAACTTATTATACTTCAGAGCTCAAAGCTCTGAGGTCAGCTACTTGCATTTTCCTGGGAAGCTCTAATGATAAATGACATAAGCAAAGATGCCAGGCAGTGACCAGAAAGTATCAAGTTAACCCTTAACTCAGTGGTTCCGCTAGCTTTCTCTTCCTTGCACACAAAGACTCTTGTATGAGTCCCCGTATTCTGACTAGTATATAATTTTATATATTCTATACTTTCTTATCCAGGAACCACTCTCAAATGTTATATAAAACTTAATTCCTAATGCAATAACTTTTTCCTTTCTTAGGGTCCTAATGCTGGCTCTAATTCATTTTCTGATAATTACTTTAAAGTTTCTTTGCAAGTCAAGCATTAATCTGGAATCTATTGTGCAGTTATTACATTGTTTCCAAAACAAGAACACATAGCATGCACCTGGGCCATCGGGGCTGTGCTGTGCTGTGCTCCTATGTCTCAATTTCCAATTGTTTAAGAATCATAACATCAAGCAACATCTAGTTTCACAGAATTCACCAGAGCAGAAGGAGAAGGAAGTAGGAAAGTCAGATATAATAGAATAATTGTGCACACCAAGGTCATCTGAAAGGCAGCCACACAGAAATGAAATCTATACAGCCATTGTCCAGGGCTAAGGGTAGGAGAAATGGGAACAACCAGTCTTTACAAAGAGCTGCTGTGGGCTACTGAGATGTCTCCATCCTGGCCTGCTGCTGGGAGTCCCTGTCATCTATGTTGTCCCCAGCAATTATTGACCCTATGCACCACATATTGAGTAATATACAGAAAAATTGCTGCAGAAAATTGACAACATTCACAATTGAATACAGAAGTCATCCTAATGGAGAACCATGTGCTTCAGCTTTTCTTGCAATACAGCATCGATATTTACCCCAGAGATTATGACCTTCAATGTCATGCTGGGAAACAGGTTTTGACAGATGCTCTTGTCCTTGACCAGAAGTATGCTGTGTTTTTATTGATGTAGATTAGACTTAGTTTTATCATTTATGTCAATGGGTCTTTTTTTCTACAGTCTGTCTGTGGCCTGTCCTGGGTGAATTTCCCTCATAGTCCAAAGGAAGGAATCCCATTCCCCGTTGTATATTATTGTTAGGGACCACGTGGTTCCTCTGAGAGAACAGCCGATGCTCTACCCTGTGAGTCATCACCACAGCTCCTGCAGGTGGCTTTTGTTATTCCACATGAGGTGCTGTGTTAGGTGGACAGGATCACATACAATTAAATAGAGAGATCTCAGGAGATGTGTGTTCACAGGGAACTTAC